>NC_134267.1:30773230-31078855 GCF_031893055.1 Leptodactylus fuscus | reverse complement strand
AAGTGGGAAAAAAGTTTTTGTAGCACTTTTTTCCCCAAAAAACTTCCATCCATAGAATCCCATAGCCATAGATTCATCCAGAATTCACCCGACACAGCTTAAAATCTGATTGGTTATTTTACAACTTTTTGAGCTTCTTCGGAATATTTTTTACCCCTCGGACAAGCCCTTTAACCCCTTAAGATGCACAGTTGTTTGGACCTTAATACTCTGCAATTTTTCCTGTTTTTCCATCTTCTTCTTCCAAAATTCATTACTTATTTTTCTGTTCACATAGGACTTATTCTTTGTGTGATGGTTGTACTTTTATTTGGCACCATTTTGGAGTGCGTATAATGGTTTTAGGAATGTTTTATCATTAGTTTTTGGATTTTGTTTTCAAGACGTTCGATCTGTAATAAGTGTAACATGTCAACTTTGTCCGACGGGTCATTATGTTTACAGCGATCCCATATTTATATTGGTTTTATTATGTTTTAGCAAATAGCGAGTCATTCTTCAAAACTAAATGAAATGCCCGGGGGTCACTGTATTTTGATGACTATAACTTTTTTATTGCTTTGTTAGCGGATCTGTGCCAGCACTCTTTATTTTCAGGGCCAGTTGTCGTTTATATTGGTATACACTTTTGTATGAATGTTTTTTTATCACTTTTTAGTCATATTTTTGTGGGAGGCAAAGTGACTAGAAATGAGCGAGTAGTATTCGATCGAGTAGGTATTCGATCGAATACCACGGTATTCGAAATACTTGTACTCGATCGAGTACCACTCGCTATTCGAATGTAAAAGTTCGATGCAGAACCAGCATTGATTGGCCAAATGCTATACAGTCGGCCAATCAACGCTGGTTCTTCTCCTACCTTTAGAAGTCTTCTCCGTGCAGCTTCCCGTGGCGTCTTCCGGCTCTGAATTCACTCTGCCAGGCATCGGGCCTGGGCAGAGCCGACTGCGCATGCCCGCTTGTAGTGTGGACATGTGCAGTCAGCTCTGCCCAGGCCCGATACCTGGCAGAGTGAATTCAGAGCCGGAAGATGCCGCGGGGACGCTGCATGGAGAAGACTTCTCGGAGGATCCAGCCCGACCCTCACTTGTGGACTTGGTAAGTATAATTTGATCGAACGTTGCCTACCCCTGAAACGAGCATTTTCCCCCCATAGACTATAATAGGGTTCGATATTCGATTCGAGTAGTCGAATATTGAGGGGCTACTCGAAACGAATCTCGAATCTCGAACATTTTACTGTTCGCTCATCTCTAAAAGTGACCAATATACAGTATATTAATTTGAGCATGATGGTGTATATTTTTATGGCATTCACCGCATGGGTTAAATAACACTGTTTATAGATAGCAGGGACTTCTATACACATGGAGATAGCCAACATGTTTGTATATTTTATTTTGTTTACATTATGCATTTTTTTCCAAAAAATGTGGGTTTTACAAACTTTTATTATTTATATATATTTTCTTTTAACTTCATTTTTTCCATTCCTACAAAGGGACTAAATCCTAGTATCTCGCGATCTCTAGTGCAATGTACTGCAATACAGATTCTTTCATATTCTACACAGCTTTACAGATCTTGTCTGTCACTTTCACATATAAGGCTCAGAATCTACATTCCCTATCAGTATGTCTTTGGAGTGTGGAAGGAAACCGGAGTACCAAGAAGAAACACACACAAACATAGGAAGAACATACAAACTCCTTGCAGATGTTGTCCTTGACAGGATTTGAAACAGGGCTCCAGTGCTGCAAGGCTACAGAGCTAACCACTTCATAACCACTACTGTGCTAACTGCTTCAAAAAATCTAAAAAGACTTCTATCCATTGGTGCTTCATTATAATGACATACTTTGGGTCTGTTTTATCAAGAGGCGTTTTCCACGTTAGTCTTCATAATATCTCCATCACTGGAGTTTGCACCTAACTTACGACACATTGCACACCTCATCATATATTAGACACATTCTCTGAGGTCCTCTGGGATTACACAAAAATCTATCTAAGGCCTGGTTCACATCTGCATTCGGGTTTCCATCCGGGGAGTCCACTTGGAGACCCCCCAAATGGAAACCAGTACACATAATAAAGCCGTTACCTAAGGAAAACTACGGACCCCATAGACTATAATGGGGCCTGTGTGGTTTCCACATGAAACATGCGGAGAGAAAAGTGCTGCTTGCAGGACTTTTCTCTCCGTATGTTTCATGCAGAAACTGAGTGGAAACCACACAAACCCCATTATAGTCTATGGGGTCCACAGGTTTTCTTAGGTAACGGATTTATAATGCGTATAGGTTTCCATTCAGGGTATCCCCAAGTGGACTCCCTGAACGGAAACCCGAACCGAGCCTTAAATAGATTTTTGTGTTAACCCAATTTCCAAAAAGTTTGTTTAAAAAATGATTAATTTGGAATATTCAGATAAAATCTGGTTACTTGTGAACAAATTGTAGTGCACAAGCCATTGTAGATCAGACCCATTGACATTAATACGCATTTTTGCATAAGCCCTTAGTGTCTCCGAGGCACTGGTAATGGATCCAAGATATTGTCATTACTTTGATATTAGAGATGAGCGAACAGTAAAATGTCCGAGGTTCGATATTCGTTTCGAGTAGCCCCTCAATATTCGACTACTCGAATCGAATATCGAACCAAGTCCACGAGTGAGGGTCTGGATCCTCCGAGAAGTCTTCTCCTTGCAGCGTCCCCGTGGCATCTTCTGGCTCTTCACTCACTCTGCCAGGCATCGGGCCTGGGCAGAACCGACTGCGCACGTCCGCACTACAAGCGGACATGCGCAGTCGGCTCTGCCCAGGCCCGATGCCTGGAAGAGTGAATTCAGAGCCAGAAGACGCCGCGGGGACGCTGCACGGAGAAGACTTCTAAAGGTAGGAGAAGAACCAGCGTTGATTGGCCGACTGTATAGCATTCGGCCAATCAATGCTGGTTCTGCATTGAACTTTTACATTCGAACAGCGAGTGGTACTCGATCGAGTGTATTTCGAATACCGTAGTATTCTATCCAATACCTATTCGATCAAATACCTACTCGCTCATCTCTATTCGATATATCTTCATCTATTCAGAGAAACTAGGAATGAAATAATTCTGACATTTAACGTCACAAGGAGGATTGATATGAAAACTTACTTCATCAGCTGTATATCATAACTCAATAGAATATCATGTATACAATAAAATGAGGTGAAATAAATCCTCCTGCATGGAGGATAACAGTTATATCTGCCTCACTAGCTAGAAAGCAATTTGTGTAATTAATACCATCAGATATTGTTTTCAGTGGCCAGATTTACTAATACTGACTCAGCTTGAACTAGACAGAGTCTAAAACTCCTCCATATTTATCACAGTCATTGCTGCTGGATATTATATCTGCCACATCTTTAGTTGGTGTAATCTCAGTTTATACCCCAATCTAGTTAGTTTATCCTAGGTTCACACCTGCACTTGGGTTTCCATTGTTCGGGTCCACTTGGGGACTCGAAAAACAGTAACCCAATTCACATAGACTATACTGGGGTCTGCCGAGTTTCCACCCAGATTCAGCCTGAAAAATGACTTTTCTCTCCGCATTTTTCAATCGGATTCAGGGACAAAATCCCCAAACAGGAAACCAAGCACTGGTGTGAACCCAGCCTTACTTTCATCCAGAATTTTATGACACGGCAATTTTTTAAGGCAATTTTTAAAATTTTTTACATTATGCCGGAGAAATATAAGTTATGTTTTATGTGGACCTGGGGCCTTGGAATTCGAGCTTCTGCTTGAGGGTTTATCTACATTCAACAGTGAAAATCATCCGTGTGCCAGATGTTTTTTAAACAGCTGCATTAAATTCTGCATTTTACAGTCACAGCAAGATGGATGGGATTCTAGCAAATTCCATACCCACCCTGCAGAAAAATATGTGCAGCGGAGATGCTGCGATTTCAGAAATTGCAGCATGTCAATTATATCTACAGAAATGTCACTGGTTTCCCTATAGGTATAATTGAAGCAGAAAGTCCACATAGGAAACCTCTGCACACTTTCTGTGAAAAGCACTGCAGGAAAAAAACACGATGCGTTGCAGTTTTTCCCGCAGTTCTTTTCTGCTACGGCCCGCTATGTGGAAAATGTAGAAACACTATTTCTGAACTTGGTCATAAACCTCTAAAAAATACATTGTGTGCCCAATGCCCATACACCACATGCCTGGCCGCAGTAAGGCTGGGTTCAGACTGTGTTTTTTGGTCAGGATTTTGATGTGCAATCCACGCCAAAATCCTGAGCAAAAAAAACACCTCCCATTAAATCAATGGGAGCCTGTAATTTCCTTTTTCTGTGAGCAGTTTGTTCTCGTTTGCAGAAAAAAGAAGCGACATGCCCTTTCTTCAGGAAAGAAATCAGCCGTGGACATACACCTCGTGACACCTCTCTCCTGGATAGGCCCATTCATTTGAGTCTAATCAGGAGCACTGCACTGGCATCCAGCCGTTTTTTGAGTCTGGAATCTGAGGCGGCCTCCGCGTCAAATTCCGGACCAAAAAACCCCGCCTGAACCCGGCCTAAGGGGGCATTCACACGGAGTAACGCCGGGCGTTATCACAACCGTACACGCCGGCGTTACGCCAGACTGCTGAACACTTCCCATTCACTTCAATGGGAGCGCTCGTAAACGCCGCTGTTATGAGCGCTCCCATTGAAGTGAATGGGAAGTGTTCGGCAATCTGCCATAACGCCGGCTGTGATACACGCCCGGCGATACTCCGTGTGAATGCCCCCTTAGGGTCAGTTCACACAGTTTTTTGGCAGCGGATTTTGACGTGGAATTCGCCTCAAAAACCGCTGCCAAAACCAGCTCCGAGATGACTCTTCTTGTTGCAGATTCCATGGCTGAATCAGCCACAGCATCCATGGCGTGAGGCTCCCTCCCAATTTAGGCCCATTCATTTGGGCCTAACCCGGAGAGAAATGACGTGACGGGATGCCGATGCATTCATTGCATCGGCATTAGAGATGAGCGAACACTAAAATGTTCGAGGTTCGAAATCCGATTCGAACAGCCGCACACTGTTCGACTGTTCGAACGGGTTTCGAACCCCATTATACTCTATGGGGGGAAATGCTCGTTTCAGGGGAAGGCAACATTTGATCAAATTCTACTTATCAAGTCCATGAGTGAGGGTCGGGCTGGATTCTTCTCCCTGCGCAGCGTCCCCGCGTCCTCTTCCAGCCTTGAATTCACTCTGCTAGGCATCGGGCCTAGGCAGAGCTGACTGCCCATGCGCAGGCATGCGCAGTCGGCTCTGCCCAGGCCCGACGCCTAAGCAGAGTGAATTCAGAGCCGGAAGAGGACGCGGGGACGCTGCGCAGGGAGAAGACTTCTAAAGGTAAGAGAAGAACCAGCGTTGTATAACTTTGTATAATGTATAACATTCTGCCAATCAACACTGGTTCTGAATCGAATCCTAACTTCGAACAGCTAGTAGTGTTCGATCGAGTACGAGTATTTCGAATACCGTAGTATTTGATCGAAAACTACTCGCTCATCTCTAAGCGGCATCCTGTCGTGGCTAGCTGCGCAGAACGTTCACACGTGGAATGCAAATTCCGCCATGCGAACATACCCTCATTCCATACAAATTACCTCTAGTGACCAAGTACTGGTGCAGTCCGGAACATCTTGAGCGCTCTCGACAAACATTTTCAGATCTTCACCAGCCTAAATGGCTACCGAATATCAGGTTCTCATTATAAGTAACATGAAAGGTCTTTACCTTGACGTTTCATTTTTTAAAAGGTCTCCATTGCTAAGATGTCAAAGAGATAAATATTATTTTCCAGGCCTTGAGAATGGACCAGCTTTTAAGTCTACCTTTGGGAAATCTCCAAGTCTACGTGCGGAGAGATCAATCTGATGTATATATAAAAACAAAATCTATATTTTTGACAGGTTTAAAGCAAAATTGTGCTTTCATTAAAGGAAACATCATATACCCTGAAAGCGTATACATTAGAGTGTGTTGACAAGCTTTGGAGCGATTTTGCAGTTATTGATTTTCGTGAAATCTTTTATACTAAAAGGAAGCACATGGAGATATTGTGCGGGTTTACCAGTGTTCGCTTCCACATTGTAGTAAAGCTTCTCGACGTGACTGAAATGAGGTTGTATCTTTTCACTGTCTGCTATAATTCTCCTGTCTACATGGGGTTCTAAGTCAAGTGAATGGCTTATTCACTGGAGCTTTGTAATTCTCGCTCTTTTTTTATGAATATTATCTTTTTTATATTACTCAAGAGCGGTGGAAAAATTGTGAGTCATTTTTTTTACAAAGACATCATCAAATAATACTCTAGAGGGTTTGAAGTAGAGAATTTGGCAATTGCCATCGTGGGTCACATCATTCATCGTATCTACACATTTTTTTTGTTAAAAAATAAACTTTTTAAAACAGGTTTAAAAATATTTTCAAATAAAAATAGTAAGGTTTTAATATAGGATATTGCACACCTTCCACCTAAATGCTCGAACCCTTTTGTCCTGACACCACTGGTTGAAAAATGGAAGAGGGATTTTTTCTAGACAAAGACTAAAACTGGTCATACACTTTACATAGCTGTCATCCAACAACCATCTCACCCAGATACCGCATACACATGCATGCTTGGCTTGGCTTGACAGAGGAGTTCATGTGTCCTGGCATTGAACAGGGAAGAAGCTGCTGCCAAACACCTCTAGTAGGGACTTATCTCTCTGAAAACAAAGGCATAGACAACTAAAATCCAACAGGCCATTTCTTATCTTTCCTGCTATCCCTTCCATTAAGGGAGAGTCAAGAAACTGTATACAAAATACACATATGGCCAACTTAACCCTTGTCCCAGTGGCATAACTAAGAATGTCAAGGCCCCGTTGTGAATTTTTGACATGTTCCTCTCCTCCGACCACCCTGAAGACCCTGACCGCCTCCCCCCACATTATTGCACACGCTATTATGCCCCATGCTGGCCCCCGCACATGGAATTATGCCCCATTGTGGACAGCCATGAACAATTATTACACTCTGGGGTCTGATGTCAGCCATCTTTAATGATGGAAGAGATGTTACTTGAGCCAGGGCTTGCGTCGCAAAGCATAAGGATGTAAGCCCCGGCCCACGTGACAACTGGAAAGTTACACAAGTAGACATGAAGCCTTTTGGAGCCAGGATAGGAAAATAACAGTGTTTTTTACATTTCCTCACCTCTGCTGGGCCTCCAATCATTAAACCCGATAGTGTTTGTGGAGTTCACGGGTCCATGGCCTCACTTACTGATCCCTGCATCTTCAGAAGGGGAAGCATTGGCAGCCATAATCAGGAGCCAGGATCGGTAAGTAAATAGGGTGCGTTACCTGCTGCAGTTACTCCAGAAGGTAACAGCCTATTAAAAAAAAAATCTGCAGCGGTAGTTACACCCCTGCCTTTCCCGACATCTGCAGTGTGTGGTTTGGAGTTGCTGCGCTGATGCTGATCAGCCACAATGGCCACCAGGTCCCCAAATTATAACACAGTGGAGGCCCAATGGTGATGCCCATTGTGAAGGATCATCCCGCCTTGCCATACTGCTTGGCACACCTGCAGTCACCCTTCATACCTTACTGTCCACTCTCACCCTGAAAGTGACCAGGTCTTATAGGATAATACGAAACAAGCTTTATAAATTTTATATATTTATTAACCCCAAATGGGTTGATACTAGCCACAAACATACATAGAGACATATATTAGCGGAAGACAAGTAAATACAGTTACAAAAGCATGGTACAGTACAATAAAAGAAAAGGAGATTAAAAGATTAGAAAACGAGATATAATACCCAGTTGGGTCTCTGGAGTTTCTTCTCATAAAATCCAGGGCACATTGCTTAGAGTCCTCAAGTAATCCTCAGGCTTTTGGGGCAGCATTCCCCATCAGTAGAACAGTCCACAGAGGACCAGAACGCATGGCTTCTGCAGTCTCAGCAGTCCACGGCACTGAATACTCTGCCGAAAGTTTTTATCCCCCACCATATAATGTAGCTTTCACAGTATGTCAGTAGAGAGAAATTTTTCATCCATTTGGTCCAGATCAGAAAATAAAACCAGCAAGGCATGATGTAATATCCCAATATATAATGTATCTGTCTACAACTCTATGAACACAAAGACTTGTGGATCATAATAATTACCTTGTGAATGATGTAAACATATTGACTATGGGATAAAATGTTATGTGGGTCATAAATAGATTTCTGCACAGCGATTATTTCTTCTCATTAATTGTGCTCTCTCTCATGCATGGAACTCGAGATCCGACATCCTGTAATAAGTGAGATCTCCCATATCTTATGCTAAATTTACTTTCTCTCCTCCACTTCAGTTCTGGACTAAACTTGTCATGCATTGGTGGGTAAAGGAACATTGTCAAGGTTGTAGTTCAGGCATTATTTCTAGGCTTGACAATTTTCCTCCTCTATATTGAATTTTTCCCACTTTAATTCATGATAATGTTAATAATTATAATAATGATATTAATAATAATAATACTGATAATAATAATAATAATAACACTGATAATAATAGTAATAATAATAATAATTGATAATAATAATACTGATAATAATAATAGTAATAATAATAATAATAATAATATCTGTCTGTAGGCAAATCTGACACATTGGAACCCTCCCCCCCCCCCCCCAGTGCACTTCAAGGCTAATTTGCACATCTAGAGAAAGTTGATCTCTATATTTTTCCTCCACATGCTATAATGTCCCATAGTGGACACTCCACACTGTATAATGTCCCAGAGGGCCCCTACATTAATATATTTCAGGTTTGGCAAACTTACATTTCTGGGGTTTTTCACAATCCTGAAATTTTGTGGGTTTGCCACCCATGAACTCCTAATATACTATATAATATAGAGAGTAAAATAAAAGGAGGCTCAGGGGAGGTGAAAAAACTTAATAAACCTCCCCCGGACTCCAGCGCGGGTATCAGGTACTCTTCAGCCTCTCGAGTGACGTCAGAGACTGCTGAGGCCTGCCATCATTCTCATTATGCCGCATAACCCATGAGGCTACTGAGGCCCAATCAGCCTCTGACGGGAAGCTGTAAGAGGCTGAAGAGGAAATAGGACCCATATCAGAACCCAGGGGAGGTGAGTAACTTCAGGAGAAGAGGAAGGCGTGACAGCAAGATGACGTCAGACCGCCCACTGTGCACGGGTAAGTATCATTTGCATATTCGTTTTTTGGGTACTATTTTAAAACGGGGGGGGGGGGGGTTAAAATAAGACTAGCGGTGCCTGAATAGGTTATTCAGGTATATGTGGGGCTCATACAGAATAATTTTGCTAATAGAGCACCTTTAAAACTGACTTCTTGATCATCTAGTTTAGCCTGGCATGATGTCTACCCTGAAGAGTCGCTGCCCTTTTTGGTAAAGCATCTGGTGTCAAAATATAATGTTGATCGATTGATCGATCACAAGTTGATAGTCTATTTGGACCATTGCTTCCACTTCTGTATACAGGTACACAGTGACATTTCCAAACGGCCAGACTGCCAGGATTATACCGCATATGAAACATTTCATCTGGTTGTGATTTATGGCCTCAGATTTTTTGTTTCCTGGGATACGGTGACTTTTATATTTCATATCAGCCAATCAATCAGAAAGATACAATTCACAGCTTGATATAAAATAGCACCATAGTCAGAAGAAGATTTTTTTTTTAGGTAGCATGTGAACAAAAATAATTAAACACCAATTACGAAAGCGCTTTCCAGCACAACGTGCGCCCGCCTGATCAGATCACACAAGTTATTTTTAATGCAATCTGATTTTGGAAGATACATTATAAAGTTAAACTACAATAAATGAAACAATAAATGAAAGGTAAATAAGAAAAAAGCTGTAGAACAATAAAAAGTTACACTCAGCTTCTTGATACCCCAACACTCCCTTTCTGATGCTGATTTGGTCACTAAACACACAGATAGTGCCCCAGTGAGTGGGGTCAGCATTGGAGCGGGAGCTCAGAAGCTCAATGCTTTTAAAGAGGACCTTTCAAGTCCTCATGAACGTTCAGATTTATATACCGCTGTCTTGGCATGTGTCCCAGTGGTGGAGATATCGGTGGCATTTCAGCACCGATATCTCCCCACTGTCAGAAAGGCATTCCTAATAGCTCAGCATCCTCTCTGGACTGTAAGGAACACCCCCTTACACCTTAGAATCATTGCTGGGTGAAATGGAATGCCCCCTCTGACAGTACAAAGCTATGGTAGGGTACTTTTGGGGGGAAGCATTCCTTACCACCCAGTGATGATGCTGAGCTGTGAGGCACACCCCCTAGTACAAGTCTATGGACGAGCACTGTCAGGGGGAGGGCGTTCCTTACAGCCCCACGATCATGTTGAGCTATGAAGAATGCCTTTCTAACAGTGGGGAGATATCAGTGCTGAAATTAACGGCATCAGTATCTCCAACCCGGGGTACATAATGGAAAAGCCAACAGTGTGCTGAAATCAGTGCATTGTCTACTTTCTAGTGGTTTATAAAACCGCACGTTCATGAGGACATGAAAGGTCCTCTTTAATGGAGGTCACTATTTATTTTTCATTTTCAATCTTTGCCCTTGGAGGATCTTTCGATGCAAGATATGATAGTTTGTGCTCAGTCATTAAAAGTTCTTCCCGACCTCAATATATAGTGGAAGATATGTAAATGATGTATGCTTTTTCTCACTCATGCCTCAATTCAAGTGAATATATCCAAATAGTAAGTGAATATATCCATTGCAACAGTCACCCGCTTTACATCACAGGCAAGACAGACAATATCACAATAGAAGGTAACATCTCTACTAGAGATGAGCGAGTAGTATTCGATCGAGTAGGAATTCGATTGAATACTACGGTGTTCGAAATACTCGTACTCGATCGAGTACCACTCGCTGTTCGAATGTAAAAGTTCAATGCAGAACCAGCATTGATTGGCTGAATGCTATACAGTCGGCCAATCAACGCTGGTTCTTCTCCTACCTTTAGAAGTCTTCTCCGTGCAGCTTCCCCGCGGCGTCTTCCGGCTCTGAATTCACTCTGCCAGGCATCGGTCCTGGGCAGAGCCAACTGCGGATATCCGCTTGTAGTGCGGGCATGCACAGTCGGCTCTGCCCAGGCCCGATGTCTGGCAGAGTGAATTCAGAGCCGGAAGATGCCGCGGGGACGCTGCACGGAGAAGACTTCTTGGAGGATCCAGTCCGACCCTCACTCGTGGACTTGGTAAGTATAATTTGATCGAATGTTGCCTACCCCTGAAACGAGCATTTCCCCCCATAGACTATAATAGGGTTCGATATTCGATTTGAGTAGTCGAATATTGAGGGGCTACTCAAAACGAATCTCGAATCTCGAACATTTTACTGTTCGCTCATCTCTAATCTCTACAGATAACACCTATAGTGACCCATCATTGCATCCACTACTGACAACAGATAATGTCACAGCTTATCTACTCCCCTTCCTGCACAGAGCATGTCTAGAAAGCTCAGACTATTGCTGCCTATGGCCATGACTATGCTGTAAAGTATATCAATAAATGCTGTAAACAGAGAAGATGAAAAGCTTAGACAAGATGGCCAACCTATAATCATAAAGAAAACAAAATTTAAAAAAAATTACAATCTGAACATAAACACTACACTCAACATGTATACACATAGGGCTCTATTTTTTTTTTAAAGAAAGCAGCCATGTTTTCTAATCTTGGACAATCCCTTTAAGGCACATTCTCATGTGTTTGTTAAGTTGAATGAAAATGGAGAGACCCTGACTTTTTGCATGTGTTCTTCAATGGAGGTTTTGAAAAATTTTAATACCATTTTTTTCACATATATCAAAAGCAATGACCTGCAATGGATCATTGTCGCATCAGTTACTAAGAAACCAAATTTCGCTTAAAATGTATATTTGAACCAATATTCTACCTTTAAAGCTTCTGAAAATGATCATTATTTTTTCTTACAGGTATAATATTTCAGATGGAGCGCTCAGAGCTGATTATTCTGCTATTGTCTATATAATTAAAATGCACTTAATACACCCGGATATATATAGAGAGAAGGAGAGCGGGATTATAATTATCTGGAGCATTAGATTAGCTTTTCCTATATATCTGTAATATACTTAAGTAGGATTAGTATTAATCTTATTTCTTGCCATAATGCTGCACCGCCTCATCATCTCACTTAAGATTGTTCTAAAAATAGCAAGAATGTAATATAAAACAGGGATACAGTATACAAGTCATATTCATGTCTATCTATCTATCATCTATCTATCTATCTATCTATCTATCTATCTATCTATCTATCTATCATCTATCTATCTATCTATTTATCTATCTATTATCTATCTATCTATCTATCTATCATCTATCTATCTATCTATCTATCTATCTATCTCATATCTATCTATGATCTATCATCTATCTATTTATATCTCCTATCTATCTATCTATCTATCTATCTATCTATCTATCTATCATCTATCTATCTATCTATCTATCTATCTATCTATCATCTATCTATCTATCTATCTATCTATGATCTATCTATTTATATCATCTATCTATCTATCTATCTATCTATCTATCTATCTATCTATCTATCTATCATCTATCTATCTATCTATCTATGATCTATCTATTTATATCATCTATCTATCTATCTATCTATCTATCTATCTATCATCTATCTATCTATCTATCTATCTCCTATCTATCTATCTATCTATCTATCTATCTATCTATCTATCTATCTATCTATCTATGATCTATCTATTTATATCTCCTATCTATCTATCTATCTATCTATCTATCTATCTATCTATCTATCTATCTATCATCTATCTATCTCCTATCTATCTATCTATCTATCTATCTATCTATCTATCTATCACCAGCTGTTTTTGTTATTTTTTGTTTGTTTTTTTTGCCATTTTTTTGTGATATGATGTTTTCACCACGTCTTGGATGTTTTTTTGTCGGTAAATTTTTTTATGTTGTTTTTCTTAAAAATAATTTCATCATTAAAAGTTGTTTTATGTGATCTTAATATATTTTTGGTGCTGGATTAGAGTTCCTGAAACAAACAGCGATTTCCCCTCGTGATTCAGTTCCTCCATTGATGAGATATTGCCATCTTTACCAATATGCAAATGAGATATTTGGAGCAACCAGGATGTTCTAGACTTATCACCAATCATGGAACCAGCAGGGACAACACCAGCCTCAGCAACCTACAAATGTGAGAACCCATATGCCTCCATGTCCAACCACATCTAATCCAGGCCAGAGATGGTCAAACAGGGTACTAGAGCCTACTTAGAATTGTTAGAATTGTAAAGTTTTCCCCAGTAAATGTGTTCTTTTGCTGTAATATTATAATCACTTATAAGATACGATAAGATAATCCTTTGAAAGTCCCACAGTGGGGAAATTTCAGCATGTTACAGCAGCCTAGTAATACAGATACAGGATAATACACAGTAATATATTACAGACGTAGACACACATATGCTGAGAAGAGAAAATATACTAGGAGTCCATAGTAGCTAAGGAACAGAAGAAGAAAGAAGGAAGACGTCATAGTCATAATCATTAGTTCTCTGTGCAGATCTTCGCTTGGTCTGATGTAGATTATACAGCCTGGTCACGGTTGGGAGGAAGGATCTCCGATAGCGCTCCTTCTCACATTTGGGGTGAAGCAGACGGTCACTTACAGTGCTACCAAGTCCCATCAAGGTCTCATACATGGGGTGGGATTTATTCTCCAGCATGGAGGTCACCACGGACAGTATCCTTCTGTCACCCACCACCTGTACTGGGTCCAGGGGGCTCCCCAGGACAGAGCTGGCCCTCCTGATCAACCTGTCAAGTCTATTTCTGTCCCTGAATGATATACTGCTCCCCCAGCAGGCCACACCGAAAAAGATGGCTGAAGCAACCACAGAGTTGAAGAAGGCCCTAAGAAGTGTCCCCTGGACTCCAAAGGTCCTCAGCCTCCTGAGCAGGTAGAGTCTGCTGTGGCCCTTTCTGTGCAGCGCCTCCAGGTGATCAGCCCAGTCTAGTTTATTATTGAGGAGCACACCCAGATACTTATAGGTCTTGACTATCTCAATGCATGTCCCCTGGATCTCCACTGGGGTCGGAGCATTTCTCCATTTACTAAAGTCCACCACCATCTCCTTGGTCTTCCCAGCATTAATCCTGAGGAGGTTCCACTGGCACCATTCAGCAAAATCATCGTTACAGTCACACGTATAAATTCAATTCAATTCTAACAATTCCTTGATATATATATATATATATATATATATATATATATATATATATATAAAAATCCTTTAAGTGCGTATATTCATGAGCTTGCAGAGCTGCTATCGTATACACCAATGCAATGAAATCACTAATGACATAAGAGGAGCGGGATATTGGATAATTGGATCTGTTTGGACATTTATTGATCTCCTCCATTGACATCATTTTATCATTATATTTATACCATGACTGCAGATTGACATACTATATCTATGATAAATTCTTTTTCGGCAGCGCCTATTTAAATGCATTGAGGTCAGTATAGCTATTTTGGTCTAAGCATACTATGCCTTATTATGTGCAGTCAGGCGTTGCAAAAAATTGCTTCAAGTATTTGGAGATTTGTTGTCTTTGAATATACATTTGTATAAGATCATGTCTGGCCATGCAAATACCTTTGTAATAAGTGGCAAAAATCTTGTTATTTCCTAACCTTGCTATCCACATGGGCATCATCTGCCAAAGTGATTTATTATTAGAATCTGCTCACAGATTTTTGTCATCATTCTGTAAATTTGCCAGATGTTTCATTTTGCAACAGAACAGTTCATGCTCTATAGAGCAACATAAAAAGCCAAGCAAAAAAAAAAAATTGCTTAGTTGTGTGAATGCATTTTACAGTGATATAATTGTAGGCTTGTTATAACGCTTTCCAAGGGTCCGTATTTTTAGTGTTAATAAAAAAACAAAAATAGTCAATGATCCCTATCGGATAAA
Organism: Leptodactylus fuscus; assembly: GCF_031893055.1. NCBI lineage: Eukaryota > Metazoa > Chordata > Amphibia > Anura > Leptodactylidae > Leptodactylus > Leptodactylus fuscus. Next base: position 31,063,713 of record NC_134267.1, on the reverse strand, counting down.
AAAAAACTAAGAAGATTTGTCCAACCGATGAAGGTCCAACCAATAGAACAGTATGACAGTGACGTGCCACTAGGTGGTTATATGGGCGGCCATTATAGTCAGCCAAGGTTATGTCACCCGTGTCTATGAGAAAAAGCAACCATTTTAATACTGTATATGATTTTTTACATTTATATATTTTGGGATGTGTTGGTATGTTGGAAGCTACTCCATTGCAGAGTCCTTTAAAATGATGGACACTTTGGCAGAATCCAATGAGCCCCAGTATAAATCAATAGATTTGTTGAATGTCTTTGGTGTCTGTTGTGTGATGGATTTGGCAAAGCATTGGGGCTTCCAGTTAACATAGGAGAGAGAAGACAAGAAAAGGAGGGGGATAAATCCTAGAACTTTACCCTATATCGAGAAGAAGGCAAAATATATCAGTGAAATATGAGCCAAACTGCCTTAAAATGAAAAAACAACAACAACAAAAAAGACCCTTCCTGTCTATATATAGCAATTAGGCTGGATCAATTGTGAGGTCATACGTATTGTGATCTCACAACCTACTGCCAAGGTAGGGATAACTGCTCCCAACCCCTGGGGCAGCACTTATAGGAACAGCTGAGTAACACTGTTTCCATAACTCACATCGAGGGGAATAAGAGATATGGAAACAGCATATCATATAACTGTAAAGCTATGTAGCTCAGTTGGACTACACTGTTTCTCTAGCTCTCATTTCCCTCCATGGGAGTTATGGGGACAGCATAAAGTAGCCTTGTTCAGCTGTTTCCATAAATTCCCACTACAGTGGTCAGAACAGAAAGAAGTTATTCCCATCTAGACAGTGATTAATAACCCTGGGCCAAAGGGTCCAAGGCTTAATAACTGCTGTTCCACTGATTATGGCACAGTTGGGATTTTTTCTCTAGCCCCCACCATTCCTGAGCAATCAGTGCTGTTAGGTTTGGTGCCTGATATGCTATTTAGTCTCTGTACTGTCAGGAGGGCAGTGTCAGGCAAAAGCTGACAAGGGGTGTGACTCTGAGTTCTGCCTCTGATTGGAGCTCTGAATTACACCCCCTGCTTGACACCATGCTTCTGACATTACAGAGCAGAAATAGCACATCGCCTTCAAAACTATCTGCACTTAACTTTGCTTGGGAATGGTGGGGACTAGAGAGAAAATTCCATCAGTCCCAGAATTGGTGGCCTATTGACAGTTGTTAAGACTTAGAAATGGTGGAGGTGGTGAAAAGTCCTCTTTAAGCATCTAATTATAGTTTTATTCCCTCGCACACTGGATAGTATTGATAAGACAAGATGAAATAACACTGTCACAGCCCGATTCCGTTTTCTGGACAGTTTCCGTCTGTCTGTTCCTCCTCATCCCCTCTCCATAGACTTCACTGTATGGACTCCAAAGTATGGATTCGAAGTGTGTATTCAGAAACAGCGATCAGTGCAGTGGAACAGAAAGGAAATAACAGGAGAAAGAAGCATTATTCCTTAATAAAATATAATGCAAAATTTACTATCACCTCTATTAGATCTAAGTCCTGACAGTCTTCATTACAGATCTAATATCTGGACCTCCTGTGGTGATTGGTTTGGTCCGGGTTACAGTGCGTTCAGTACAAGAGCGACAAGAGCATCTTCAACTCGCCTAAAACATCATTCAGGATTACAAAAAACTATATTCACCTGTAGAGAGGATTTACACAATTTTCTGCTGAGAGGAGCCATTTATAAGAGACTGAGCGCAATCCATCAATCGCTTTATTGGGAACCTGCTCGGCATCCTGAGGCGCCGCCTCTTCATCTTTCAGTTATTGCCTTCTATATGGCAGAGTTTACTATCTTATTTTCTCGAATCCTAGTACGAGGAGATAACAATTTGTCAGAAATTTTCATTTACCATGGCCGATTACTGTAGTTAGCTACCTCCTATCATTTAGTGCAAAGAAATCCAATTTGACTTTCATCCTTTTCCTCACAATTTGAGTGAAAGTGTTTTGCCAAGTGCATTTTGCATTCTGTCAATGGCTTGTACAACAAACTCAATTTCTCTTAAAAAGATGGAAAACACATTCCATATACATTATCTTGTCTGGATGGAAGGCATTCTGCAGAGTACATTGCGTAGTAAAGGCGGTTTTAAAGTGAACAAACTTTCCTGCCACACAATGAGTTCCTAACTTGGATCTCAGAGATATACATATGTAACCGCACTTAACTGATCCCCACTTTGGTTATAGGGATTTTTCAGGCTAATCCTAATGATAGGTCACCAATTCCATTTTGGATGGTGTCTGGCCCTTGACAAACACACACATAGCTGATATACAGAGAATGAAGCAGGAAGCAGACAGTGCTGTTCTCTGTGTAGTGGTCAGAACAGGTACTGCAGACAGCTAAGCTTTAATAACACTCAATTAATCACAAGAAGTTGAATTTGGATATGTAAACATGTCTTGGGCTGTCAATGTTGCAATGTGACCTGACTAATCCCATCATTGTGCTGTGCCCGCTATATACAATGCTGGTTGTTTAAAAAAAAAAAAAAAAATCCATACCGGAGGATAAATGCCAAAATGAGTCTCTTATCCCTCGTTCACAGCTGTGTTTGGTAATTCATTGGGGAGTCCACATGGGGACCCCCCAAACGAATGAAAGCACACGGACCCCATAGACCATAATGGGGTCCGTGTGTTTGCCGCGGGATCTCCGCACAAATCATGCGGACAGGAAAGTAGATTGTGAAATACTTTCCTTACCGCATGTTCCCTGTAGAGTTCTCGCGGCAAGCACACGTAACCCATTATAGTCTATGGGCATCCGTGTGCTTTCACTGCACACCGCTTGCCAGTGCGTTCGGTAGTCCGTTTGGGGGGAACGGAACGCAGATGTGAATGAGGCTTAAGGCTGAATTTACATATATCATTTTGCAGCCTTTTTTGTCACATTTTTAACAACTTCTTAATCGACCAAACACTCCGTGGCCAGATGTTACTTTAAAGTCTATAGGAAATTACTGAAAAGTGCACAGACATTAAGGTTTGTTTCACAGAAGCATTTTATGGTATTTCAGGTCTTTTTGCAGGACTTTTTTGTGGCTTTTTGTTGCTAAAAAACCTGCAACGTCTAGAGGTTACATGTTAGTCTATAGTAAAATATGAAGATCCCTACACACATTGTATTTCTTTACTTTACATAGCAATTATTAAATTGCAGCATATTTTGGGCATGGTGTTTTTTTTTTGGTGTTTTACGAGGGCTTGAAATACATTTTAAATGTTATAACATTACGAGATACCCAGAAGTGCCTGGAAAACAAATATTTGCAATGAAACGTGGGGATTTTTGTAAGAATTTTAAAATGTGGAAAAATTTGCATGTATGGAGATTCCATGATGGGAAATAAGGAGAGCTGACAAACTGTCCAAAGGCCGGTGGCAGACGACTATGCTGCTACCGGCCGGTTGTCAACTAATAGCATGGGTTGTACACGGGGGACATGAGGGTGTCCTCCATGTGCCACCCATGCATTGGTCATGCTTCCACAGCTCCTTTCATTAAATGCATCGGCGCTCTGGAAGCAAAGGATGCAAAATAGTACAGGAATAGGACCTGTCCAAAGGGGCCATATGGTGGATCAGTGGTTAGCCTTGCAGCGCTGGAGTCCTGGTGTTCAAATCCCACCAAAGGCAAAAAACCATCTGCAAGGAGTTTGTATGTTCCCCCACGTGTTTGCATGGATTTCCATCCCATATTCCAAAGACATACTGATAGGGAAAAATGTACATTGTGAGCTCTATGTGGAGCTCACGATCTATATTAAAAAAAAAAAAAGGAATAAGACCTGTCCTATCTGATGTGACCCGAAGTGTCGGCCTGCACACGGGATCGTGAACTGATGTGTGTACGGGCCTATAGAAAAGAGTGGGTCAATGTGCTATACGTGAAATACACTAACCATGCCCATGGTCATCTGCAAAGTGTCTTACATGTATTTTTTGGATTGGGGCCATTTCTGACACTCCTATTGCAATGGTGGACAGATCTCCCCTGTTTTTCAGATCAGTGGAGGTCTGAGCAGTTAGATCCCCACTGATATGCAAGTTATTCCCTATCCAGTGTATTGGGGGTAACTTGCCTTGACTCCTTAATTTGTGACTTTTCAGCACCAGAATTGTGGTGCAATAACACAAGTATTTCCCAAGTATTTCACTAAGAAAGCTAAAGTTGAATACATAGCACGTTCCCTTTCATTTACAATGCTTTATACCCAGGTTATCCACTTACACATTAGCTCAATACATCCCGTATTATGGTGACTGATTCTCTCCACTGCATTATACAAATGCTTCCTCTAAACTGAAGAGACTTATTACTCTGATTTACAATAGAGTTTTCATTATACCAAAATGTATCCACGAGATTCTGCCGGCAGATTTATCATATTAACTGATACTTAGTTTTCAATAACAGTTATTCCTCTGTACATTGTAAATAGGAAAATCTCAAACCTGGAGGCAGAACTGAAGGACTCAGATACATGATGGGACAATTGACCTCCACCAACCCTCCTTAGCCTAAAATAGTGTATACCATCTGTGTAATGCAATGAATACTCACATTAATGTATTTATACTGTATGTATGTAAATCTATAAGTTCTCGTCTATACCAATCCTATCTTGTTTGTATCGACGCTGGAAAGTTTTATATTTTATGTCTGTAATTTAAAATATTTTTGATGTATTTTTTTCATTTAGACATATTTATACAGCATTTATCTAATCTTTTTACAACTACTAACTACTGTCTAGTGACTATACGAGAAATAATGTGTAAGGCAATCCACTGACAGCATAGGATACATGGGGATACAACATTTTATGTGTTTACGATTAAGTACAGAACAATGTCTTAGTTTTCTTCCTATTCTTATGTGGCCTGTGCCACCAAAGAAATGTATGAACCTTCCACGACTGCTGGGACCCCAACCATTCCCATTCATTCCCTTTTCATTTACAATATACATATGTGGACAAAATTGTTGGTAAACCTCTTTTAATGCAAGAAAAACCCACAATAGTCACAGAAATAACTTGAATATGACAAAAGTAACAATAAATAAAAATTGTTGACAAGCCACAAAGCTTCTGGGAGAATGTCCTAGGGACAGATGAGACAAAAATCAAACTTTTTGGCAAGGCACATCAGCTCTATATTTGCAGACAGAAAAATGAAGCTTATCTTGAAAAAAAAAACCCTGTTCCTACTGTGAAACACGGAGGAGGGTCTGTTATATTCTGGGGCTGCTTTGCTGCATCTGGTATAGGGTGTCTTGAATCTGTGCAGGGTACAATGAAATCTCAAGACTATCAAGGGATTCTAGAGAGAAATGTGCTGCCCGGTGTCAGAAAGCTTAGTGTCAGTCGCAGGTCAAGGGTTTTTGCAACAGGATAATGACCCAAAACACCCAAGAATGGCTAAGAGGAAAACATTGGATTATTCTTAGGGCCTCTTCACACGGAGTAAACGCGCCACGCATCGTGGCGCGTTTACGGCGCGTGTACGCCGTAATCGCGCACCGTAAAAAAACGCGGCGTACACGCGCCGTAAACGCGCCACAATGCGCGGCGCGTTTACTCCGTGTGAAGGGGCCCTAAAGTGGTTTTCTATGAGCCCTGACCTAAATCCTATTGAGCATCTTTGGAAGGAGCTGAAACATGGAGTCTGGAAAAGGTACCCTTCAAACTCGAGACACCTGGAGCAGTTTGCTCATGAGGAGGGGGCCAAAATACCTGTAGAGAGGGGCAGAAGTCTCATTGACAATTACAGGAATCGTGTGATTGCAGCGATTGCCACAAAAGGTTGTGCAACAAAATAATAAGTCAAGGTAACCATCATTTCTGTCCAGGCCTGTTTCATGAGTTTTATTTTATTTTTTTTAAACTCTGCTGAAGCGAAAAGCAATGTCTGACTATCATTTGTTCATTTTCATAGAATTTTTATTTATTATTACTTTTGTTAGATTCAGGTTATTTCTGTGTCCATTGTGGGTCTTTCTTTCATTAAACGAGGGGTACCAATAATTTTGTCCATGTGTGTATATAGCAGTCGAGGAATGGGCTTTCCCTGACCGCTGTCATAGTGGTACCTATACCTTGCCAGGCCCGGTCGCGGTTGCACTCCCTGTGACCACGATCGTTATGCCCCTGGTTCTAGCTACAACCCATAACCACAAGATTGTTACTTCAACTGTGCGGGATATACTTGTGACAATCCAAATGTATGTACAGGACAGAGGCAGACTTAAGATTACTATAGATTTATCTAGCTTACTTATATAGCGCCATCATATTCCGCTTCGCTTTTACAGAGATATACATGTACAGGTAAACTAGTAATACTAGAACAGTTGCTATGCAATATCTTTACAGTACTTGTCACTATTAAGAATCAACACTTTGTAAGAATCTCAATTAAGAATGATTAATTATCTTTCATTACAAATGTAACTTGTTTGTAGCTTGTACATTACATTTAAAAAAGGTTTTGGCACTTGCAAAAAAATGGATCCGAAATGGTAGCAGAGGGGTTGCAATTGCAGTTTCAGTATCCACTTTCTTCCATTCTGTAAGTATTATTATTCACACCACAGCTCGGCAAGTGACATTATAACCAATATGGGTGAATGATTATTTACAATGATCTCTATGGATACGGTGAAATCTGTGCTCTATGTACAGAAATACTTCACACCAATTAGAGTTATTTAAGAGAAGTGCTATTGATTCTGCAGGAATGGAAGGTCTTAATATATGCACCCTGGCATTTTCACATATTTTTCTGCCATTATGGAGATTAGTGGCACCTGTTAATATGAACCTCAAGAATTCTGTGCAGATGGAATCTGATCTGAACTGCAATGATAGAAAGCGAACGCACGTCTGTATGGCTTTAGCATCTCTCGTATAATTGGCGTGATGGACTAATTATAGCATATGCATTTTGTAGCAAACCAAACATTATGTAAATATCTTCACCCTACAAATGTTCGCAGTATTTAGGCTGAGGATTTGGCTACAAAGCATTGAGCCAAATAAAATAAAGCGCTACTTAGTGCATGTTGATAGGTTAATATTAATCATATCAATTATCGTATGATAGACATTTTAGTTCATTGGGCTGCTTGCCTTAAAAAAATTAGGAATAGATTGTATAGCATTAGAAGTAATAAAGTTTGGTAATGTCCGAGCCCTAGAAATGTGGTCACTTAGCCAAGATGGCCGTGGGCTAAGCTCTATGAATGTGCTGTATCAGCGTATAGGCTTACAGGCTGTTTTATGGGTGTTCAGGAATTAAATACTTGGACATTAGAGATGAGCGAACACTGTTGGGATCAGCCGTTCCGAACAGCACGCTCCCATAGAAATGAATGGAAGCACCTGGCACAGCAACCGGCCGCCGGCAAAGTCAGCGTCACAGGTGCTTCCATTCATTTCTATGGGTGCGTGCTGTTCGGAACGGCTGATCCCAACAGTGTTCGCTCATCTCTATGGACATATAAAACTAGTTTCAGAAAAACAAGAGACCCTTTAAAACTAAAGCTCACCTTGGCTAGAACATACTGTGTATACTCTGCAGTACTTGGTCCCTGTTCTCATTGAGGCTTACATTCTAAATTAACTCAATAGGTTGCCTTTTTTAGGCTGAGACCCATCGCATTGTGTTTTTACCCGCAGCGTTTCTCACAGAAAGTTTGCAGAGGTTTTCCCTGAGGACTTTGGCGGTTTCCCTTTAGGTATAAAGGAGGCCGAGTGTTTTTGGAAAAATAATTGACATTCTACAATTTCCAAAACTGCAACGTTTTTGGAAATCACAGCGTGTCTGCTGCAGGTATTTTACCAATGTGTGGGGATAGGATTGGCTAGAATCTCACAGTGACTGTAAAATGCTGTGTTTTTTTCAGAGTTTACGCTATGTGGGGCCCCGGCCTAATCATGGAGAGAACATACAAACTTCATAAAGATTTTGTTCCAATTCATACTCAAATTAAAAGGAGTCTTTCACCAGAACCCAGCATACTGACATGACCCCAGCATACCGACACAAACTCAGCATACCAACACGACGCAGCATACCGACACGACCCAGTATACCGACACGACGCAGCATACCGACACGACGCAGCATACTGACATGAACCCAGGATACCGGCATGACCCCAGCATTCCAACACGACCCAGCATACCGACACAGACCCAGCATTCCAACACAGACCCAGCATACCGACACTATGCAGCATACCGACACGACACAGTATACCAACACAACGCAGCATAACGACACGACGCAGCATACCGTCACAAACCCAGCATACCGACATGACCCCAGCATTCCAACACAGACCCAGCATACTGACAACACACAGCATACCGACACAAACCCAGCATACCGACACAACTCAACATACCAACACGATGCAGCATACCGACATGATGCAGAATACCGACACGACCCAGCATACCGACACGATGCAGCATACCGACATGACGCAGCATACCGACATGACGCAGCATACCGACACGATGCAGCATACCGACATGACGCAGCATACCGACATGACGCAGCATACCGACACGATGCAGCATACCGACATGACACAGCATACCGACACGACCCAGCATACCGTCACAAACCCAGCATACTGACACAAACCCAGCATACCTTCACGAACCCAGCATACTGATACGACGCAGCATACCGATACGACGCAGCATACCGACACAAACCCAGCATACTGGCACGACGCAGTATACTGACATGAACCCAGCATACCAACACGACACAAACCCAGCATACCGACATGACCCCAGCATTCCAACACAGACCCAGCATACTGACAACACACAGCATACCGACACAAACCCAGCATACCGACACAACTCAACATACCGACATGACGCAGCATACCGACATGACGCAGCATACCGACACGACCCAGCATACCGACACGATGCAGCATACCGACACGACCCAGCATACCGACACGACCCAGCATACCGTCACAAACCCAGCATACTGACACAAACCCAGCATACCTTCACGAACCCAGCATACTGATACGACGCAGCATACCGATACGACGCAGCATACCGACACAAACCCAGCATACCGACACAAAACCAGCATACTGGCACGACGCAGTATACTGACATGAATCCAGCATACCGACACAAAACCAGCATACCAACACGACACAAACCCAGCATACCGACACAATGACACAAAGCCAGCATACCGTCACAACGCAGCATACCAACACAAACTCAGCATATCGACACGACACAGCATACCCACCTGAACCTAGCATACCAACACGGCCCAGCATACCGACACAAACCCAGCATATTGGCACGACAGATAGGTTAGGGAAGATAAAATGATAACAGAAACAACAAGGAGCACAGAAAAGTCTAGGAACTTACAACAAAGCCAAAAGCAAAGCAACAGCCAGGAAATCAAGAGTAGAGGTAAAGGATACAATTTACATAATATTCACTAGTTGTATTCTTTATGTAAGAAAGACCTTAAATAGACAATGAGGCCGCTAAGAACTAGAGACGGGCGATCCTCTCCGAATTTGTTTAGTTTCGGGTTTGGACAGTGCAGGTCCAAGATTTTTTTTCGAGTCGAACAGGTTCGGTACCAACCCTACCTTAAAATGGGTTAAAACATATTGTAGAATCTCTTCGAGCTACAAGAAACCTATCTATAGTGACATTATTATTCTCTGGGGTCTCTGGGGTCTCACCAAGCTTTACCTTGGTCCATGTATCTGTAGAATTTGGGACTAAACAGTTGAGTGTTCACGTAGAAAGAAAATTCGTATTGTATCTGTCGAAGGCTAAGTGTTATATTTCTCTGCCAGTTCCTTTCTTCCTGGAGGGTCATTAGCATATTAAATGACATCGGCAGACTAAGACAAACGCGGTCATATTTCTTGACACAATCAGGTAGGAAGTTGACATTTCATTATGTCTCACTTGCGCGTCATTAGGTTGCAAAGAAAAATGGAATGATCAAGGCGTTCGGAAATGACAAGATGCTGACCTACCGAGGAAATTTACACAGATATTGGCCCATAGTGTATAATTTGTTTCAATGCTCAGAACTGCTGAAATAACCATCTTATTAAGAGCAACGAAAGCCGAGTCTCCTTCCACCCAGGAAATGATTATTAAACAATTTCTTCATGCTCAGCCAATACTTGCAGAGTCTTCTGCTCCTGTTAAAGTAACTAATATATACAATATGTCTAAAGAATCTACATCATAGCACTTTAGTGTTCCTAAGAATCCTTCTGAGGCTCGTTGCGTTAATTATCATTATTTATTTTCGGAAATGCCAGCGACGTGGATTCTGAGCTCAACGCATGAAGGCAATTAAAATGCTCAGCTCGGAAAATAAGATGTAGGCAGGAAGGTAGAGCTCGGAATTACAACATCATATCCAACCTTTCGAGAAACACGTAAATTTAAGAAAGAAGAGGAAAAGAAATAATATTTTAGAATGTTTTTGGCTATTTCGGCAATAGGAGGGCATTTGTTAAGAGGAAAATATCCATTTAAAGGGGGTAGAAAGTATGGAAATTTTCTCAGAGGACCAATAAACTTGTTCAGCGGAGAAACCAGTCAGAGTCCTTGATTGATTTTTCTGTGAAGTTTATAAGATACAAGCTGGTTCATCGAAAGAGAGACTCTAGTCAATTGCCACCGCCACCATATTACAGTGATAAACAATAGAGATGAGTGAACAGTAAAATGTTCGAGGTTCGATATTCGTTTTGAGTAGCCCCTCAATATTCGACTACTCGAATCGAATATCGAACCCTATTATAGTCTATGGGGGGAAAATGCTCGTTTCAGGGGTAGGCAACATTCGATCAAATTATACTTACCAAGTCCACGAGTGAGGGTCGGGCTGGATCCTCCGAGAAGTCTTCTCCATGCAGCGTCCCCGCGGCATCTTCCAGCTCTGAATTCACTCTGCCAGGCATCGGGCCTGGGCAGAGCCGACTGCGCATGTCCACACTATAAGCAGGCATGCGCAGTCGGCTCTGCCCAGGCCCAATGCCTGGCAGAGTGAATTCAGAGCCGGAAGATGCCGCGGGGAAGCTGCACGGAGAAGACTTCTAAAGGTAGGAGAAGAACCAGCGTTGATTGGCCGACTGTATAGCATTCGGCCAATCAATGCTGGTTCTGCATCGAACTTTTCCATTCGAATAGCGAGTGGTACTCGATCAAGTACGAGTATTTCGAATACCGTAGTATTCGATCAAATACCTACTCGATCGAATACTACTCGCTCATCTCTAATAAACAACATACTTTTATATGTCACTTTTGTAGATTTAGAGAAAAAAGTTTGAAATCTTATGCAACTGAAGCAGTTGGTGCACTGGGGGCGGGCCTTCAACCCTCAGAGCACTGAGGATTGGTGATGTCATAGTAGTGGGAGGATCAACTCTCATTGCACAAGGTGGTAGAGGCAGAAGATAGTAGGGGTCTAAGGCAACATGAGCAGTGCTCCAGACAGTTGAAGGTCCATCCCAAGTGCACCAACTGCCTCACTTGCATAAAGTGTAAAAGTTTTTTCCCCAAAATCTACAAAAGTGACATATATAACAAAGGTATTTTTGTGATCACTGTAATGGGCTCTATAACATGGTGGTGACAGTTAGATATGCTTGATGAGTAAAAGAAGAAACAGGCTGTAACATCCTTGTCCGTTCAGACTTCTACGCCATCCTGCATCCGCATGATACATCACAGGAGTTGTGTCCACTTATGATCCTCTGCTCCTGGGCCTCTTGTTGTATTCTGTTTTAGCACAGCTGAGAGTTTGTTTCAGTGTATCAGTCCAGCCAGTACTTTGAGTTCCCTCTGGCTCACTAAAAGTTAACGTTAGTTGGTCTATGACTGACATCTTACCTTCCAATCACGTCAGGAACGGGTTCTTGGCTTCCCACATAGAATCCATTAGTCCACACATGGATGTTTACCATTATCCTCTTTAGAGCATGCTGATGTATTACTTTTTCTCGGATAGTCTGAATTCTGCTTTGATCTCTTGACTATTCTTCTGGATTCCGATTTTGTACCTAGTTGCCCGTCTGGTTACAACACCTTGGCTAGTTTAACCTCTCATTTTTGTTGTTTGTCTTGTGTGTGTTCTGTGTTTCACTTATCATAGAAAGGGACTATCATCCAGTTGTCCACTACTACAGTAGTCGTGGCAAGCAGGTAGGGACATGGAGTGGGACTAGCATCAGGGCTCACTGTCTCCATCTTTCCCCTTCCTTCCAAGTTCCAGCTACTGGGGAATTGCTTAGCGGGCAATTCCCTAGCACAGGCACTTTGCATTTCAAGCCAGCATTCACCTAATAAAAGGGTGGGTTCGGGCCTTGACAAAGAAGCATCTGGACTAGATGGGACTCATGAATACAGGGGCATGTCAGAGCCCTATTATTTCAAAAACTGTGGATACTAAGAAAACTATTACCTCTTTATAGCCTGCTAATAGTTGGGTAAAGGCTGTCTGAGGTGCTCTCCAAGCTCCAAGGAACCAGAACAACTGTTGTTATAGATTGTGAGCCCCATATAGGGATCACAATATACATTTCTTTTCCTATCAGCAAGTCTTTGTAGAATAGGAGATAATCCACGCAAACACAGGGAGAACATACAAATTCCTTGCAGATATTGTTCCTGGTGGGATTTGAACGCAGGACTCCAGCGATGCAAGGCTGCAGTGCTAACCACTGAGTCACCGTGTTGCCCCTACTTAAGATATATTTATGATGGTAGATATTAAGATATTTTATTAACCTAAGGAACTATATATTTTCTGTAGGTTGATATCTAAGGGGGCATTTCACACTACTGTTGGATTCCGTCAGCAGTGTCCGTGGCTATTGTCCGTACAAGATTTCAGCAACGGACACTCGCTGGTCCGTCTGAAATTTCCTTTCATTTCAATGGGATTTTATCTTATGTCCTTTAGCGTCCGTTTACACCCATGTCCATTTTTTCAAGCAGACAAAAAAATCCTATGTGCGGGAGTTTTCTGTCCGTTTGAAATAACAGACAGCAAGTGGCCGTTATTTTTTTTAACATAGAAGTCTATCGGCAATGGATTTCAGCCATCAGTTACTGTCTGTTTGTGTCCGCTATGATAGGTGTCCGTTTTTTTTTTTTTTTTTTAAACGGACACCTTTATAATGGAATCCAACGGTAGTGTGAACCCTACCTAAGACTAGCTTTATTACCGTATATACTCGAGTATAAGACGACCCGAATATAAGCCGAGGCCCCTAATTTTACCACAAAAAACTGGGAAAACTTATTGACTCGAGTATAAGCCTATGAGGGGAAATGCAGCAGCTACTGGAAAATTTCAAAAATTAAAATGGTTGGAGTTTTTGGGTGCAATAGATGCTGGAGAAGGGGAGGGGGTGTTTTGGTTGTCTGTCTGCCCCTTCCCTGAGCTTGAGGACTGAGTTTTTTCTTCTCCCACTTGGAATTCAGTCTGGCTGAATATAGGGTATCTGCAGTGCTGCTATTAACCCCTTCCTGACGGAACAGGAGCACTGCAGATCCCCTATATTCAGTAGACCGGGCACGCTCAGACACAGGGATACCTAATGTGTATGTGTATTCTAGGGAAAGGAGGGAATTAGAACTTTTATTTTTTTTATTTTTTGCACTATTTTATAGAAGATTCTATACATTAATATTGTGGCTGGTCATAGACCACCACCCCCCCTCCCCCCCCCCCAAAAAAAAAAAAAAAAAAAAAATTTTTGCTGACTCGAGTATAAGCCGAGGGGGGCTTTTCCAGCACAAAAACTGGGCTGAAAAATTTGGCTTATACTTGAGTATATACGGTATATGGACATTTCAGCTCACAAACACAGCAAGGACAACATAAATTAAACATGTTAATAATAAATTCTAATAAAATGTTTACCTATTCTAATCCATTCGAATCCTCCGATCCCTTATCCTATGACTGAGCAGTATACAGTAAGGTCATTGCAGACAGTCTAGCCTGGTGTACGTAACCATATGATTGAATCAATGTATAACCGAACATCAGGGAAATTGTTTGGCAAACACAGCGGTGTCAACTTAGACTGAATGCCAGATACAAATCCTGCATAGGTAGGCAGGTTTAGAAAATTGTTGCCTGTTTGAAAGCTGAGATGAATCCAACAAAGATGTGCTGACTGTGCATATCTGCTGCCATCCATAATTCTAACATTGAATTTACAGCAGTTTCTGAACTTCAGCAGTTAAAGTTTGAGGAAGCCATTAAGAGTTATGAAGCTCCAATATCCAGCCATAATGTCTTCTATCTGGAGGGAGTTTGGGCCAAATAATGATATTGTTATATTTAGTATTTATTTTATTTGTTTCCATAGACGATTCGAATTACTGAACAATTCTACATTTTATTATACACATAATATAAGACATTATTTTTAATTGGAGATAGATATTATACAGAAGCAACTGAAGAAAGAGGCAGCCTTGGCTATTGGATTTTATGTGCACCTTTGCAACCCCATAAAGGTACATAAAAAAAAGAAGCAATTTTGCAATACATCTTCATTAAAAATTCCCCATCGTTTAGTTTCTACGCCTCCTATGCAGACACATTTTGTGTGGTTTAATCCTGGAGTCTTGCAGTCACAGACCATCTGTCGCCTACATTGTGCTAATATACATTTGGTACAGGACAGGTAGAAGGGAATAGGACTGAGGGATCAGACCATATAGTTTGTTGTCTGTTACAGCGGAGACCTATAGTTTCTGTGCAAAGAAAACAGTGGGGGATTTTTAATCAACACCTTTTGCAAAGTTGCTTCAGTTGAATTATACTGTATATACTGTACAGGCACCGAGAGAAGATAAAGGATATGTCTATACCTGGGCTAAACTCAAAATGGCACAGATTTTATATGGGGATAACGTCCATCCTTAGGGAGAGACCACCTTTTCAGGTGTGTGGAGACTTATACAGCCATAGTTGCTCCACTGCAAGGGAACATGGGAGGAATATGCAAATCTGTCTCCCAAGATGTAAACAGGGAGACAGTGCCTCTGTTATGCTGCCCTCTATGGGAAGCACCCTGAACAACATGCCCAACTTCCCAGAAGTCTTCACTGCATGATGCGGGGTTATAACCAAATCAATTTCTCAGCTACGGACGGCACCGTTTCTGTCTGGTTGGACTTCATCAGCGCAGCCTAGAGAGAATTGATTTGGTAGACGTGGGAGGCTGAGAGACCAGATTATGGGGATAACGTCCATCCTTAGGGAGAAACCACCTTTTCAGGTGTGTGGAGATTTTACATACAGGCATATGGTTCGCTCTGTTAGGATACGGCCACATGGCAACTTTGGCTGCGATCCCCGTTACCAAAAGAGCGCCCTGTCACCCTTAAATCCTTCACTTATGTTAGTGAATGGAGTAGCATTTCCACCTCAAGGGTCCCAGGGCCGTCACAAAAAAAAAAATTCTGTAAATTTTTTGCAAGTTGAATCCACTTTCAAACTGGGCTGCTGAGTAGTGTCCCCTAGGGATCTGTTCTGACATGTTTAGATACTGTAAGGGCCCCTTCACATGGCGTAAGCGCTTGGTTCATTCCGAGCCGTACACGCAAGCGCTTCTAAACACTTCCCATTCACTTCAATGGGAGTGCGCGTAAAGCCGGCTTTACGAGCGCTCCCATTGAAGTGAATGGGAAGAGTTTAGAAGCGCTCGCGTGTACGGCTCGGAATGAGCCAAGCGCTTACGCCGTGTGAAGGGACCCTAACAGATCTGTTTTCCCTAGAATAGTTCTGGATAAACCACTCGAATGGCAGCAAAACATTGGTTTCATTGTTCTCTAGTGTATGGTGGTACATTTGAGAGCACAAAATCAGTTTATTAGTTATACCCTGAATAGATCACTACAATGGAAAGGGATGAATTTTTTTATAATAAATTACAGAATGGAATGTCAATTTGCTGCATTAGGGCTCATTCACACAGGGCAAGAGGGCACAGATTTTGATGTCGAATCCACCTAAAAATCCACCCCCTTCACAATAGAGGTCTATGTAGCCTGCTAGTGTCCTTTATGTAGCCTGCTAGTGTCCTTCTTTCCGTAAAGGGCTTGTTCTCTCTCACAGAAAAAAGAAGCGAGCTGTCCTTTCTTCAGGCAGATTCCACGACTGATTCAGCCGCAGCGTCCACCTCGCAACAGCAACCTCCAGACCCATTCATTTGGGCCTACTCCGGAGTGGGAAGCCACAACTGTCAGAATCCGCAACAGTCGCGGCAGGTACATTTTGGTCCTATTCTTCCTGCATCAAAATCAGGACAAAAATATGTGGTCACTAGCCCCGCGTAAACTAGCCCTTAAAAGTAAAATTTAATGGGGGAGAATAACTGAGCAAAATGCACCAGAATTTTGGCATAATTTGTGCCCTAAAAGCCCTGTCTGACGAACTTTGTTCCACAGTTATCAAATGTTTTAGACACCCTCCTGCCACTGAAATCTACACCAGTTTGTAGCTAGTGGAGATTTTAGGGATCATTTACAACAGTTAACTCTGGTGTGGCCCATAGCACTGTCTACAGCATGTCCCTCACCAAACCCTCTTTCAGGAAAGTGGTGATGATTAAATTTGTTAATTTTTCATGCCTTGTACACCACAACACTGATCCATTTTCCTAGACCCCTCCATACACTCAAATATATAGGGGATTTGTGAAAATGGGTGCCCTTTAGGTGCAAAATTAATATGAAAATGGATGTTTCTCCTCTCACATCCCAGTTTTGTGAATGTAGTCTTATACTTCAGCTACCATATAGTACAAATTAATAATGGTGCTATACTATACAAATAAATGAAAAACAAACTTACATTATAATGGCCCTGACTGTGTGCCCAGAAAAGTACTATTGGTTGCACCATTGTAGCCAGCAAAGTGCTCCCATCAATGAGATCCTAAGTGAGTGCACTCTGCATAAAGGAATACAGAGTTCCCATAAATTATAGTGTCCCAATAAACAGTGGGCCTATATGCCATAGTAACTACATAAGTATGGCAATATGTTCTGTAATGGGGTCTGTAAGCCGATGGCCGGCCAGGTAATGGAGGGGGGGTGTACATCTCACCCAGACTACTAAGGTGGGTGAGATGAGAAAACTCCAGAAAGAATGTTTCTCAGCAGATAACTATTGTCTGCTGAGGGTTATTTCAGACTTCTGGTTACTGGGCTGGATTTTTAGGAATGGCAGGTAGGTTGGTAGTGGGACCTGTCATTCCACCCCCCTCCAGTCCACACTTTGGGGATGTTCTGGCAGCGACTCAACTGCAGAGTCTCCTCGTCAAGGAGGCTTAAGAAGCCAGCTCCAGCAGCAGACTGTGGGCAGAGCTTGGCTGGAGAGAAAACAGAGAGGTCATATTTTTGGAGCTGTGTCCTGAATGATTCTACTGGCTTTTGGATTTCTGTTCTCCTAGGTAACCTATTCTATGTTTAGTTAGAGCCTAGCCAAGCAGGGCAGGGATTTATTTTTGTATTGTTTCCCTTTGTTGCTACACTACCTCTTTGAGTGAAAAATAAACTCTATGTTAGGGAATTGCTAGGACAGCAATTCCCCGGTAGTTGTTGAACCCTGGGACTGGACACAAGAGACAGTGAGCACTAAGCTGAAGCCCCCAACTGACCCTTCCTATTGCCAGGCCCTATCCTACGTAATAGGCGGCAACCACGAAGACGGTCCCTTCCTGGATATGTGAGACACAAAACGCAGACAAGACGGACAACAAATGGAGGTCAGCTAGCCAAGGGTCAATAAACAGTCGAGCGATGCAGTGCCAAATCGTAGTCCAAAGAATAGTCAGTGAGGAAAGCCAAATGTCAAGGATTAGAATGCAAGCAAAAATAGTGACAGTAAGGAGCATGTATGCACAAGGCAATAGCAAGCACTGGTGCGAATGAGAGCCAAGGCTATATAGGGAGGAAGAACCCGCCCATGGAATTGACAGGAAGGCAGCTGTTAATCATAGGGCAAGGTCAGATTAACCGTTAGAGGAGCAGAGAAAACTGAAGGTGAAGGAGATGGGTGTGGTGGAAAATCAATTATCAAGGTGAAAGAATAGGGCAGTGTTCAGACAAAAGAACCCAAAGGAATAAATCACAACCGAACACATCTCCTGCGCCGCAGCATGTGGCCGGATGATGATGTCAAAGCCCGAACGGGCAATGATGTTACACTCTACCTTTGTTTTTGGACTAAAGAAACTGGACTTTTGTGTCTATGCCACCCCACCTAGCAACCCCAGACCCTGACAGGTTGTATAGAAGAGCTAGAGAATTTGTTTCATGTCGCTGGTATTTTATATTGTTTATACAGTCAGATTAGAGAACACAAAATCATTTGCTGATTTATTTACTAATATTTCGTTAGTGGGGTGAAAATCTTTCCAAATCCACTTTCCATTAAACAAGTCAAACTCTAATATTCTAAACGCTTCCAGCAACCACTAAATGGAGCTCGCTGCATTTGGATTTATGAAGCTCCCTATAAAGTTAATAGGAGTTAAGTGCATATGCATATCACTCCCTTTACTCACTGCTGCCAGCAGAAATGTTGTAAAAACAATGTCACAATACCCTTTCTATTTTCTAGAGACCAATGGCTGGGAACAGTGAGTCTAGCAATAGTAATATACAAATTGACTTACAGTCTGTTCTGTGGAAGGCAGGGAGGCTTGGCCGGAAGCAGTGGTCCTATACTCAGCAGGAGGGCTTGCTGGAGGCTGTAGTTCCACGGCTCCTTGGGACCGGGTGGGTGGCAAAGTCCTTGTAGCAGGAGGGCTTGCTGGGATCAGTAGTTCCACGGCTCAGTCTGTTCTGTGGAAGGCAGGGAGGCTTGGCCGGAAGCAGTGGTCCTATACTCAGCAGGAGGGCTTGCTGGAGGCTGTAGTTCCACGGCTCCTTGGGATCGGGTGGGTGGCAAAGTCCTTGTAGCAGGAGGGCTTGCTGGGATCAGTAGTTCCAGGTAGCAACCGACTTGCAGGTAACTAACCAACTTGGAACAGTCAGTTTAAGCTTGAGGACCTTGCAGAAGACAGGCTTCTGAAAACAATACTCAGGCAACTGGGTAATCAGAACACACATGCTAAATAATCGAGAAATCAGGAAATCAGGGTAAGTCACGGACAGGAAACACAAAAGACTCCATTTTGACTGCTGGCAAAAAAGAGTTCAATAAAACAAGATCCTGACATTACTCCCACCTCAGGAGCGGCCTCCGGACGATCCCAGACCAGGCTTCTCAGGATATTTATCATGAAATTGTTTAATCAATCGAGAGGCATTGATGTTGTCCAGAGGTTCCCAGGAATTCTCTTCTGGAGGATAGCCTTGCCATTTGATAAGATATTGTAACTTGCCCCTGAGAATCCTGGAATCCAGAATCTTCTCCACAACAAAATGTTCTTGATCATCTACCAAGACAGGACCAGGAGGAGGAGATGACCGTCCCGGAAAAGGATTTGAAATTGTAGGTTTCAGCAAAGAGACATGGAAAACAGGATGAATCTTCATGGTCTTTGGAAGATTCAATCGACAGGTTACTGAGTTTACCAGACCACTAATCTTAAAGGGACCAATGTACTTTTGTCCCAATTTTCGTGACGGCACCCTTAATTTCAGGTTCTTGGTAGATAACCAAACTGCGTCTCCTACCTTGAATGTTGGTGCTGGTTTACGACACCTATCAGCTGTGTTCTTAAATCTCTCTTGAGCTGTGCGCAATGTCTGTTTTAACAAATTCAGATCTTGTTGTAAAGAGGCGATTCTTTCTGTAACTGCTGGCACAGGGGCATCCACCGGAAATCTGGGAAAGATCTTTGGGTGATAGCCTTGGTTAGCATAGAATGGTGTTACTTTTGTAGAAGCACTTTGCGAATTGTTGTAGGAGAATTCTGCCATGGGAAGCAAATCAACCCAATCATCCTGTAAATGGCAGACGTAGCATCGTAGATATTGTTCCAGAGTCTGGTTAGTACGTTCTGTCTGTCCATTTGATTGTGGATGGAAAGCGGAGGACAAACAGACATCTATGTCCAATGCCGCACAGAACCCTCGCCAGAATCTTGCAGTAAATTGAACACCTCGGTCAGACACAACCTCATCTGGAACTCCATGTAGGCGAAAGATATTTTGAATAATTAAGTCAACAGTGTCTTTAGCTGAAGGTAGACCTGCACAGGGTATGAAGTGAGCAGCTTTCGTCAGACGATCAACCACCACTAAAATTGTATTTTTTCCCTTGGAGGTTGGCAGTTCTACAATGAAGTCCATGGAGATTGACCCCCAGGGGCGAGTTGGGATAGGAAGAGGCTGCAGTAGACCTGTTGGTGCAGAACGTGGTGTCTTACATCTGGCACAGACATCACATGAGCGAACATAATTCCTGACATCTTCTCGAAAACTTGGCCACCAGAAAAAACGAGAAAGGGAATCTTGGGTCTTCTGTATTCCCCTGTGACCTGCCATCTTGGAATCGTGCATCAGCTTCAAAATTTTTACTCTCACCGCTTCAGGAACATAAAGGCTTTGCCCTTGAACCCACACTCCGTTCCTTAGAGTTAAACGTACATCCCTTGTGGGTTGTGAAAGAAATGGATCTGAATTATAAGCCTCCTTAATGTCTCTCAACAAATCTTGATTGTGAATTACCCCTACAAAATTGGAATTTGACAGTATTGTCTTGGGTAAAGAACCCGGAGTAGGGTCAGCAGCGTACATTCTGGATAAGGCATCAGCTTTACCGTTACGAGAACCTGGCCTAAAAGAAATTACAAAATTAAATTGATTGAGGAATAAACTCCAGCGAGCCTGTCGGGGAGACAAACATTTAGCAGATCTGATAAACTCCAAGTTACGATGATCAGTGAGGACAACAATCTGTTGTGATGCTCCCTGGAGATGATGCCTCCATTCCTTAAAGGCAGCGATGATGGCCAATAATTCTTTATTCCCTACATCATAATTTCTTTCTGCGGGTGACAAACGTTGAGAAAAGAAAGCACATGGATGTAATAAATTCTTCTCTCCTGTTCTCTGAGAGAGAATAGCTCCCATAGCACTGTCCGATGCGTCTACCTCAACAATGAAGGCCCGTTCAGGATCAGGATGAATTAAGACTGGGGCTGTGGTAAATTTTTCCTTTAAACGGTCAAAGGCTTCCTGTGCTTGAGTGGTCCAAATAAACGCTGTTGACTTTCTTGTTAGTTGGGTAATAGGGGAGACGATCCCTGAAAAGTTCTTAATGAAGCGTCGGTAGAAATTTGCAAAACCAATGAAACGTTGAACTTGCTTAACGTTCTTGGGAACAGGCCAATCAAGGATTGCTTGTATCTTACTTGAATCCATGCTCAATCCTTGAGGGGTGATTATATACCCCAAAAACTGCACTTCAGTTCTATGGAACTCACATTTCTCAAGTTTGATGTAGAGATGATTTTCCCTCAGGCGTCCCAAGACGGTCTTTACATGCTGTTGATGTTCCTCGAGAGAATTTGAAAAAATCAAGATGTCATCCAGATATATGACCACGAAGAGATCTAGAAGGTCCCTGAAAATGTCATTGACAAGGTGTTGGAAGGTGGCTGGAGCATTACAAAGTCCGAACGGCATCACAAGATATTCAAAGTGCCCATACCGAGATCTGAAAGCGGTCTTCCATTCATCCCCGGTCCTGATGCGGACTAGATTATATGCACCACGAAGGTCTAATTTTGTAAATATCTTGGCCTGTCGTACTCTCTCCAATAATTCTGGGATTAAAGGCAAAGGATAGCGATTCCTAACTGTAACTTTATTTAATTCCCGATAGTCTATGCAAGGTCGGAGAGAGCCATCTTTCTTCTTGACAAAGAATATGGGAGCTCCAGCTGGAGATGAAGAGGGACGAATAAAGCCTTTAGCCAAATTTTCATCAATGTACAACTTGAGAGCTTTCAGTTCTGGCCCTGCTAGTGGATAAATGCTCCCAAAAGGTATCGATGCACCGGGTCGGAGATCTATCGGGCAATCATATGGACGATGTGGAGGAAGTAGATCGGCTTTCTTTTTGTCGCAAACATCAGAGAATATCTCATAACAAGGTGGTAAACTTAGCACTTGAGCTGGATCTTGAATCTTTATGCTGGTAAGTGGTACATTTGGAGCTGGAGCCGGATCCCGTATATGCATGCTAGCAGGGAGATCCTTTCCCGGAAAACGTATCTCACTAGTCTCCCAGTTGATATCAGGGTTCTGGGTCTGCAACCATGGAAAACCCAAAATAACAGGAAAGTGTGGCGAGGAAATCAGCATGAAGGTAAGTGTCTCTTGGTGATCAGGTTTCAGCTGGATCCTCAAGGGTACTGTCTCATGATCTACGGGCCCTGAGACTAGTGGAGATCCATCCACTGTCTCCAGTACCACCGGTGAAGCCCTCTTCCGGAACTTGATTCCATGCTCCTTGGCAAACAATAGATCTATGAAATTTCCACTAGCTCCTGAGTCAATCATGGCCGTACTAGTAACCCACTGAGAGTTGATCAATATCTGAATTGGAAGGAGGCAGTGTGATCCTCTTTCCTTTTCTTTAGGGTGCAGAGTCACAGGAGCTATGACAGCATTCAGAAGCAAAGCTGACTCCGAAACGACCGACTCAGAATCAGAAAAGTCACATTCAGCAATTGCTGCAGCCGTTCTAAGGGGACGATTAGGACAATTCATAAGGAAGTGACCCGAACCACCACAGTACAGGCATAAGCCCTCCCGAAGCCTATGTTCTTTACGGTCCTGACTTTGACGTCTCTGTAGAGAATCTATTTGCATAGGTTCAACCCCTGCATCCCGGGGAGGTTTACTCAGTGGATCCTTCACGGATGAAGAGGGGAAAAAATTACTACTCCGATTCAGGGCGAGCCATCTCTCTTTCTCCTGCCTCCGTTCAGAAATACGCGTGTCAATACGGATACAATGATTAATGAAATCGTCCAAGCTGGAAGGAGCCTCTGCTCGGGATAATTCATCCTTAATAATACTGGATAGGCCCTTACGAAAAAGAGGAAGCTGTGCCTGACTGTTCCAGGTGGTATCCACAGCCCATCTTCGGAATTCCATAGCGTAGTCAGTAACAGAGCGCCTGCCCTGACGTAAAGTTAGAATGGCAGCTTCAGCTGTAGCACATCGATTGGGGTCATCAAACATTAGATTCATAGCGGTAAGGAAATCGTCCAATTTGTCCAAGATGGGATCTTCAGTCTCAATGAAAGGGTTGGCCCAAGATATGGCTTTATGAGTCAGGAGCATGATAATACACAGCACTTTGGAACGATCAGTTGGAAACTGGCTAGCATTGGCATCAAAATATAAACGGCATTGGTTTATGAAGCCACGGTACTTGTCACGTTCACCGCCAAATCTAAAAGGTGGTAACTTAGGAATGGGACTAGGAATGGGAACTGGTGCCTGCGCCTCCAATTGTGCAGTGCGGTTACGTAGTTCCTGAATTGCTTGCCCAAACACCTGGGTATTATGGTTAGATTGTCCCTCCATTGCATCAATCTTTGCTTTTAGAGCCTGCATCTCAACATGCATAGAGGTAGTCAGATTGTATAGTTTCTTGAAACGTACCTCCAAACTCTCTGAACCAGCGGTCTCCGTCATCATGGCCTGAGTATTCTGTCACAATACCCTTTCTATTTTCTAGAGACCAATGGCTGGGAACAGTGAGTCTAGCAATAGTAATATACAAATTGACTTACAGTCTGTTCTGTGGAAGGCAGGGAGGCTTGGCCGGAAGCAGTGGTCCTATACTCAGCAGGAGGGCTTGCTGGAGGCTGTAGTTCCACGGCTCCTTGGGACCGGGTGGGTGGCAAAGTCCTTGTAGCAGGAGGGCTTGCTGGGATCAGTAGTTCCACGGCTCAGTCTGTTCTGTGGAAGGCAGGGAGGCTTGGCCGGAAGCAGTGGTCCTATACTCAGCAGGAGGGCTTGCTGGAGGCTGTAGTTCCACGGCTCCTTGGGATCGGGTGGGTGGCAAAGTCCTTGTAGCAGGAGGGCTTGCTGGGATCAGTAGTTCCAGGTAGCAACCGACTTGCAGGTAACTAACCAACTTGGAACAGTCAGTTTAAGCTTGAGGACCTTGCAGAAGACAGGCTTCTGAAAACAATACTCAGGCAACTGGGTAATCAGAACACACATGCTAAATAATCGAGAAATCAGGAAATCAGGGTAAGTCACGGACAGGAAACACAAAAGACTCCATTTTGACTGCTGGCAAAAAAGAGTTCAATAAAACAAGATCCTGACAAACAATTACTAAAGACTGGGGAATAAAGTAGAAGATTTAAAGGAGATGTACAGGACTGGCAGATGAGGCTGCTTTCCTTCAAAATAGCGCCACACATGCCTACTAATTGCATGCGGTATTGCAGCTCAGCCATATTCACTTAAAGAGGACCTTTCACCACCCTCCAACAAATCTAGCTGTCAGCTGCCGGCCTGCTCTACTGGCTGCTCTGGATCCAGTGCTTCCGGGTCCTTCAGGGGGAGGACCAGAACCTCCCTAATAGTCTGCGGGGGTTGCCGGTCTCCTCCTGGGACTGGAAACCGGACTTCTGGGGTCAGCAGGTCAGGCGGCGAGCTGGACACTATTTAGACCTGACTCTGGCTCCTGCCTCCTACTGTGTACCTGCTATTTTATCTCCCGTGTATGACCCTGCTTGCCTTCTGGACCTCCTCTCCTTGACCTGAGATTCTGAACCACATGACCTCCAAGTGTATGACCCGGCTTGCCTGAAAACCATCTTTCCTTTACCTGCGACTCTGAACCACGTGACCTCCAGTGTGTGACCCAGCTTGTTAGACTATATCCTGTTTCATCCCTGGAAACTGTGTGACCTGCTGATTACTGACCCAGCCTGTATGACTACTCTGCAGTGATTCTCCATCTCCTGGTGAACTCCCATTACTTAACTCAGCTCCACTGATCAGCTTTTTTTTACTCACCTAGGTGAGTGATTTTATGGGTTCCAATGTAACTTGAAGTCTACTGTACGTGTGATGCCCTCTGGTCGGCTGCAGTTCTGGGTCCCGGCATTTACCAGTCCATTTCCACCAGTCTGGTTGCCCGGGACTAACTTTCCTAACACCATCTCTTTACACCTTTTAATAGGTGCCACTCCACTGATTCTGATACAGTTGGAACTTGCCCCCACCTCTCTAGCCCCCACCATTCCTGAGCAATCAGTTATGTTAGTTTTGGTTTCTGATATACTATTTAGTCTCTTTATTATCAGGGGTGTGGAGTCAGGCAGGAGCAGACAAGGGGTTTGATTCTGAGCTCTAAGACTGGCTGCCTCTGATTGGAGCTCTGAATCACACCCCCTGCCTGACACCGCCCACCTGACATTACAGAGCTTACATAGCACATCAGGCACCAAAGCTAACTGCACTTTTTGCTCAGGAACGGTGGAGGCTAAAGAAAAAATTCCAACTGTGCTGGAATCAGTGGCCCAGCTCCTATTAACAGGCACTAAGAACTGGAATCGGTGGAGGTGGCAAAAGGTCCTCTTTAAATGGAGAGGAGGTGAAATACCAGACACAGCCATTGGCCAAGTCAGGTTTTTCTAATCCTCGCAACTCTTTTAACACCATACCCTGTCGTCTAAGCCCCTGCCAATGGCTTCTCACAGGTCTCCTTCAAGCAAATTTCTCTTTCACACATTTCCATGTTTTCTTTAGAAATGCAATTTATTTTTCATTTCCATAATAGCTTTATATTATCTACAGGACGGCTCCCAGCTCTGTGCAGTATACTGTGAAATAATGAAACCATCTCCTTCTACAAGCTACTGCAATAAAGAAATATTTGGGAAAAGACTAAGTAAATAAATGAATGAATAGTTAAATAATAGAAATATATTGTTGTTTGTTTCTGCTCAAATCTTTGTTCCGAATGCAAAAAACATTTCCAATGTGGAAAATAATAATTGCCTTGTGTCTAAATGGCTTTTCGTCCTGTATAGATTTATCTGATTTTGTCAGATAATTTTATTCCTGTGCACCAACAAATAAGCAAATTGTTCTGCCCATTTCTCATCCTTGCATAAACTTGTCATGATTATTGATCACACAATACGCATTAGTCACTCCGCCTGATCTTCTCTTCTTGTTACATAGAGCTGCAAGCGCTTCCATTCTCTCTTTTATCAGATGTATTGAATGGACAAACCTCTTACCTAAAAGCAGAATATACCTATTATATATTGTGTTATTGCATTGATTGTTCTTTTATATATAGTGCCACCATATTGTGCAGCATTGTAAAGAAAATACACTTGTATTAGCCTAGTCCCTGCAGTCTCAACATACTGTTTTCATCTCCTACATGTGCAAAGACCAAGATCAAGTTCATAGGAAGCCATGGTAAGACTGGTATGACCCACCAATATGTACCATTAGCTATCTATAGGATATAGGAATAGACAGTAATATAAGCAAATTCAAGGAAATGTCTGAAACGTGCAGGGCAGTGGCGTAACTAAAGTCTTGTGGGCCCCGATGCAATCTTTCGTCCGGGGCCCCCTACCTCATAATAGTGATGGTTACGGGTGCTAAGGAATTTGATCAACCTTAGTGTGGTTAGGGGTAATCTGTGGGTCTCCTTGGCTTATGGCCAGATGGAAGCTGCAATCTCCATACTGATGCCAGGGCTTATGGGCACCCTAAGGCTCCTGGTGCAACTGCACCCTCTGCACCCCCTCAAGTTACACCCTTGCTGGAAACCAGAATAAAGTACCATCCAGCACACCGGAGCTCTATAAACATGCCTGTGTCTTTAAGCCTTGACTTAAAGGGAATGTGTCGCCAGGAAATGAACTATTGTTAAATTCCCATTTTTATGTATAATCTTGCAATTCCTTCTTTTGTCACTAAACCTAAAATAAGCTGTCACTTCCTGTCTCCTGCAAAAGGAGCCATAGACACAATAGTCTGGAGCAGACTCTATTGACGTCTATAGACAGTTTTCTAGGCATGCTCTGTGACCTGGGCAGGTCATTGTGTAGAGAGGGGAGTAGATAAGCTGTGATCATCACTTATTGTGATTGGTGGATACTGTGTTATCTGCGTGTATATGATAGCTGTGATCATCTGAGTGCTGATAAGTAATGGGGCTGCTGCAAAGAAATCTCTTACAGAAAACAGGAAGTGTCTGCATATTATTCGGCTTAGTGGCCGGAGTCAGAACTGCAGGATTTGTAGGAATATTTTTAAATTGACTATGTAATGTTTATGGAGTGTCCTAACTCTCCTGGCAACAGATGTTGGATTTCAGGGTCCTTTGGACTTAAAGGGGTTGTACAAGAATTGGAACAATCTGTGGGATGTATGGGGTAGGTGTAAAATTTTAAAAAATGTGTACTCGTTTTCCCCTGTGCTCCATTATCTGTCACCAGTATCCATTCAGGAGCATGCTGGGGCCTTGTTGCGGGGAAATCCTGCCCCCCATGTGACAGCTGAGACCAATCAGTGGCCTCAGTGGTCACTAATAAGGAAATAATGACATATATGAGTGACATCATCAGTCTCATCCAGTCCACTGATTGGTCTCAGCCATCCCAATTCTTGGACAACCCCTTAAAGGCTACCTTTACACCTCAGTTTTTCTGTTCCTTTATGTCATATGAGGGGTACTAATAGTGCCTAATGGACCCCATTGACTAGAATAGGGTCCATTGGGTATCTGTTATGTTGTGCTATTTTGTCTGTGATTTTTAATGGTATCCTAGGGGAGAAAATCCACCAGCAGTGATGTCACACGTGTGTGTGCATGGGGTGTAAATATTATTGACCCAACACCTATTGTAATAATACTCTAATATTCTCAGATTCTGTTTTGCTATTGTTGTCTCTATTGGGTTTATTTTCACTTATTTCTACCTGTCCTATTCCTATATAGACTATGTTTTATATGGTGTGTGCTTGTACACAATTTCTGTTTGTAGGTTCTGTAGTATAGACCATGGATGTATAGATGTGTAACTGCATAGTATACTTGCCTGCACTGGATTATATATTATGCATGCTATGCACTTGTATATAGCTCCTATCACTGGTGCTCCTATTGATGGAAGTGGTCAGTATACATTTTAATAAGAAGAGGGGAGGATGGGGGAGGGGTAGAAGATCCGCACTCTAATGAAAAACCACTAAAGCCTAATTAACATTATTGAAAAACTATAATGCCTTTAATGTGCACCGTACATTAAAAAGAACCTGTCACCAGGCGCAAAAGCACAATAACATCCTTCATCCCATAGGAGCTGTCACCCGCAGCATGTTGGTTTTTTTTTAATCCAAATCCATTAAGTCGTTTGGTGACTTCTCTGTGTGCTGTATGTCATGTTGTGTTACCGCCCACTTGTCAAGTATACCCTAAATTGCATCAATAATATAAGGGCTTATATCTTTGGAATAGCTGAACAGATTTGAATAAACAAAACAGCAAAATGCTCAGGGTGAGAGCGCCAATCAGATGATGGATGTCATTGGGTTTTTCAGACCCAGCGATAGGTCCTCTTTAAGGGGATATTACGATTTTAACAAATACTTCTCATTCATCTTATAATAAAAGACTAATCAATTTTCATTGCATATTTTGGTGCTATATAAATAATAATAATAATAATAATAATAATATTTTGGGGGAATTTCCGGATTCCATGCTGGTCTTTGTAATCCCTGGTCTGGTGGTCATCATAAATCAAGTGCATCCTCTTGCAGGGTCTATACCTGTTCTGAAATAATAGAAATATAGAAGATTGCTGGCAGAAAATACCATGTGATCCTTCTAGTCTTCCCTTATATATATTAGGATAGAGATATGTATATCCCAGACAAGTATAAATTCACTTACTGTACATTTCCCAACCACATCTGCTAGAAGTTTGCTCCAAGTCTCAGCTACACTTTCAGTAAAATATTTCTTGACAATGCTTCTGATCCTTAGGCTAACTCATTTCAGATTATGCCCCTTGTTTTTGTATTTAGCTTTGGAATTTAGGAAACTGCTAAGAAATGTGAGGACACCGATAGCCCCAACCTCAGCAAACCCTTTTCCTGCCTTCTTCTAAGAAAGTATCAAGGGCAGCATAAAAATGCCAATTGCAAGAAATATTGTCAAGACTGGGACAAACAGAATAAATAATGTTCCCTTTAAAAATTAATGTTTATTAACTGTTTTCCAAATCACAGCATAATCCCATCTATTTTTCACAGCCATTGGGTCTCTGCTGTATTATACAGCAGATACCCGGTACCAATGCTGCATAATATGCTTTTCAATGCTCGTGGGAACCGATTTGGACACTATTCCTGCTGATGCTTCAGTCAAACCAAGGTAGGACTGCTTCCCCTGGAAAGAGATCCTGAGGCAGTGATCCATTACCATGATCAGGGCCGGGTTTAGACAAAATGGGGCCCTGGACAAAATTAAAAGAGGGCCCCACTTGTACATACAACATAGTCACAATCACTGGTACTTACAGGGGTGTTCTCTGTGTTCACACAGAGTTTTTTGGTCAGGAATCCACCTCAAAATCCTCCTCCAAAAAACGCCTCACCATACAGTCCTATGTAACCTGCTTTTTTTTTTCCACTAGTGGATTTTCTGCTAGTGGGAAAAAAAAGCAGGTTACATAGGACTGTGTGGTGAGGCGTTTTTTGGAGGAGGATTTTGAGGCAGATTCTTGACCAAATTCCAAAGAACGCTTCAGGAAACGCCTCAAAAACACCTCAGGAATTTTCCTGAATCGATTTTACCTGACCAAATTACTGACCAAAAAACTCTGTGTGAACAATGTCTTTTAAGTGGTTGTTTGTAAATTTGTAAGGTTTTTTTGCCTAGGCAAACTAGTAGCTTCTGTGCTTTATCTTTAAAGATCAGGTGCAGGAGCAACAAGGCACATGCCCTTCCCCAGACTAAAAAATGTTTATATAGACACAAACTTATCAAATAGGACCGCTATACCAGGACTAAATACTGTCCCGTCACCCGCTGACAGCTATACCAAGACCAAATACTGTCAGATTAGCCACTTACTGCCAGATTCCCCTCTGCCCACATAATACAATGCACAAAGCGCTGTTTTTACTCTATAATGTTCCCCTCACAGCACCAAACACTTCACGACTATCAGTTTCCTCCATTCCCCATATGAAGAACATAACTAGACCCCTTTTATTTGCAGATGCCCCCTCATAATGTAAGCCAGCGATTAACCTCTTCCTGCCCTGCACGCTAATAGTAAGCAGGTTCTTCCTAGGAGCCTTGTACTCCTCAATTGTGAGTGCTGATGACTTACAACTACATACACGGCACCTCCGCAGGTTGGACAATGGTCCTGGACAACCAGAGAACTGATGCAGATGATGTGTATTTAAAGAGAACCTTTCATGTCCTCGGAGATGTGCGGTATTATATACTGCTAGAAAGCTGAGGATAAAAAGTACAGGCATGTGCATTACAGTTTAGCAACTCCATGTGCCTCATAGTAATGGTAATTAACCCCATCATGTCCCTCACATTAACCCCTGTGTGCTTTACATAAGAGTTACTAATATGTGAGAGACATGGAGGTGATAATTAAGTATCTTCATTATTACTCCCTCCATATATCTCACATATTAGTAACCCTTATATGGGGCACACAGGGGTTAATGTGAGGAACATGATGGGGTTAATTGCTATTAATGTGAGGCACATGGAGTTACTAAAACAAAATTAATCACCCCAAATGCCTGATATTAATAGAAAGTAACCCCAGCATCTACCTGTGTTTTCTTCTTTTACTTTCACTTTGCTAGAGCTTCTTTTCCTCCTTCTCTTCTATGCACTATGCAGATAGGCAGGAGATCAGCAGGGTCCATCTTCTGCATAACCATAAGCCCCGCCTCCTGGGCTACCCTCACCCTCTCATTGGTGGGCAGAGGGCAGCCCAGAGAAGGGGGGGGGTGAAGCCTCCTGAGAGCACTGAATGGAGCTTCCTCTATCATAGCTGTAGCTCCTGCGCTGGCTGCTATAAGCCGATGCTGCAGCTACACAGTGTCCTTCTGACATATACTTTCCCTATATTAATAGGGAAAGTATTCCACCGACAGGGGCCCCTATTAATAAAAAAAAATTAAAAAAAATGCAGCGGTAGCGGCTGTCGCCAGGCCCCTAATGTACTGTGCCCTTTGGCAGTCGCTACCCCTGCAACCCCGGTAGTTACACCACTGTTCCTAATAAATCATGGCAAGCAGAAATTCTAAAAAAAATTCTTAATACACAAAGCATGTTAGAAAATCATATAAGTTTTTCTTATGCAGTAAGTACGCTTCATTTGTTACAACTGTAATAACCCTTAAAGGTTTGGAAAAATCTTCCCGTTCTGTTTGCCATTGACTTCACTAGCAATAAAGCAGATGGTGGTTTAGAGATCCCAGGGCGCATTTTATTATGATCTGTAAACAGTAATATGGTCCATAAACTTTTTTCTTTCTTTGCTTGATTTAGTTCATACATATAGAACGTACATTCCTGCTTAAGAAAACTAACCATTGTCAACCAAAATTCATTGTGAAATTCTACAATTGTGTTCAGCCTAATTGGAGGAAAAGAGCTATTACCTGGCTAAAGGTCCTATTAGGCCTAAAGAGATTTCGGAATGACGGTGATCGGCTCCAAAACACAAACAATGCTCAGTGTGCATCAACCTGGTCACACAGACTGATGCAGAGGGCATGCAAGGGGAATGATGGTAATGTGATCATTTCCATGGCATATACTTTCATTGTCTGTCAGCAGCAGATTCCATATTAGACAGGGCGAGGAGCTACCATTAGGCAATGATTTTTTTGCCTTGCTGAAATCAGGCAAATACCTGATAAAGAGGCAAATGCTCGTTCATCGGGTGACACGTACAGACCATCCTAGCACGTGATGTGGGAGCGGGTGTCATGGATTAATTCACTCTTCTCACTCAATATTGCACTCACTCATTAAGCACAGATCACATTCAAACACAGTTCACACACCCCAGATACACGCCACCACCACCTACCAACTTAGAGGGGATCAGAGGAACCCCACTCACATATGCAATCTAACAGTCACACACTAACACACTTTAAAAAGGTAATGGGATGGTAGAGCCTACACAGACAACAATTAGATTGAATGATTTAATATGAAAGGGTTCAGTGCTTATATATGTAAAAAAGAGACAAACAAACGGTGGCAAAACAAGCAAAACAGTTGTACTATATAAGGGAGAGAAAACAGAAAAAGCTTTAAAGTTATAGTTCTCCTGGTTCCTTGGACCTTGGAGAATATCAGATGGCAATCATCCAGTTTGGCCAGTTTGATTGGCTCCAAAGGTGTGACAAAGGTTTCATGAAATCCACAGTTTTTGTAATGATGGTGCTGGCTTATATTCAGAAATGCCAATTTATTCATGAGTTATATCCAGTTTAGATGCTTCTTTGTCAGAGCACCCCTCTCCCCCTCCTTCATGAAGTGGGGGCTGAACTATTTCATCCCCACCTGGGAAAATTGACTTCTAAAGTCAGGAAGAAGTTCTTGTTACAACTACTCTTCTCTTATGCCTGACTGACTTCTACTAGTGACAGAGATCCATTAAATGCATTTTTCTGGCCTAGGCCTAGATTATGGTAATAAAATTGCAGGGGACCTGTGCTCACAGAAAGACAATAATACTTAATTCTGAATACGTTCTAACCAGCGCCGCACCTCCCATGAGGCGACCTGAAGCGACCGCTTCAGGCGGCGCTATGCCAGGGCCCGGGGGGGGGGGGGGAAGCATTTTTGCTTACCTAAGACAGTCCAGGACAAGCTGTCCTGGACTGGCTTAGCGTCACCATCTCTGCAGCCCGGCACGGGAAGCAAGCGGTGGATTGGGGAGGCCCTGTGGACGCAGCGCTGCTCCAGCAGCCTCACCTCACGCTCAGGCAGAGAGCAGGTCCTCTCCTTGCCTGCTAATGCCGCTTCGTCACACCCCCTTCGCTCTGCCCACACCCTTCACTCCACCCCCTCCGCTCCACCCCGCCCCCTCCGCTACGCCCCTTCCTCCCGGGGGGGTGGGGTGGATTTCTGTCCTCCGCCTTGGGCGGCAAAAAAGGTAGGTTCACCCCTGATTCTAACCATGTACACAAATAATACAATCACTTATAATAAATACAACTAAAATCTTCCATCAGAGGTGACTGTCAGGATTATGGGACAGGCCATTTGTCTGGAACGAGCACTTTTGTGTTTGTTCCCAACAACTGTCTGTTAAGCGGAAGAAAACTGCTCCGTTTTATAGCTCCAGCAAAGTGAATGAGATTTTGTTTAATCTTTTCCACACATTGCAGGAAAAAAGCTGCGTTTTCAAAAAAGAAAGTATTTGTACAAAACACGGCATGTCAGTTTTAGCTGGGGAATTACAAGTGTTCTGCCTATAGTTTTGATACAAAAGAATAAATGCAGAATAAAGCACAGTATAAACTCAATGAAAAATGCAGCATTTGTTTTTGAAGTTTTTTAGCTATTCTTTTCGAGTAGAGCCTCAATATTTGACTACTCGATCAAATATTTTTGGAGTTGTGTAAAATGATCAATGATTTGACTTTTTTTTTCATTCTCTTTTGTGTTTTTTAATTGCAAGCAAAATAAATGAAGATATTAATACCAAAGAGTTTGTGCTTGCAATCATTTTCTGGAAGAAACTGAGTATTATCTGACAGAATTGCAGGGGTGCCAATACTTTTGGCCATCACTGTAGCACGCGTATGCAGGCATCCATAGAAATCAATGGGATCTGTTTTTACGCCGCTCATTCTGAACAAGTTTACGTTCAGAATGAGTGGAGCGTAAATTCCGTGTGAGAGAAGTAAAAAGCATGATAGAAGAAAGCTACATGATGTTTTTTACATTGAGTTTAATACAGAAGGACACCAGATTTAATGTCCATTGGATCAGAGGAACGGACATTCAATAATGGTAATGTGACCCCAGCCTAACAATTTGATAGATATATACATATAGATACAGTCCATGCCTCGCCTATACAGTATATAAGTCTCGTAATTTAGCAGAATGTGATGGATTTGGCATCTAATAGAATTTTTCAAAACAATCTACTACTTTATTGTTTTGTTTTGTTTTTTAAAGATATTTTACATGGCGTTGTGCTCCATTGTTCACTAATTTGTGCCGATTTACTTTCACGTGGGATTGTGATTGTTATCTGAGAAAAATCTTGGGTATAGAACTATTGCAGTATGAGTACAGGTTTGTGTGGAACACTGGGTAATTATTTCTTGTGATAAATGTCATTGTCATTTTTTGAGTCATTTCACGTGTCGGAATATTGTTTGTCATAACACAATAATGCAAAGACTTGAGTCAACACTTTAGGAATTTAATCATCTGAATATGTACTTGAAACCTCTTTACGTATTTGCATTACTCATCTGCAAGCAGCTCTTTGGAAGCAGCTACGAAAGAAATAATAACAAGCGCACAATAAAAATTTAATGACTGCAATAATAGAAGGAGCAATGTGACCCAAAGGCTTTCACAAGGCCTTAATTCAGCCGCATTTTACAGTCTGTATTATGGTGGCAACAACTGGACCCCCTGTGGTCCTACTGAACCAAACTTACATCGTTATAAAATATTATGGCCCTATAGTATCTAACTTGGGCTCGCATGTTATGGTTGATATATAGATACTAATATAGCGGTGCTTGAAACTTTGTGAACTTTTCATAATTTTCTGTTTCTGCATACATTTCAACTAAAACTACAGCTAGATAAAGAGAAACAAATCAAATGAGTGCAAAATATTAGACGGTCATTTATTTATAGAAGGAAATGATCCAATATCACATATCTGTGAGTTATATAAGTATGTGGACCTTTAAGGGGGCATTCATATGGAGGAAGTTGGCACGATAACTCGCGGCAGAATCAGCGCTGAAAAAAAGACTCCCATTGACTTCAATGGGTTCCGTTTTCCGCGCAGAACCCATTAAAATCAATGGGAGGCTTTTTGTCCCATTGATTTCAATGGGTTCCACACAGTAAACAGAAGTCAATGGGAGTCTTTTTTTCAGCGCTGATTCTGCCGCAAGTTATCATGCCAGAATCAGCGCCAACTTCCTCCATGTGAATGACCCTTCTTTACAAAACCATCTTTAGGCTAAGGTCCCACAGGCCGTATCCGCAGCACTAAAGCACTGCGGGAAGAACCGCTGCGTGAACGCATTGTGGTTTTTCCACAGCGCTTTTAAGAGTAAATTCACAGAGTTTTCCTCTGTGGATTTTCTCTTAACATTATATCTATGGGAAATCCACCGGCATTTCCGTAGATATAATTGACATGCTGCGATTTGCAAATCTAAGAGTCCTGACAGTGTTCTACACTATGTTTTATAGATAGGTTCCTAGGAGCCCTGACAGAGTCATACACTATGTTTTATAGATAGGTTCCTAGGAGCCCTGACAGTGTTCTACACTATGTTTTATAGATAGGTTCCTAGGAGCCCTGACAGTGTTCTACACTATGTTTTATAGATAGGTTCCTAGGAGCTCTAAGAGTGTTCTGCACTATGTTTTATAGATAGGTTCCTAGGAGCCCTGACAGTGTTCTACACTATGTTTTATAGATAGGTTCCTAGGAGCCCTGACAGTGTTCTACACTATGTTTTATAGATAGGTTCCTAGGAGCCCTGACAGTGTTATACACTATGTTTTATAGATAGGTTCCTAGGAGCCCTGACAGTGTTCCACACTATGTTTTATAGATAGGTTCCTAGGAGCCCTGACAGAGTCATACACTATGTTTTATAGATAGGTTCCTAGGAGCTCTGACAGTGTTCTACACTATGTTTTATAGATAGGTTCCTAGGAGCCCTGACAGTGTTCTACACTATGTTTTATAGATAGGTTCCTAGGAGCTCTAAGAGTGTTCTGCACTATGTTTTATAGATAGGTTCACAGGAGCCCTGACAGTGTTCTACACTATGTTTTATAGATAGGTTCCTAGGAGCCCTGACAGTGTTATACACTATGTTTTATAGATAGGTTCCTAGGAGCCCTGACAGTGTTCCACACTATGTTTTATAGATAGGTTACTAGGAGCCCTGACAGTGTTCTACACTATGTTGTATAGATAGGTTCCTAGGAGTCCTGACAGTGTTCTACACTATGTTTTATAGATAGGTTCCTAGGAGCCCTGACAGTATTCTACACTATGTTTTATAGATAGGTTCCTAGGAGCCCTGACAGTGATCTACACTATGTTTTATAGATAGGTTCCTAGGAGTCCTGACAGTGTTCTACACTATGTTTTATAGATAGGTTCCTAGGAGCCCTGACAGTGTTATACACTATGTTTTATAGATAGGTTCCTAGGAGCCCTGACAGTGTTCTACACTATGTTTTATAGATAGGTTACTAGGAGCCCTGACAGTGTTCTACACTATGTTGTATAGATAGGTTCCTAGGAGTCCTGACAGTGTTCTACACTATGTTTTATAGATAGGTTACTAGGAGCCCTGACAGTGTTATACACTATGTTTTATAGATAGGTTCCTAGGACCCCTGACAGTGTTCTACACTATGTTTTATAGATAGGTTCCTAGGAGCTCTAAGAGTGTTCTGCACTATGTTTTATAGATAGGTTCCCAGGAGCCCTGACAGTGTTCTACACTATGTTTTATAGATAGGTTACTAGGAGCCCTGACAGTGTTATACACTATGTATTATAGATAGGTTCCTAGGAGCCCTGACAGTGTTCTACACTATGTTTTATAGATAGGTTCCTAGGAGTCCTGATAGTGTTATACACTATGTTGTATAGATAGGTTCCTAGGAGTCCTGACAGTATTCTACACTATGTTTTATAGATAGGTTCCTAGGAGCCCTGACAGTGTTCTACACTATGTTTTATAGATAGGTTCCTAGGAGTCCTGATAGTGTTATACACTATGTTGTATAGATAGGTTCCTAGGAGTCCTGACAGTATTCTACACTATGTTTTATAGATAGGTTCCCAGGAGCCCTGACAGTGTTCTACACTATGTTTTATAGATAGGTTCCTAGGAGCCCTGACAGTGTTATACACTATGTTTTATAGATAGGTTCCTAGGAGCCCTGACAGTGTTCTACACTATGTTTTATAGATAGGTTCCTAGGAGTCCTGACAGTGTTCTACACTATGTTTTATAGATAGGTTCCTAGGAGTCCTGACAGTATTCTACACTATGTTTTATAGATAGGTTCCTAGGAGTCCTGACAGTATTCTACACTATGTTTTATAGATAGGTTCCTAGGAGCCCTGACAGTGTTCTATACTATGTTTTATAGATAGGTTCCTAGGAGCCCTGACAGTGATCTGCACAATGTTTTAAGCCAACTTAAGGTGTGGTTTATACTGAACTAGTTCGATTTGAAACAAATCTGGAACCCAAGCCACCCTAACCTGAAACAAAAAAACAAAACTAACCCTGAGAGGTTGGACTATCTCTTGCTGAAGCTGCATCACACAGGAATGCATTGAGATTCTGCAGTTTTTAGTATACAGTATGATGAGAATTTTTTTTTTATTTTTTTTTTGTAGATTGTGAGCCCCTTATAAGGATCACAATGTACTTTTTTTTGTTTATTTTATTTAATTAATCCACACAAACACGGAGAGAACATACAAACCCCTTGCAGATGTTGTTCCTGGTGAGATTCAAGCCCAGGACTCCAGCACTGCAAGGCTGCACTGCTATCCACTGAGCCACCATGTTGCCCCATATGCAGTGTGATGAGATTCTGTC
Source organism: Leptodactylus fuscus (assembly GCF_031893055.1). Classification (NCBI taxonomy): domain Eukaryota; kingdom Metazoa; phylum Chordata; class Amphibia; order Anura; family Leptodactylidae; genus Leptodactylus; species Leptodactylus fuscus. Next base: position 31,025,711 of record NC_134267.1, on the reverse strand, counting down.
ACCTCTGTAAAGCCAAAGGCATAATGAGATATCTCAGCCACCCAATGCTTCTATATAAGAATACACTTGGCAGTTTCTTAAATAATCTACCCAGTTTATTGCAAGGAAAGTGAAATGGTTAAGATGCGATACTCTGCGAATCTGTATGCAGTAAACTGAATCTACTGCACCATGTACTGCTCATGCAGAGGATAGGATTCTGGCTCAGGGGTCCATCAGGGGATTCGAGTCCAAGCTTGGCTATAGGAATATTCAGTTGATCATAAATTCCTACTCATTTCTTATGGATACTAGGGCAATATTCATACAGTAAAAGAACATTGCAGCTGCTTGCTTTACTGTTCACCAATGTTATGTATTGTGAAAATAAAGATTATTAGAAAGTCATTAGCATGCACTATTTAGCTGACTGATTTTTTTGTGCGTCTTCTGTTTGTTTTCCCTGTAGGCTATGCTAATGAATCTATATTGTATTTGTTATTATAATGCTCAATTACTGCATGTCTGCTAATTGGAATCCTCTTGAGAAATCCGCACATGATGAATACACGCTCATCATCTTATAGTTGGACTGTACTCACCAATAGATATGCAGATATATGCAAATTACCATTGTATGTAGAGACTAGATATAATATATATGTTATCTGCTTACAGTAGAATCCAGTGGATTAATCAGTAGCAATGGTGAACAACAACTCAACTACAATATGAAAATGACAGCACCATGGACAATCTACAAGCTTGTCCTTCTAGGTCAAACTCATATAGTTTGGATGGGATTAACAAAAATCCCATACACTTTGCAGGTCCTGTAATACACTGTGTTTTTTGCCGCATTGTTTATGCTGCGGCTAAAAAACTGGGTGTACGCAACGTGGGGCCCCTGACATTAAAGGGGTAACAACACTCAATTGTTGAGAGTCTGATCACTGGAACAGCAATCCTAAAAATGGGGATGAGATGGGACCCAGAGTCTTTTGCGTGAATGGAACAGTGGTGTACATGGCCGGCCACTGCTCCATAACCGTCTATGGGGCTCCATCCACTTCTATACAATTCAAATGGAAACCTTTAAGTTTCAGTAAAAATAGATATATCCCATGTGCCATCATATGGTACGGCCATACAGTGTTGGCCAAAAGTATTGGCCCCCCTGCAATTCTGTCAGATAATACTCAGTTTCTTCCAGATAATGATTGCAAGCACAAACTCTTTGGTATTAATATCTTCGTTTATTTTGCTTGCAATGAAAAAACACAAAAGAGAATGAAAAAAAAGACAAATCATTGATCATTTTACACAACTCCAAAAATGGGCCGGACAAAAGTATTGGCCCCCTCAGCCTAATACTTGGTAGCACAACCTTTAGACACAATAACTGCGCACAACCGCTTCCGGTAACCAGCAATGAGTTTCTTACAAGGCTCTGCTGGAATTTTAGACCATTCTTCTTTGGCAAACTGCTCCAGGTCCCTGAGATGTGAAGGGGGCCTTCTCCAAACTGCCATCAAGAGATCTCTCCTCCCCCACAGGTGTTCTATGGGATTCAGGTCTGGACTCATTGCTGCCACTTTACAAGTCTCCAGTGCTTTCTCTCAAACCTTTTTCTAGTGCTGACCTGAAGTGTGTTTTGGGTCATTGTCCTGCTAGAAGACCCCTGACCTCTGAGGGAGACCCAGCTTTCTCACACTGGGCCCTACATTATGCTGCACAATGTGTTGGTCGTCTTCAGGCTTCATAATGCCATGCACACGGTCAAGCAGTCCAGTGCCAGAGGCAGCAAAGCAACCCCAAAACATCAGGGAACCTCCGCCATGTTTGACTGTAGGGACCGTGTTCTTTTCTTTGAAGGCCTCTTTTTTTCCTGTAAACTCTATGTTGATGCCTTTTCCTACTTTTGTCTCATCTGACCAGAGAACATTCCTCCAAAACGTTTTTGGCTTTCTCAGGGAAGTTTTGGCAAAATCCAGCCTGGCTTTTTTATGTCTCTGGGTAAGAAGTGGGGTCTTCCTGGGTCTCCTACCATACAGTCCCTTCTCATTCAGAAACCGACGGATAGTACGGGGTGACACTGTTGTACCCTCGGACTGCAGGGCAGCTTGAACTTGTTTGGATGTTAGTCGAGGTTCTTTATCCACCATCCAGACAATCTTGCGTTGAAATCTCTTGTCAATTTTTCTTTTCCGTCCACATCTAGGGAGGTTAGCCACAGTGCCATGGGCTTTAAACTTCTTGATGACACTGCGCACGGTAGACACAGGAACATTTAGGTCTTTGGAGTTGGACTTGTAGCCTTGAGATTGCTCATGCTTCCTCACAATTTTGCTTCTCAGGTCCTCAGACAGTTCTTTGGTCTTCTTTCTTTTCTCCATGCTCAATGTGGTACACACAAGGACACAGGACAGAGGTTGAGTCAACTTTAATCCATTTCAACTGGCTGCAAGTGTGATTTAGCTATTGCCACCACCTGTTAGGTGCCTCAGGTAAGTAACAGGTGCTGTTAATTACACAAATTAGAGAAGCATCACATGATTTTTCAAACAGTGCCAATACTTTTACCCACCCCCTTCCCTTTTTTATGTTTGGTGTGGAATTATATCCAATTTGGTTTTTTGACAATTCTTCTTGTGGTTTTCCATTGAAGATAATAATACCAAAGAATTTGTGATTGCAATCATTCTCTGGAAGAAAATGAGTATTATCTGACGGAATTGCAGGGGTGCCAATACTATTGTCCAACACTATATATTGCAAAAAGCAATGGTTCTAGGAAAGAATACCTCTATAATAGAGCATATGATGGGGCATACAATGTATTGCCTCTATAAATCTGGCAACCCCCCCCAAAATAAATAAATAAATAAATAAAGATAAATAAATAAATAAATAAAACTCCATATGACGTTGGAGGCTAGCAGAGATATAGTATGGCACCATAATCATCTAAAGGTACTGCATTGCCGATCTGTACATGATACAACCAAGCTCTTTGTTGCAGTTGTTCCTAATGGCATCCATAGCCATATTCTTCAATGTGTCTCTACTTTTTTAAAACTGGAAAATCACATAAATTCTCCACTGACTTATTTCCTGAGCTATTCCTTGAAAATCTTTCATAAAGCTTGCTGGTGTCTTGAAAATTCAGAATGCCCTAAGACTCATATCAGTTAGGAAAACCGCAAGGCTTTATGGCAAGATACCCTCACTAATCTCTATTTTTTCATTAACCTGGATTTCCCCATTAGGAGAAAGCTTTAGTAAATTACAAGCTGTGCCTTGGACTGATATGCAGCTTCTAATATGTCACCGAGGTATCAGCGTGATTTAGAGTGCACTGCATAGTGTACTTTGGCAGATCAGTCTCTCCCACTGCAAATAATTACGCTTAAAGAAGCAACCAACCATAATGTGCAGCAACGTTCCCTCTACATGACTAGATTTACCGCTCTGATTTCTACTCCTTTCTCTGCATTCAGCAACATATAAACAAGGTCTTGTCCAACAATCCCTGGATAATCTGAAAATGTTGCAGGGTAGATTATTGTATCGCACGGGCTGGGTGACTGATGTCAGGCACTTTACATTACAAGTCAAGAACTCAGAAAGGAAGGAACAATGTAGGAACTTAAACTTCTCAGCTCATCTCATCCATTCTTCTACAGGCTGACCAAGTGAGGTTTAGGAGTAATATCGTTGCCCGTCCTGGCTTCAGTGCCATCCTCTGGCCACATGCTGCAGCACAGGAGGCGTGTCCAGCTGGGTTTCCTTGCTTTGGGTTCTTCTTGTATTGTCTTAACATTGTCCTATTCCCTCATGTCTGTAATTGATTTTCCACCACACTCATCTCTTTCACCTTGCTTTCTCTCTGCTCCTCTAGTAGTTTGAATCTTAGCCTTACCTGTGTGATTGACAGCCTGTCTTCCTATCAAGTCTGGGGTTCTTCCTTCCTATTTATTGTTTGTTCACATTCACCTTAGTGCTTGCTATTGCCTTGTGCATGCTGGCTATCTACCCTTCGCTGTTAGTTATTTCTATACATATTCCTGACCTCTGACTTCACCTATGACTATTCTCTTGGATTTTGTTTCTGTACTGTGCTGCTCGACTGTTATTGACCCCTTGGCTAGCTGAGCTCTCTTTTGTTGTTAGTTGTCTTGTCTACGTTCTGGGTCATCACTAATATTTAAGAAGGGACTGTCATCCATTTGTCTTCTATTGCCTAGGACAGTGAGGCAAATAAGCAGGGACAAGGAAGGGTTAAGCTTAGGGCTCACGGTCTTGTTGTGCCCTTCCTACCAGAGTTCACCACCAGCTACTTAGGAATTGCTCTCCAAGCAATTCTCTTACTTTTGGGGTACATTCATATAAAGCCTGATTTACTTCTCATACTTTTTGCAGGAAGTCTTAAGGATTTCCAATGAAAATCTGCAACAAATCATGCTTGATCATTTCATACCTGTGGAAAGACATTAGGTCAGTAGGTCTTACCTAAATATTGTGGCCAACTAAGTTGAACCCTTCATCGTAGATGTTTACCCCATGACTGGACAATTCAGCAGGACAATTTACATTGACACAAGGGTGGCAATAACTATTGGACATCCATGAAAATGAAGATATCTGCATTAAATAGGAAACAGCATTGGAATTAGTGCATTGGCATTAGTCGCATGCAAGATGCCACGAAGTGCAGAGTTGTCCAATTTCGAGAAAGGGGTAATTGTGGGGTACCACAGAAATGGTCGATCCTTAAGGGACATAGCAAGTGAACTGAATTACACAAAATCGACAGTGGCCTATGTGATTACGAAGTGGAAGATGAACGGTGATTGTCGGAATGTGCCCCGAGTCGGCAGACCCCCGAAACTAGGAGATAGAGACCGACGAGTGCTGGCCAGAGAAACCGCCCCCAACCGATGGATCACATACACCAGGAGTTTCAACAGGCATCCGGGAATATTTTGTTGATCAATATCATCCGCAAGGAAGCGTCTGCTGGGGTCTACCAACTATTGGATAGGAATAAATGTTGTTTTTCTATTCTACCACAGGCGTCCAAATACTTATTGGTAGACAGTGTATAGTTGTAAGGTGGTGCAGATGCACTCATTGAACTTTTGGCTTGTTGCATGGGATGGGTTAACTTCCTGTGGCACAGTGCTATAGGTTGGCAAATAATATGTTATTGTTGTATTACTTCATCATGTGCTATGTGTTTTTGTCACTTTAATTGGTTCAGGTCATTGTGCAGTCAGTGTTCTAGTGTTTTCTGGAAAGAGCAACACATGCTGACTCCTTAGGGTCCATTCATATGGAGTACACAACACGTGCTCATTTTGGCAAAATAAACATGTAAAAAATACACGTGTATAAAAATAAGACTCCCATTTTGACATTTTTTTACACGTATAAAAAATCACATCAAAATGCACGTCAAAATACACGTGTAAAATGTCATTGAAGTCAATGGGAGTCTTATTTTTACACATGTATTTTGACAAAAAGAGCGCACGTTTACGCCGTGTGAATGGACCCTTAGTGATGGAACAAGCTTACACCTGTGAGAAGTTATTTGTTGCTCCCGCTATTTGTGTGACTCAGTGATATCAGGGATTGCTTAGGTGCGACTACTTGAACCAACACCATTTAGAGGTACTTGTGAATAGGAAAATCAGTTGTCCGTTGATGAGCAATGTTTCTCTTGGCACAGTGGCAGCATGCTGTTTGCCACCACGACCTGCAATTTTGCACTCTTGGGCTATGGTTCCACTGCTAACTTTCATCTGTCATTGTATTCCACTTAAGTATCCCATTTGATGTGCCTGCAACTACTTCCTCAGCAAAAGGAACACCAGAGAGGAGTGGAGAGACTGTGAGTTCCTTCATCACTGGTAGGGGGCTTCAAGTAACACAGAGGGTCGAAGTCTGGACAGCAGATTAGCGTGGGCAGGCCAGTTTGTGTGAGTGGTGTGTTGGCTGTGGTTGAGAATGGCGCCAGCTACAGTAGAATCCCGAAGGAGCAGCCATTGGCTCAGCACTACCGGCTACCTATTACATTATCAGGGATGGCTCCCAGTTGCAAGGTCAACTATAGAAATGGAGAGCATCCAGCACTCAGGGACCAAATCCTAACTTTATTTAGAACACATAAAATTTTTTTAATTACAATTAAAATGCAATTAGCTACTTGGATTTTAATTTTTCTACATGACCTAAATAAAGCGATTGCAATCTATCCTGAGTGCTGGATGCTCGCCACCTCTACAGTTATACATGACAGTGAGTTTTTCTTGCTTCCATGACCTTCACAATCCCCAGATCTTAATCCTATGCACTGGCGCATACTATAGGGGTCACAGATGCCACCAGCCCAGAAGACAATGGGACCCAGAGGTCACGCTCACCACACTAGGGATGGATAAACTTTGATCTCCTTTCTGATTTTCTTTGATGACTGGCAGTCTGCCCATCAGAAATGTTTGACCCTTGCCCTCTGGGGAGCTGGAGAGAAAAGATTTATTAAACCAGTCTTCCACTTTCAGCAAGGAAGATATTAACCATTTCATGGTTAAAAAAAAATATCAGTTGGTCAGCAGCATATAGTCATAAAGGGATTGTGTGGGGGAGATGTCGTGGCACAAAAGGGGGCACAATTACTATATGGGGGGCATTGTCAAGGAATGGTAATGATTGTAAGCTTGTGTGTGCAGACATTTTGTGAACAAGCCTTGATGGCCACCTGGGCTCAGACAGAGAAGGATAGACAGCGCCGCATCTCCCATGAGGCGACCTGAAGTGACCGCTTCAGGCGGCGCTATGCCAGGGCCCCGGGGGGGGGGCGGCATTTTTGCTTACCTAAGCCAGTCCAGGAAAAGCTGTCCTGGACTGGCTTAGCGTCACCATCTCGGCAGCCTGGCACCGGAAGCGAGCGGTGGATTGGGGAGGCCCTGTGGACGCAGCGCTGCTCCAGCGGCCTCCCCTCATGCTCAGGCAGAGAGCAGGTCCTCTCCCTGCCTGCTCTCTGCCTGCTATCGCCGCTCTGCCATGCCCCCCTCCGCTCCACCCTGCCCCATTTTCACCGCCCCCTCCGCTCCACCCCGCCTCCTCCGCCTCCTCCGCTCCACCCCCTCCTCCCGCCTCGGGCAGCAAAAAAGGTAGGTTCACCCCTGAGGATAGAGAAATATAAATACTGCTAAAATATTTGGTGGGACACAGCCAATGGGTGTGCAGAGAACTTGTACAAGGAATCCCAAGCTAAGCTTTTGCCACAGGACCCGTAGAACGGGTACAAAGGAGTACAGGATGCTCAGAGCATGTCAGTTTCTACATGTACGTTGCAGTGACTGCGAAAAGCTTTCCTGTCCACATGGGTCAATATATCTGGAGGACTATTTCAATACCTAGTGGAATAATGATAGGTCCAAGGGGCACTAGTAAAGTGACCATGCTACCTGTGTCTAAACTTGTCTTGGAGCGTGCTCTATTATATTCATAACTGACACGCTCTATTACATTTCTATGTGTTGATACAGGCAATACTGAAGAATCCCTTTAAAAGGCAATTTTAATTCTGCTCGTACAAAGATTTTGGAATTGCTGAATCTGTAAAACTCCTTCCACAGGATTGCTCTACGAAACCAAACAACAACACACCCTAAAAATAGAAGAGATGGTTTTTAGGCTGTACCGTTCTTGACTAGGAGTTTACAAGAGGGTTAACTGATCTTCCGTGGGCCCTGTCAGCTGCACAATTTCACTGAGCAGCTTTTAAGATTAAAGCTTCTTGTGAATAATTCCCTGGAGCAGCCACTGTAAAGAGCATTTAAATTAAAGCAATACATTATAAGGAAGCCGAGTTACTAAACAAGGCTTTGGCTGTCTAACACAATCACGCTCCACTGCACTGGGCACATATTTGTTTCATCTTTTGTTACAATAGACCAGAAATGACTGATGGCAGCTATATACCCCCCAATAAAAATCACCCATACATGATATCTGATGACTTAGAAGTCATTTTGGACATTTTTTCCCATTGATAATTACATGTGTATAAAAGTGGATCTTGGAGTCCCATGCACTTGTTCTGGTGGTATAACAGACAATCCTATGAAAAGATGATGAGTTAATAAATATTAACATGGTTGACTTTGCACCACCTTATCTTTTTTTTTTTTTTTTTTAAATGTAGATTGTGAGCCCACATAGAGCTCACAATGTACATTTTTCCCTATCAGTATGTCTTTTTTGGAATATGGGATGGAAATCCATGCAAACACGGGGAGAACATACAAACTCCTTGCAGATGGTTTTATGCCCTTGGTGGGATTTGAACACCAGGACTCCAGCGCTGCAAGGCTGCAGTGCTAACCACTGAGCCACCGTGTGGCCCCTTTTGCACCACCTTATCATCAAAGTTCCAACTTGGTGGAATCCCACCTTATACACGCTGAAGAATCTGTGTGAGCAGTAGAAGGTGTGAAAGAATACCGCATGCAGCAATCCATAGGAACAATATGTTACTTCTAGGTACATCATTGGAAGCTTATGAGAGAAGTGTGTTTGTTTCTAAAGCCCTTTGAAGAGGCCATCAAATTTGTTAGCAGGAACAATTGCAGAATCAGCGATGCGATCCTTTTATTGTATGCCTTACAAGAAACACTTATGGGGCATTCACATGAGTAACGCGGCACTGATTCTGGCACGATATCTTGCATAAGAATCAGTGCTGCAAAACAGAATCCCATTGAGTTCAATGGGTTCCGTTTAACTTGCGTAGCACATTGAAATCAATGGGTTAAAAAGCCTCCCATTGATTTCAATGTGTTACGCGCATTAAACGGAACCCATTGAACTCAATGGGATTCTGTTTTGCTGCGCTTATTCTTACGCAAGTTATCGTGCCAGAATCTGCGCCGCGTTAATCCGTGTGAATGCCATCTTACACCCATGCAACGAGGGACTGAAAAGGAGGAACAGTTTCTACTTAGTCAACATCATCACCCTGGATTGATGGAGGAGGATTTGGGTCAGGGTCATTATGGTGGAGTTACTCTCTTTTGGATGTAGAGGGGGCCCTTGATATATCACAGGAATAAACCTTTGCTATAAAAACAAAATGAAGGAATTCTTCCCTACCTTCCAAAAGAAAGAAAAATTGCAATGTTATCAAGATAGGCTGTATACCAGGCTTACTGCAGTGTTTAGGGAGACCACTGCGACTGCCAGTCACAAAAGGCGTATCCAGGTGGCCTCTGCCCACTCCTAGTTCACCACTCTCAGCTAGAACTCCACCATTAGGAGTAAAAGCAGCTACATCCAGGTCCAGTATAGTATTTGGAACATGGTGAATCTGAAATTTTTCAGCTCACAGCACCAACTGGATTCACAACAGACATTAATGGCTGCTCCAACACGTACGGTCATACCTAGTGTGTGTTTATTTTCCACTAGATAATTGTGATCCTATGAAATCCTGGGCCAATAGGTTAGATAAGAGGGGCTGACCCAGTTTGCCATGGGGGTTGTATCTTGCCTGGCTTCAAGTGTAATAGGCATTTTCAGGATTTCTACACACCTCCCACTGATGCCTCTGAATAGTGGTGCCACAGTCTCTCTGTATCATCATCTTCCATTTACTGTACTGTTGATGCTACTCCTAAACAGCTACCACCACTGCCATCACTCAGCCGGACATGTTCTGTGGCCTGGTCCTCCATCACATTCCACTATAGCACACTGTTGGTGTCATAGTGTTGGCATAAAAAAAAAAAAAAAAAAAAAAAGATTTTGATTTCACATCTGCTCCCTTCACTTTTCAAGTCATCAAAATGGTAATTTTTTCTATCAAACTATTGCATTTTGCAATACAACCTCTATGAGCATCTAAAAAACCATGTACATGCACCATTTTGCCAAAAAAGGTGTAATTTTTAAGTGTTAAAATGTGTAAAAGAGAGTGTCAGAGCAGTCTGCTTACCATCCATTTTTCCATATCCACTCTTTCCACATTCACTTTGACATAACTTGCCTTAGAGAGCTAGAAATCTACACTCACCGGCCACTTTATTAGGTACACCATGCTAGTAATGGGTTGGACCCCCTTTTGCCTTCAGAACTACCTCAATTCTTCGTGGCATAGATACAACAAGGTGCTGGAAGCATTCCTCAGAGATTTTGGTCCATATTGACATGATGGCATCACACAGTTGCCGCAGATTTGTCGGCTGCACATCCATGATGCGAATCTCCCGTTCCACCACATCCCAAAGATGCTCTATTGGATTGAGATCTGGTGACTGTGGAGGCCATTGGAGTACAGTGAACTCATTGTCATGTTCAAGAAACCAGTCTGAGATGATTCCAGCTTTATGACATGGCATTGCATTATCCTGCTGAAAGTAGCCATCAGATGTTGGGTACATTGTGGTCATAAAGGGATGGACATGGTCAGCAACAATACTCAGGTAGGCTTTGGCGTTGCAAAGATGCTCAATTGGTACCAAGGGGCCCAAAGAGTGCCAAGAAAATATTCCCCACACCATGACACCACCACCACCAGCCTGAACCGTTGATACAAGGCAGGATGGATCCATGCTTTCATGTTGTTGACGCCAAATTCTGACCCTACCATCCGAATGTCGCAGCAGAAATCGAGACTCATCAGACCAGGCAACGTTTTTCCAATCTTCAATTGTCCAATTTCGATGAGCTTATGCAAATTGTAGCCTCAGTTTCCTGTTCTTAGCTGAAAGGAGTGGCACCCGGTGTGGTCTTCTGCTGCTGTAGCCCATCTGCCTCAAAGTTCGACGTACTGTGCGTTCAGAGATGCTCTTCTGGCTACCTTGGTTGTAACGGGTGGCTATTTGAGTCACTGTTGCCTTTCTATCAGCTCGAACCAGTCTGGCCATTCTCCTCTGACCTCTGGCATCAACAACGCATTTCCGCCCACAGAACTGCCGCTCACTGGATGTTTTTTCTTTTTCGGACCATTCTCTGTAAACCCTAGAGATGGTTGTGCGTGAAAATCCCAGTAGATCAGCAGTTTCTGAAATACTCAGACCAGCCCTTCTGGCACCAACAACCATGCCACAACAACCAGTCCTGACAGTGTCATACACTATGTTTTATAGATAGGTTCCTAGGAGCCCTGACAGTGTTCTATACTATGTTTTATAGATAGGTTCCTAGGAGCCCTGACAGTGTTCTACATTATGTTTTATAGATAGGTTCCTAGGAGCCCTGACAGTGTTCTACACTATGTTTTATAGATAGGTTCCTAGAAGCCCTGACAGTGTTCTACACTATGTTTTATAGATAGGTTCCTAGGAGCCCTGACAGTGTTCTACATTATGTTTTATAGATAGGTTCATAGTAGCCCTGACAGTATTCTACACTGTTTTATAGATAGGTTCCTAAGAGCCCTGACAGTGTTCTACACTATGTTTTAAGTCATTTTTAAGTGTGGTTTGTACTGAAGTTATTCGACCCAAAATTAATCTTGGACCCAAGCCATCCAAACCCGAAACAGAACGAATCCTGAGAGGTTCGTCAATCTCTAGTCCGAATCACTTTCTTTTGGTAACAGAATTACCAGATCACCAAAAAGCCTTCCTGTAACCTACAATGTATACAGATAGTATCCTGTACACTATCTTGTAGATTTGGTGGGGATATGACTGCTGAGACACCACCTTTCAGGAGAATCCCCATTTTGACTCATTTTCTGAATTGCATGGTGGACAGGACAGATGCACACAGCCCCATTAATTTCAATAGGAGTCCTCAACATGAATGGAAAGGTGTGCATCTATCCCAACCACATCTTCATTCACAATGTGGGACAGATCTTCCCCAGGAGCTACCCCAGGTGACGCCTGCTCCTATAACCCACCTCAGCTAAGTGAGCATCTCCATTGTGTGTCAGGAGAGCATTGGGGTTCAGGGTCGTGTCGGGATTGGTCCAGCAGGGGATCAGGGAGTAACGTTTTGTTATGTAAATATATCCCCCCCCCTGGAAAACCCGTTTAATGAAGAGACTATAGGATCAGGTAAACAAAAGAATGAACCTTTCTGAAAGTGAAAAGGTCACAACCAATGATGATTGTATCGAGAAGAGCAAAAACGAGTAACTTTTTAACCACATGACTAAAAAGAAGCAATGATCATGAAATCCGCTGAAGCACAATAGAACTATTCTTGTGAATGTCAATGTGGCTAATTATTTCTGAATTATAATCATCATGTTTGAGTCTTCGCAGGAAATTAGGAACACTGGAGCCGTTCCAGAGCAAGAACTGTTAATTCAACGGATGAAGTCCACAACATAGTGAGGAAAACAGCAGGAATAATTAGAGAAAATGGAGCAGGATAATCCCAGTGGATGTGACATGATTTACACAGAGTGGTATGGTTTCTCAATCAAAGGTGTAAAATCTGCTTTTTGCTTGAAGGAACAAATTTAACACCATACTTTTATTATGTTCAGTCAACCCAATTAAATAAGGTATTGGCACCAATTAAAATGATTTTTTTTTAGTACGTTCTTTTTTTAGATATAGCATAACTGATTTGTAGTAGAACTAATATATGTAGAAAAACAAACTACTGTGTTTCCCCGAAAATAAGACAGTGCCTTATATTAAATGTTGGTCCTAAAGATATGATATGTCTTATTTTCAGGGGATGCCTTATTTTATTTTTGTGTGCTACTGTCACCACTGCGCTATGCAGAGGTGTTCTTGCTGCGCAAAGACTGTATGAAGAAAAGCATTGCAGCCGGCTGAACGCTGTGTGTGGTGCTCCGTCTGCTTCCGCTGCTGTGATACCGTACGTTGTATCCACTTGTTCCTGCTGCTGTGGGATGAGCCGGGAGAGTGGACCCCCCCCCCCCTTAGTGTATGTCCATGGGCATCTCCCAGCTCATCCAACAGCAGCAGGAACAGTGGATGCAACGTATTGCAGTGGTGTTCCATGTGCACAGGTATGCCGGCTGCAATGTTTTTCTTCATACAATCTTTGCACAGAAGGAATATTATTATTGGGGGATGTCTTACTTTCGGGGGGTGCCTTATATTAAACAATTCAACAAAACCTCTGCTATGTCTCACTTTCGGGGGATGACTTATTTTCGGGGAAACAGGGTATGTACTTACTAGAGAGGAGCTGGTTTTGATTTTTTGAACTGAATAAAATAGTGGCCACCATGTGAAAGACTTGGAGAAAGGGATCACAGGTCCATAGAGACCAGACAGGCCTCCCATAAAACCTTGTCAGCAGCCCTTATAAGGGACAGACAGTTATTAGGAACTAAAGGTCTAAGGTCACACCTGGCTCAGGCAGCATAAGCTGCTTTTGAAGAAGGTGACCATTTTGTGGGGAGAGATTAGCAAGATAGAGTCTCAGTCGGAATTAGATTGGTAGGGAATAATGCACAGATAATATAGTATGAGGCTTCTGGGTATTCTTGGGATTGGAGAAGACTTTGGTTTAATTAATTGATTTAGACATGAGACTTAGTGAGAGGTGTCTGTCTCAATATAATGCATTGTAGGTGGTGACTGTGTGTGTAGTCTGTGATCCAATCTGTACTGGGTGCTACTGTACTGCACCACCCAGTGGCATGAATTAATGTGTCGAACTCTCTGTGCACTGTGTGTGCTAGTATACTGCACCCTGCAGGAGCTATATGATTACCGAGGTTGTGTTTGTAGTAGAAAACTACAAAGGACTAGACAGAATCCTTGGAGTCATCTCTTCAGACCTTGAATCAAACTTTTGGTCTTTTGGCAATCTCTGATTTCTAGACATAACTCAAATTTGACTTTGAAGTTTGTTTTGTAATATGTGACCTCTTCTAAGCTCTTAACTATAAGTCATCGTCTCCCAAGATTTATTATTTAATAGAATTAATTCTGCCATCAGTCCATACTACCCCAAAAGCTTAGTGACTACACCCATATACTGTATGACCTATTACAATATATACTTTTCTTACATAGTTACATAGTAATCATCAAGTTCAGCCAAGTTCTTCCACCATCCCCAGTGGATTCCTCATCTCTATGTATTCTAGAACAATACCCATTAAAAAATCAAGGAAAGCATACAAAATCCATGGACTCCATGGTCTTGGTTGCATTGTTTGGACCTGGGTTAGGATTTAGGTTTGTTTATTGTAATTTTGACATAGTTAATCATCTTTGGAATAGTATGAAAAACACGAGAACAAGCAATGAAGTACATGCTCACTATTCATCTTCAGCATCTTGGATGGTTCAACAAGAGTTCTCCTCTCCCATACACATGATAAGTGGTGGTCTGGTGGAAGATGTTTTCACTCGGTGGATTCCACTGTCCACCCTTCAGGAACCAAGACACTAGTATTCACTTCTCCATGCTCAGTCATCCCACTGCACATCTCCAGTGGTACTTGGTCTCTCCTCAGCCTATTTTCCCAACCAACGAAGACTTTTTCCCTACCATGGGATGTACTGCACGACCAAAATCTGGGTTTTTGCTCTCCCTGGCTTAATCTACCCTTGACTTCTGTTCTTCACTGGCAAGTTGTGACTATAGAACCGGAGCCCTTGAGTGTGCCATCTGGCTCTCAACGTTAAAGAGCTGACAGATCTGTCAATAACTCCTACCACTCTGCTATGTTGTCCCAAATTTTGCCCCCCAAAAAAAGTATAGTCAGATTAAATTATAAAATGTGATACTAAACAGAGATGACCCATTCTACTAATATAAACTACTATCGTCTGCTCATTTCCTTGTCACCGAATTTTAGTTTTATGATGGATTTAATCTGTACATAATTTTTTCCATTTATTTTAATAAGTGGAAATGTTCCACAAAATTTGTGGTAACGATGAATAGTTTTTCTTCCTGCTGAATATTTTATAGCTCTGGTCTTTCTATTAAGCTAAATAGTAGTAGTTTACTGCCGGACATGATTTGCATCATAAATCTAGATATAATCAATTATTTTTGCTCCCTCTGTACATTGTTCTCAATGGCCTTTTGCATATTCAAGGATAATTTTAGCAAGTTCTGCATTTCACCATGGGACAGATGATATATTGTTCTGATATACTGATGTAGAAGTTTTTGTCTTATAATAAATTAAGAAAAAGAGAAATCGGCATCACTCCGCGGACGTGAATAAAAAAAAGTCCTTTATTCCATCTGATATAAACTTACAAAAACATCAAAAACAAAGACAAAAAAGAATAACAAACATTAAAAAACGCCAACGCGTTTCGGGACACACAGTCCCTTAGTCATGGATGCCATGACTAAGGGACTGTGTGTCCCGAAACGCGTTGGCGTTTTTTAATGTTTGTTATTCTTTTTTGTCTTTGTTTTTGATGTTTTTGTAAGTTTATATCAGATGGAATAAAGGACTTTTTTTTATTCACGTCCGCGGAGTGATGCCGATTTCTCTTTTTCTTGATCCCATACCTTCGTTTGCTGGTCCACAAACCTATCGTGCACCCCGCCTAGGACTGATTACCATTCACGGTGAGCTCCAATACCTTCTTTTTCCAAATCTATAATAAATTAGACTATTACACCCACAGTTCTGTTATTGAAATTAAGGATTCATGGGGTTTTTGCTTCCAACTGGTGAAGTCATATAAAAAATAATAATAGTAAAAAAAAAATTCTAGAGCTATACAGCTATGTATAGCTGTACAGCTATCGACAGCTGGCGTTACATTGGATGGTCCCTTGTGTGGCACCTGCTGTTAGGTCTTCATTCCCATACATAGTAGTGTCTATCATGGTGGGGGTGTCTGTGGATAGGAAGTGTGTGAGGTGGTCAATGAAGGCAGCGGTAGGTCCCGGCGGTCGATATATGACGGCCAGTTGGAGGGTGAGTAGATACGAACAGAGTGCACTTCAAAGGAGGGGGGGGGGGTGAGGGCAGGTAGCACTTGGATAGGGGCGAATGAGCACTTGTCTGACAGGAGGACGCCTACACCTCCACCAGGTTTATTGTTGGGGCAGGGAGTATGTGAGTGTCATAAAGTATACAAATAACTGCCATACAGTTCCCAAATAATATATGGTTCCCAAATCACAATGTTGTATACCGTTGAAAGGGATTCTAACATTCTACCCAGTTTTTTTTTCGGTATGTTCTTTCGCAGCACTGGGGGCGTCCTTAATGCTGCAAGAGAAATCTCCAGCGCCACCTCCATCTTCATCTGGGATGGTCTCTCTCCATGTCTTCTTCCAGTGCTGGGTTCAAACTTCTACGCATGCGCAGTCAGCTCTGCCATCGGGCCTTGGACAGAGCCGACTGCACATGCCCGCAGCCATTTTTTTGTTGAGGTTTACACAAGTTTTCAATGGAGTACAGAGCGTAAGCAGCCACAAAAAAATGGGCATGGACATGTGCAGTTGGCTCTGCCCAAGGACTAATGGCGGAGCCGACTGCACATGCGTAGAAGTTTGACTCCAGCACCGGAAGAAGACGTGGAGAGAGGCCATTCCAAATGAAGATGGAGGCACGCTGGAGATTTCTCTCGCAGCATTGGGAATGCCCCCAGTGCTGTTTGAGTGCTGGCGACTGCCCCCAGAGAGACCTCATTTGCATACTGAAGAAAATCGAGATTTCTACTGAATGGCGGCGCGGAGAAGACATCTAAAGGTAGGAGAAGAATAGCCTTTCTTAAGGCTGTTCCTACGTGTTAGTGAGAAAAATAGCATTTTATTGACAGAATCCCTTTAAATATTACTTCCATATGTTTTCCACCACTGTTATATATTACAAAATAAAATACTGTGTTTAAATGGATTTTCCCAATCTAAATGGATTACAAGAATGTGTTCCCACATTTTCCCTGAATTGGCAGTTGAGTTTGTGATGGTTCCCACGCCTATATCATTCCGACACTTTCCGAATTTTCCACTGCTTTCTACTTAGTCTTAGACTTAGAAAAGAACACACATCACTGACTGAGGCAGGTCACCACTGTAGTCATTACCTCCCATGTCGAGAGGGACCAAGAAGTAGAGAGCAGTAGTAGCCTTGGAAGTATGGGAACAGCAATAATGGGCAATTGGTCAATGCAATTTCCATTTTCTTTAAATCCATTCTTCTCCTTTTCTAAATATTTTTTTATATTCTGCTGCAAAACCCCATTACATCCCTAGGGGCTGAGCTATAAACAGGCCATGTGACTTCATAAACCTAATGTCCTGTGATGTCATGATCGTATCATCATAAGCCCGTGGAAGCTCAGCTTTAATTTCCATTGATGCTTTCTTTCCTTATTTCTATGAATATCCGAGTTTTTCTTATAGTAAAATGCTTAGATTTTATTCTTTAGATTTTTTTTTCTACAGAGCTAGTCTGTGAAATAACCTTGTTTCTTCTCCCTTCAGGGGATTTTTTGGGTTCACAGAAACATAAATGTCACTATGGAAAGGTAATTTTGTTGAGAATTGTCTTTGTTCATTTCTCTGAATGTGTGTGACAAGAATATTACAATCCTATAAAGGAAAGTTTTTGATAAGTTACTCAACCTTCTAACTATGAGACCTGCTACATGTCCTCGTTATATCACTGTGCACTTCCTTCCGATTTTACATCGAGGCACATAGAGGTCTCAGATCAGTGATAAGAAATTATATGTTCCATCACCCATGCATGCCCAATATGCAAGTACAGAAACTAAGTGTGCCACCATTGTTCTGTGCACATGGACCTTTTATATACACCAGGCCTAAGTAAGTAATATAAACTGTAAAAAGATATTATTAGTCATTTATGTCCTTTTATCTAATCCACTTTTTTATGATTTCACACGTTATGCTTTTCATCTAAGATTTGTATTCTTTACGCAACAACTGATCTCATGTTGGCCAGACTAGACTCCAGATTCTAAGGAATCTCTACATTTTACTATTTAGTTTTATACATATATTTGGTAAAGATGAGTAAATAACTCAAGATTCATTTCATTTGGGATCAGATGGCTCAGGTCCCAGATTCATTTTGGTTTGAATAAGTTCAGTATGAACTACTGTACAAATGAAATTGGCTTAAAACAGTCTTTACAACTGGGGCTCCTAGAAACTTATTTATAAAACATGGTGTAGAATACTGTCAGGGCTCCTAGGAATATATATCTATAAAACATAGTGTATAACACTGTCAGGGCCCATAGGAACCTATCTATAAAACATAGTGTATAACACTGTCAGGGCTCCTAGGAACCTATCTATAAAACATAGTGTATAATACTGTCAGGGCTCCTAGGAACCTATCTATAAAACATAGTGTATAACACTGTCAGGGCTCCTAGGAACCTATCTATAAAACATAGTGTATAATACTGTCAGGACTCCTAGGAACCTATCTATAAAACATAGTGTAGAATACTGTCAGGGCGCCTAGGAACCTATCTATAAAACATAGTGTATAACACTGTCAGGGCTCCTAGGAACCTATCTATAAAACATAGTGTATAATACTGTCAGGGCTCCTAGGAACCTATGTATAAAAAATGCAACATGACTTATCTTTACGGCTGAGTCAGCATCTGTGGCTTGCGACTCCCTTCTGATTTGGCCCATTCATCCGAGCCTAATCACAAGTCGCATGCCACAACGGAATGCTGATGCAGTGCATCAGCATCCCATTGTGGCTAGCCACACGAAAAAGCCAGCGGCAGAAAGTGGATAGTTTTCTTGCAGCACTGAGGACACCCCCAGTGCTGTTTGAGTGCTGGGGACCGCCCCCAGTGCTGTGAGAAAATGAATTAGCATATGGACGAAAACTGGGATGTCTATGGAATGGTGGCACGGAGAATACATCTAAAGGTAGGAAAAGAATAGCCTTTCTTAAGGCTATTCCAACGAGGGCTTAGCTTAAAACGGGATTCTAATGATAGAATCCCTTTAACATATTGTTAAAGAAGTATTACAATAAACTCTCTGTATCAAATTTTCATGGTTTTTCAAGATCTCTGCTTCTATTTTCCTGCTGGTAAACTCGGTTAAAAGCAATTAAAAAAATTAACAAAAGCAAAAATCTAAATCCCATCAATATTAGGTGTGACCTTTGGTCTTTGGAACAGTTGTTAGTCCTGGAAGTGATGATATGATCCGTACAGAGGCGCTGCCTGATTTCTTCATCATCCAGTCTATCTGGGATTACATGAAGAGTCGGAAGGATTGTAGCAAGCCTCCATCCACAGAAGATCGGTGCTTAGTTCTCCAAAATGTCAGGAACAACCTCCCCGCCGAGTTCTTTCAAAAACTGTCTGCAAGTACCGAGAAGAATTAATGGAAGGTAAGAGTTGCTGACACCAAATTTCATCATATACACATAAATTGTGTCTAATAGAAATATAGTGTAGCCCATCTTAAAGGTGTTTTTTTTTCGGTTTTGCTTGAATCTCTAAGAAACTTTAAAATAAAATCCCAGGCAAATGAAAAATCCAAATTATGTAAATCGATTATACAGTGTGAATAAAATTATGTTACCAGTACATCTTACAAGACTTTATGAGGCTGGTAAGAAAATCAAGAGTTGTGTGCTGCATACTTATGGAGTAACATTTTTAATACAAATATTTCTTGCTTGATAACATTTTTTAAGATCTGAGACAAGGGGAGTAGAGATCAGCTCTATCCTTTTACAAAACAGTTGTCATTGCTACAAATAGAGAAAGTGTTTTCAAAAAGTTCTACTGTTTTATTGAGTCAATTACCAGGTATTATTACCATAGAGCTTTAAGAGGGATGGATAATACTTTCTGGCATCTGTCCCAGCCTTCTTATATGAATCTGACAGCTTCACCAACCTATGTGTTTAGTAGATGGGAAAAGCGCAGTGTGAACGAAGTAGTACACCGCAACAAAGGAAGAACTGTACTGGATGTCCCTGCTAGATGAGTCCTGGGGCTGCAGTAATGGCGACTGTCTACTTTGATGTCTGCTTTTTGCATCTTTATACCGGTTCAGTTTATTCAAGGGGTACTCCCTCCATCTGGAGAATAAAGGTTCAATCTTCAGAGGTGACGATAAGAACTGCAAATCTGTGGAGTAGTGTACCCCAGGAGTCGGTCATAGCAGTAACATCTGACAACTTCAAAGTAAGAAGCCTTCTTACTGAAAAATAACATTAAATGAGTTGAATTATTTTTCTAAGAGAGTTGATCCAGACTCAAACTTCAGAAGAAGCAACATATTTACCTTTTTAGAGCAGATAGGACCATGCCTTATGATATTCCTACCCTCTCGATTAGTCCTACCCTTTGTCTTCATCCTGTTAGGATCCTCCATCTTGTATTTTGTCATCAATCTTACTCTATCAAAGATAAGTGTTTTGTCTCAAAAAGGAATTGGTTAGACTAATTAACATGGAGATGCTATGGGCTACAAGGAAGTGGAATGCTAATGAATCCTTATCTAGCTTCAGGGCTGCACCTTTGTGTCAATAGTGTAAACACAGGACGTCTATAGTCTATTGAATGTTATATCCAAGAAGTGGCACCAAGTCCTTTGATCTCTAATTATCTTCTGAGCCTTGAGATACACATATACAGAGACTGTGGGGGTTAGCTTCCGGTTGGAATGTAATGCTTTAGCCAATGGATAGAGGCTACCATTCCACATCCAATCCTGGTATGTTATGTTATAAGTCCAACCTGCTTTTT
Source organism: Leptodactylus fuscus (assembly GCF_031893055.1). NCBI lineage: Eukaryota > Metazoa > Chordata > Amphibia > Anura > Leptodactylidae > Leptodactylus > Leptodactylus fuscus. Next base: position 31,005,030 of record NC_134267.1, on the reverse strand, counting down.
GTCTGTATAAAAACTACCTCTCTGTAACAATAAATCAGAACTCATTTGATACACCACCATCTGTGTCTTAATCAGTTCTCCAGGCCTAAAAGAATGGCTGTAGTCCATCTAGGCCTGTTAATTAATTATTTAATTTGGAACCCTGCAACATATTTTATTATGAGGACCCTTTGATGTCCATAACAATCCATATCCTCTCCCACCCCAAGATTGAACTTGATAGACATAGAAAGTCCACCCTCCTTGAACTCCATGGTATTATGTAGCACATGTATGTAAATACAACCACAAATGCCAAATTACACCATGTAATTCATTTCGTGAAACTGGACCAAAATGTAGAAGTGATATGGGAAAAATTAAGTACACCCTTACTTCTTCCATAGGAGTTAAAGGAAGTGTATCAACAGGAAAATTGGTATAAAACTGTCAAGAAGACCTTGCTTCTACACTTTCCAAAGACTTCAAGGTACTGTCATTAGTCTGAAACCGATCTTCCTGCTGACAGACTCCCTCTTAGAAGGTAAGTAGCAACCAGGTGCTGACAATCAAATGACCTTAATTAATTGGTCATTAGCAAGTGGATGACCTCTGTAACAGCAACCATTTTGATAATTTGTTGGTCTGGAGCATTTAGGCATGTTTCAACACAATGCCATTGTGGAAAGGCATCAGCAATGATTTTAGAAAACCAATTGTTGCTGTCCATCAGTATTTCGAAGAGTTCTAAGCTCTTTTCTAACAAATTTGAAGTCCATCACTCTACAGTGAGAACAATTATTCCCAAATGGAAATCATTCAAGACAGCTGACAAGGTTCTCATGAGTGGACGTCCAAGAAAATTTACCCTAAGGTCATGCTCAGAGGAGTTGGAAAAAAACAAAGATCTAGGACTCTATAGGCCTCAGTTAGCATTTTAATGTTCGAATGCATGACAGTAGAATTAGAAAAAGACTGAACAACTGTGACTTGATGGGAATTGCCAGGAGAAAGGCTCATCTTTCTAATAAGAACATGGAACACAGCTTAAGTTTGCCTCTGAACAAACCACACGATTTCTGGAACAATGTCCTTGACAGATGAGAACTATAACGCACAGCATATCAACTCAAGCTCGTCATACTGTCAAGAACGGGGCTGGAGGAGTGATAATTTGGGCTTATTTGCAAAGCTGCAAGGCTGCAGTGCTAACCACTGAGCCACCATGTGGCCCTAAATTTTTGCAAAGTTTGGGTCAAATCTGGTTCTAACAAAATCAGTTCGCTCATCCCTAAGAGAGCTGTGCCTACCAAATGCCCACAAACCTCAATGAGCTGAAGCAACATCGTAAAGTGGGCCAAAATTTGTCCAGAACGACGTGGGAGATTGGAAAAGTCACACAGAAATCCATTATCTCAAGTTGACTCATTGTTGCTACAGGTTATGGATTCACAGGTGTACTTAGTTTTTCATGCAATTTTTTTTTAAATTTTGGCTTCATTTTTGAAAAATACAGTAAATAATGCAATAATGTGTTGTGACTGTATGTCTATTTTTCAGTGGCAGTAACAATGTAACTATGTGCTCTAGGTAAGAGAATGAATCATATGGTTATATAACGGTTCTATTATGATATCGATAAGGCTGGGTTCACACTTGCAGGGATTCTGTCCTCCATTCCACTTAAAAAAATGCAGAGAGGAAAGTCCTGTAAGTATTTTTCGGGTGGAAACCCAACGAAAACCCAGCGGACCACATTATAGTTTATGGAGTCTGTGGGTTACCACGGGTAATAGCTTTATAAGTGGATTGGGTTTCCTTTTTTCGGGTCCCTAAGTGTACCCAAAGAACGGAAACCCCAATGCAGGTGTGAACCTAGTGTAAAACACTTTCTATTTATAGGATATCTTCTCGGAATTTCATAATAGTTCACAAAACAAGAAATACATTTGTACATTTCTATTTTTAAGTGATATTAGAGACCTTCATGAATACAAAATATACAAAATCCTAGAGAAACTATAAGAAGAAAGAGCCAGGATGAAAAGCTGCCAATACACATGAGATGTCTACAGTACTGGATGTGAACCTTGCTAAGGAGATAAATGATGTCATCATCCTGACCCCTATGACATAAGCATGTACTGCTCCGCTAATATTGTCTTAAAGGGATTCTACCATTAAAAACTTTTTTTTTTTTTCTATCCAAAAAAAGACATACTGATAGGGAAAAAATGTACATTGTGAGCTCTATGTGGGGCTCACAATCTACATTAAAAAAAAACAAAAACAAAAAAAACCCTTTTTTTTTCTAGTTGACATGTCAGAATAGCCCTAAGAAAGGCTATTCTTCTCCTACCTTTAGATGTCTTCTTCACCCCGCCGTTTGGTTAAAAATCCATTTTCCGCCAGTATGCAAATGAGTTCTCTCGCAGCACTAGGGGAGGGCCCCAGCGCTCAAACAGCACTGGGGGGCGTCCCCAATGCTGCGAGAGAACTCTCTCCAGCCCTATCTTCATCAGCAACGGCCTTTTCTTCTTCTTCCAGCACTGGGGGTCACACTTGTACACCTGCACAGTCGGCTCTGCCATCGGGCCGCAGGCAGAGCCGAGTGCACATGCCGGCAGCCATTTTTTTGCGGCCGTTTACGTGAACATATACAGTACGCTCTGTACTCCATAGAACTACAGGAACGTACTGCGTATGCAGAGACGCCCCTAGCACAGCGAGATAACTCATTTGCAAATCGACGAAAAACGGATTTTTAACTGAGCGGCGGGGCAAAGAAGACATCTAAAGGTAGGAGAAGAATAGCCTTTCTTAAGGCTATTCTGACGTGTCAACTAGAAAAAAAAAAGTTTTAAATGGTAGAATCCCTTTAAGTCTATGAGAAGAAGGCCAAAAGCCAGGGCTAACACATTGGCATTTTTTTCATGCATGCAGGATTTATTTTGATTCACAAAAGTCTACTTTTTTTTCTTTTAAAAGCTCTGCAGGCTGCGGTATATTAGATGTGTGAGGAGTCCAGGCTTTTAGCAGTCTGCTATTTTCCATTTGGCTGATTTTCTGGTTGTTAGATCAAACCTTTGTATGACTTTTACGTGCAAATGATGAACTTTATCTAAAATTTGGACCTTAATTGCTATAGTCGAGATCAACTCGACAGCCATGGTTACCACCAATACATACCCATATGTACAATGTAGTTTTGGTTTCACACCTGCGCCCAGTCTCCGCTTTCGGGTTTCTGTCTTCTGCTGAGAGAGACTGGACAGGAGAGGTAAACCTGACTTGAATGGGTTTACAAAGTGACCGCCCGTGTGCGTCTTGTGCCTGTTTGCAGGGAAACCATTTTTTTTTAACCAGACACAAAGTCGGACATGCAGGACTTTGTGTCCAGTTAAAAAAAAAAAATGGTTTCGCCACGGAGAGGCACAAGACACTCACGGGCAGTCACTTTGCAAATCCATTCAAGTGAACGGGTTTGAAAACTGACGGTTTCCGTCTCCTTTAAGTCAATGGCTTCATTTATACCAATCGTTAAACCTGATTTGCCGCTCAGTGACAGCCAATAAAAAAGGGATGAGTAGGCTGGGTAACAAAATAAAATACAGTCCTATGAAAAAGTTTGGGCACCCCTATTAATCTTAATCATTTTTAGTTCTAAATATTTTGGTGTTTGCAGCAGCCATTTCAGTTTGATATATCTCATAACTGATGGACACAGTAATATTTCAGGAGTGAAATGAGGTTTATTGTACTAACAGAAAATGTGCAACATGCATTAAACCAAAATTTGACCGGTGCAAAAGTATGGGCACCCTTATCATTTTATTGATTTGAATACTCCTAACTACTTTTTACTGACTTACTGAAGCACAAAATTGTTTTTGTAACCTCACTGAGCTTTGAACTTCATAGCCAGATGTATCCAATCATAAGAAAAGGTATTTAAGGTGGCCAATTGCAAGTTGTTCTCCTATTTGAATCTCCTCTGAAGAGTGGCATCATGGGCTACTTAAAACAACTCTCAAATGATCTGAAAACAAAGATTGTTCTACATAGTTGTTCAGGGGAAGGATACAAAACGTTGTCTCAGAGATTTAACCTGTCAGTTTCCACTGTGAGGAACATAGTAAGGAAATGGAAGACCACAGGGACAGTTCTTGTTAAGCCCAGAAGTGGCAGGCCAAGAAAAATATCAGAAAGGCAGAGAAGAAGAATGGTGAGAACAGTCAAGGACAATCCACAGACACCTCCAAAGAGCTGCAGCATCATCTTGCTGCAGATGGTGTCACTGTGCATCGGTCAACTATACAGCACACTTTGCACAAATAGAAGCTGTATGGGAGAGTGATGAGAAAGAAGCCGTTTCTGCACGTACGCCACAAATAGAGTTGCCTGAGGTATGAAAAAGCACATTTGGACAAGGCAGCTTCATTTTGGAAACAAAAATTGAGTTGTTTGGTTATAAAAAAAGGCGTTATGCATGGCGTCCAAAAAGAAACAGCATTCCAAGAAAAACACATGCTACCCACTGTAAAATTTGGTGGAGGTTCCATCATGCTTTGGGGCTGTGTGGCCAATGCCAGCATCGGGAATCTTGTTAAAGTTGAGGGTCGCATGGATTCCACTCAGTATCAGCAGATTCTTGAGAATAATGTTCAAGAATCAGTGACGAAGTTGAAGTTACGCCGGGGATGGATATTTCAGCAAGACAATGATCCAAAACACCGCTCCAAATCCTCAGGCATTCATGCAGAGGAACAATTACAATGTTCTGGAATGGCCATCCCAGTCCCCAGACCTGAATATCATTGAACATCTGTGGGATGATGTGAAGCGGGCTGTCCATGCTCGGCGACCATCTAACTTAACTGAACTTGAATTGTTTGTCCAAAATACCTTTATCCAGGATCCAGGAACTGATTAAAAGCTACAGGAAGCGACTAGAGGCTGTTATCTTTGCAAAAGGAGGATCTACTAAATATTAATGTCACTTTTCTGTTGAGGTGCCCATACTTTTGCACCGGTCAAATTTTGGTTTAATGCATATTGCGCATTTTCCGTTAGTACAATAAACCTCATTTCAATCCTGAAATATTACTGTGTCCATCAGTTATTAGATATATCAAACTGAAATGGCTGCTGCAAACACCAAAATATTTAGAAATAAAAATGATTAAGATTAATAGGGGTGCCCAAACTTTTTCATAGGACTGTACCAATACAATTCATCCATTTTTTTAAAGGCTCTTTAAAACCCAAGTATAGCCGGGGCCCCATGTGGCAGAAAAGCCACAGAAAAGACGCGGTGTTTTACAGTGACAGCAAAGTGGTTGTATTCCAGCGAATTGCCATTATGCGGTGTGGACACATGGCGATTTCCAAAACCATTGGAAGTCGCAGTTTGTCAATTATATCTACAGAAACGTTGTCGGTTTTTCTATAGCTATAATTGAAGCAGAAAGTCTGCAGAGGAAACCCCTGTGAACTTTTTGTGCAAAGCTCTGCAGGCAGAACTGCGATGCTTGGCCCATGATGCTTTTCTTGCAACCTTTTTTTGCTGCGGGAGGCCACGTGGGGCCTTAGCTCCATTACCATGGTTTTCCCATGGTGAAAATGCTGTGGAAAAAAAATGAAGCGTTCTATAGTCACTAGCGAATCCCATACCCATTTTGCGGAAAAATCTGCACAGTGGATATGCTGTAATTACCAAAACCGTCGCAGTTTTGGAAATCACAGCACGTCAATTATATCTACGGAAACATATCAATGAGGGTCTATTCACACAGAGGAATTTGGCGCTGATTCTGGTGTGGAATCCGCGTCAGAATCATCGCTGAAAAAAAGACTCCCATTGATTTCAAAGGGTTCAGCACGGAAAACGGAACCCATTGAAGTCAATGGGAGTCTTTTTTTTCAGCGCTGATTCTGACACAGATTCCACACCAGAATCAGCGCCAAATTCCTCCGTCTGAATGGACCCTTACACCTACAGAAACACAGGCAGTTTGCCTATAGGTATAATTGAAGCCAAAAGTTGCCACTGCAGTTTTTCGAAATAAAAAAGTGCTGCGGGACACTATGTGGGGCCTTAGCCTTAAACGTATGGCACCTGACCTTCAAAAACTCACATAATGGTCGTTTTTAACAATCGAGGAAAGGGCTCGGTCATCTGAATAGAACTTTATTTCTTCTACAAACAGAATAAATGTTACATAATACAGAACAAATATTGCATTTTTCCAGATAGCGATACTTTATCATGCACTGTATTGTACTATATCATAAATTCTGAACACTAAGAACAATTGGCAGAAAAGTAAATCGAGCACCATAAAATACCGTCTTACGAAGATGCTTTTGTTTTGACATACTATTTTGATTCTTAAGTAATATACCGCTGTTATTATTATTATTTCGTTTCTAAAGAACGAATGCAATTTTCAGAAATGTAAGCACAAATATGAGACAGATATCCCGGCAGCTCATTCCCTTATTGTGTGACTATGGAAGCATTCCATTATACCGTAACTTGTATTAAAAAAAAAAAAATGTGCCGAATCCGTTGACTACATAATTGTTCCTGATTGCTTGGTATAGAAAACATTATCTGTCTCTAAACTTGACAATTCCACCTGGGAAGTCGCTCCCGTCTCTACGCTAAAAGCCTGCACACTGATTGAGAAAACATCTCCGCTTTTCCACTTTGCCTCTCGCTCTACATCGCTGTTTTTACGCAATTTAGAAAAATAGCAGCACTTACATTTTACAGGTGTGCGAATAAAGAATACAACGTTTAAAAACATAAGTGCGGCAATTTTCCTGGACTTTAAGAAGCAGATGGCTACCTGGACTCAAAAAGTGACCTATACAGTGGTGGGATCATAAGTGCAATAAAATGATGTTACACCGAGGGCAATGCCACGTGTCGATACAACCTGTTCAATCGCTTCATGACCAGACACAGTTTCAGGTTTTTTGATACATGTGGGTTTGGTGAAGGCTATAGAATTTTTGTCATTGGGGTTAGTCAAATACTTTTTGCCCTTTTTTTGAGATATATATGTATACTAGCAGTTACCCGCGACTTCGTCTGCGGGTTGGCGGTGGTGTTGAACCGCTTATATGTGTTGTCCCCCCCATCTCTGCCGCCAGTTCCTTGTCTCCCCATCTCTGCCCCCAGTTTCTTGTCCCGCCATCGCTGCCCCCAGTTTCTTGTCCCCCCATCGCTGCCCCCAGTTTCTTGTCCTCCCATCTGTGTCCCCCCATCTCTTCCCCCAGTTTCTTGTCCCCCCATCTCTGCCCTCAGCTTCATGTCCCCCCATCTCTGGCCCTAGTTTCTTGTCCCTCCATCTCTGCCTCCAGGTTCTTGCCCTCCCCCATTTCTGCCCCCAGCTTCATGTGTCCCCATCTCTGGCCCCAGTTTATTGTCCCTCCATCTCTGCCTCCAGTCTCTTGTCCCCCCATCTCTGCCCCCAGCTTCATGTCCCCCTCCTACATCGGCCCCAGTGTAGTAACACTCATCTTGGGCACGCTCCCTCACCGCTGCTTTCTCCACTCGCTTAGTGCTTATAGGTCGTGGGCTGCTGCCTCTGTGGCAGAGCGAGGCGCCGGTGTCAGGTTGCTATGACGCTGGGCCGCGCTCTGCTGCATATACGACACACACAGGTAGCAGCACGTGAACTATGTGCACTGAGCGAGCAGAGAGAGCGGCGGGGGTGCGTGGCCAAGGTGAGTGCTACTACACTGGGGCCGATGTCGGAGGGGGACATGAAGCTGGGGAACGTGGTTGATCCCTGGGGACACCCCCTCCACCCCGGGACACCCCCTCCCCCCGCTGCACTGACCTGTATGTGGAGTGTCGAGTGCAGCAGCCTCCTCCGTCCGCGATATGTGCAGGTGGCCTAGTATAGCTGTGGCTCCGGGACGATGTGGGCTGCCGCCATCTTGTTCACTGTGTCCCTGCTCAATCGGCACGCCCACATTCAGCCCCCAACCTATGGTGCCGCAGCCTGCCATGCACCAATAGGAGGTGCGTGGACAGACCAGCGCTGGCAGAATGCCAACTTCTACAGCCGAGCCCGGAGGGGTCTTTGGAGGGTCACGGTGATGATTTGAGGTGAGTGACCCACATTTTAAGTAGCCTACTTCCTTTTCCTGGCAAATGTGTGTGTGTGTGTGTGTGTGTGTGTGTAATTTCCCCAAAATCCATTCATGCCATGGCTGTGATTGAGGAACAAACATACAAACATACAAACACACAAACCCACAAACTTTCACCTTTATAATATTAATAGGATTGCCATTTTATTTTTGCTCAGTTTTTTCCTTTTTTTAGTATAGGGAAAATGTAATAAAAAAAAAATAATATGAAACATTTTTCATGTTTTCAAAGTGCTATTTAAATATTTATTAAAATTGATTTATTTGTTATGGTAATTCTCGTGAAGATGGCACAGAGTATTGTGTTGCTGGGGACAAGGCTAGTACCTGTGATTTGGGCGTGGTAACGACATTCTTTTTTATTTTACTTTGTTTTGTTTGTTTGTTTTTTTGTTTTTTTGGTCCTAATTTTTATGTAAAAGGACACAATTATTATTTTTTTAACACCAGGAATACAGCCCCTTTGCACTTACTGCAGAGCTGATTTACATAGTTACATAGTAGATGAGGTTGGATGAAGATATCAGTCCATCAAGTCCAACCTATAACCCTACAATCCCCTACAGTGTTGATCCAGAGGAAGGCAAAAAACCCCATGAGGCTCATGCCAATTGCCCCATTTCAGGGGAAAAAATTCCTTCCCGACTCCAATCTAGCAGTCAGTATAAAAACCCTGGATCAACGTGTCCTTAAAATCTAGAATCGATAACCTTTCGATTTGGGTCCTGGGAGCTCAAACTGTTTCTGGCTCTCGATGGACCACATGACCACCAGGATGGTGGACGCTGTATCATGGCATCTCCCCTAGCTATGTACAAGTACTCATTGAACTCTGTGCTAATAGTGATCAGGAAGGCAAGAACAGCAATAAATCAGCGCTGTCTTCTCTCTGGTCCGACTGTCACCGACAACCAGCAGACAACTGCTGACGTACAATGTTGTGCAGCTTCCACCTGGACGTATATAGTCAACAGGCATTTGGCAAAAAGTTAAACATGTCACTATTAACCAATCCAATTTTCCTTCTAAAGTCCCTAATTTATAAACCTAATATAAGTTTACCAAAAAATTTTTTGGAACTACAACTTTAGAAAAAAGCCACCTAAACCATAACATACTGTATATACTCGAGTATAAGCCAACCTGAGTATAATCCGACCCCCCCTAGTTTTACCACAAAAAACTGGGAAAACTTATTGACTCGAGTATAAGCCGAGGGGGGAAATGCAGCAGCTGCTGGAAAATTCCAAAAATTAAAATGATTTTTGGGTGCAGTAGTTGCTGGGTGCTCGGGAAGGGGAGGGGGTGTTTTGGTTGTCTGTCTGCCCCTTCCCTGAGCTTGAGGACTGTTTTTTTTTTTTCCCCCCACTTGGAATTCAGCCTCGCGGAATATAGGATATCTGCAGTGCTCCTTATTAATCCCTTCCTGATGGAAGAGGAGCACTGCAGATACCCTATATTCAGTAGACCGGGCACTGTCAGACACAGGGATACCTCATTTCTATTGCGACTGGTCATAGACCCCCCCCCCAAAAAAAAAAAAAAATAATAATAATAATTTTTTTTTGCTTGACTCGAGTATAAGCCGAGAGGGGCTTTTTCAGCACAAAAATTGTGCTTAAAAATTCGGCTTATACTCGAGTATATATGTACTTTATGGTAAGGGAAAGCTCAGCACTAACCTATTACCTGCTTGTATCAAATAGTCATGGCGTTTCCATACAGCTCTATAGCTTCCATTGAGTTTGGATACCTCCCTCCGTTGGTGGCTGCTTGTCTACAGAAGGGTATCATTTTGTCTGGTGGGATTTTTTATTTTAAAAACTGAAAAAAAACAAATTCCAAGTCATTTTCCAAGTCCCCCACTATTTGATCCCCCTCGACATGTAGGAATGACCGGTCACCGGCTTATTTTAGTATTCATTGTTTATACTATATTTCTCCACTGTTAAAGGGAATGTTTTGCTTTGCCATTGTCAGTGTTAGGTATAGTTAGACGTCTTATAATAGACAATATTTCTTTATTTCAGGAGTCACGCCATGCACCTCTCTCCTACACAGGCCTGACTATTTCAATGACTGGTCACAATTAATGAAACCTCTGTAATCATAGAAACAGTCATTGTGTTCCTCTGTTTGTCATCTTGTTTCCAGGTTTTCCTTCAAGCAATTAGTCGTTGGTGTCATGTCAGCCAATATGTCAGCAACCGACCTATGTTTTAGGTAGAATCAGATTTTATGCATCAAAACACAATCCAATATTTTTATAGCATAAATCTAAAATTTAAAGAGCTATTTCGGTCTTGAACGGATAGATTTTTTGTGGGACAAATTGTACTTTTTAATGGCACGATATAATATTCAATACAAGGTACTGGGATGTTGGAAAAAATACATTGCCCCATTTTCTTGCAGGTTTTTGTTTTTATGGTATTCATTGTGTGGTAAAAATGGCGTTACCTGTATTCTGAAGGAAGTATGATTACTGCGATATCAAATGTATACAGTTATATGATACCGCTACTGATTTTATGGGAGAAGCGCTGCAGGAAATGCGTTTCCGGTACAGTTTTTCCCACATAGTTTTTTCGATGTGGCCCACTATGTAAGGTCTTAGCATAAACCAAAATCTCATTCTTATTATTGGTACTGTAAAACCTAGCATTTTTTCTACCTCTGCAGCAGCCAGGCACGTATGTGTTTCCGTAATGTGGGATCTTAGCTTAATGAGGACCTTTCATGTCCTCAGGCACATGCCGTTTCATATACAGTCCTATGAAAAAGTTTGGGCACCCCTATTAATCTTAATCATTTTTTGTTCTAAATATTTTGGTGTTTGCAACAGCCATTTCAGTTTGATATATCTAATAACTGATGGACACAGTAATATTTCAGGATTGAAATGAGGTTTATTGTACTAACAGAAAATGTGCAATATGCATTAAACCAAAATCGCATGGATTCCACTCAGTATCAGCAGATTCTTGAGAATAATGTTCAAGAATCAGTGACGAAGTTGAAGTTATGCCGGGGATGGATATTTCAGCAAGACAATGATCCAAAACACCGCTCCAAATCCTCAGGCATTCATGCAGAGGAACAATTACAATGTTCTGGAATGGCCATCCCAGTCCCCAGACCTGAATATCATTGAACATCTGTGGGATGATTTGAAGCGGGCTGTCCATGCTCGGCGACCATCTAACTTAACTGAACTTGAATTGTTTGTCCAAAATACCTTTATCCAGGATCCAGGAACTGATTAAAAGCTACAGGAAGCGACTAGAGGCTGTTATCTTTGCAAAAGGAGGATCTACTAAATATTAATGTCACTTTTCTGTTGAGGTGCCCATACTTTTGCACCGGTCAAATTTTGGTTTAATGCATATTGCACATTTTCTGTTAGTACAATAAACCTCATTTCAATCCTGAAATATTACTGTGTCCATGAGTTATTAGATATATCAAACTGAAATGGCTGTTGCAAATACCAAAATATTTAGAACTAAAAATGATTAAGATTAATAGGGGGGCCCAAACTTTTTCATAGGACTGTACCACTAGAAAGTCGACAGTGCGCTGAATTCAGGCTTTCCCATTACGCGCCCCAGGACTGAAGATATCGGTGCCGTTAACGATCTCTGCCCACTGTCAGAAGGGCGTTCCTGACAGTCTAGCTGGGCTGTGAGGAACGTCCCTCCTGACACTACTCGTCCGTAGCTCTGTACTGTCAGAAGGGGCGTTCCTTACCACCCAGCAATGCCTCCATCTTCTTCTCTGGCCTGCCTCTTCTCCCGTGTCACCTTCGTGTCTTCATCCAAAAGCGCCGACTGTGCATGCGGGAGAGGCCACAGAAAAATGGCCGACAGACATGTGCAGTCAGCGCTTTTGGATGAAGACACGTCGGTACCGCAGGAGAAGAAGATGGAGACGTCACTGGTGAGTTTTCGAACAGCACAGGGAATACCCCCAGTGCTGTCTGAAAACTCATTTACATATGGAAGAAAGAAGAGGTTTCTCAGGGTGGCGCGGATCAGAATAATAAAGGTAAGAGAAGAATAGCTTTTCTTAAGTCTATTCCTACATGTACTTCTAATGATTAGAGATGAGTGAGTACTGTTCGGATCAGCCGATCCCAACAGCACGCTCGCATAGAAATGAATGGATGTAGCCGACACGCGGGGGGTTAAGCGGCCGGCCGCCGTCAAAGCGGAAGTACCAGGTGCATCCATTCATTTCTATGGAGCGTGCTGTTCGGATCGGCTGATCCCAACAGTACTCGCTCATCTCTACTAATGATAGAGTCCCTTTAAATCATTTATCACAATTTCTTTATTTTTTTATTTTACAATAGAATATATGTGACATGGTTTTGCCATTTATTTATATTAGCCAAATTTTAAGCCATCCCCGGAGAGAGGGGTGAATAGTGACACGCATGCTCGGCCGTAGTAATTCCTTCCACAATATACATGAGATACGTTTGTTATATTTTTGTACATGTGCACACCATGCTATCCATGTGTCATCTTATACGTTTGTATTTGCTGACATCTGTGTCTACACTTCATTTTTCCCCATTTACTGCATTGTGTTACATAAGATCGCCCCCCTCCCAAATGATTAAAAACCTCGACATATCTGAGATGAAATAAACGGCATTAAATAGAGACAGCTTATTGACTTCAAAGCGTTTGCTTTCAATGGAAAGAAATAAAACATGTTACTTCCCCAGTGATTCATCTCCCGAGGACCGCTTTCCACTGTCTACTTATATTTGCATATTTGCAGATTTTAATTAGTTTATTATTGTATTTAACATTTCGAAAAAGAATAATCAAATACATTCAAAGTGAGCTGAATAGACACCGTATCTCTGGCGTCACCAGCGTTATTTCCACAATGCCTCAATCTCTACGGATTTAACCCTTTCACAAACGTTTGGTCCGGATTCCACACGATTCTTTATATCAGGAAATGCGATATTGCAGATTTAGTCATAAATTGTATCAGATCCTAAAGAAAGGTGGGGCATTGATTTATTAAGGGGAACCTGTCACACACTTTCGGGACACTGAACACCACCAGTTCCTTATGGACTAGTCTCCCAAATTGTTCCATCCTCTATCCCTCTGAAATTAAAGGGATTATGCCATAGTATAGACCTGTTCGGCAGGGGTCTTGGTGGACACTTTAGGGTCCATTCACATGGAGGAATTTGGCGCTGATTCTGGTGCGGAATCTGGCAGCGGATTTTGACGTGGAATCCTCCTCAAAATCTGCTGCTCCCATTGACTTCAATGGGAGACACTTGCTTCTTTTTTCCACTAGCTAGTAGCGGAAAAAAGAAGCAAGCTGCCCTATCTTGCCACGGATTCCGCGGCTGTAAAAGCTGCGGCGCGAGGCTCAGGCCCATTCATTTGGACATAATCCATCGCGGTATGCCATGACGGGATGCCAGTACACTGCATCGGAATCCCGTTGCAGCAGCCACGACGGAATGTGTACACGCGGAACTCCGTGCGAACTAGCCCTATGGGTTCTTCTAGCTTTTTTTCCACTCGCAAAATTTTTCCGCCTGCAAAAACCAACGCAGTCAAAGAGATGCGTAAAATCTGTGTCATGGTATCCGCGCAGAATTGGGAATGGAATTTGCCAAATTCGTGTGGAAATCCCGTGCCAAAAAATGCGCAAAAAGCCAGGTATTTAAAAGGTATTTAAAAGCCAGTATTTAGCCTCTATCTTATGGATATCACCATACAGTGGTCAAAGTCCGTTCTATGCAGACCATAACTGAATACAATACAAGTAAGTTGAGTGACTAATGGGAGACGTCTTCACTGATAGTATTCATTCACCTTCCGTTTCGTCTTCATCTGACCCAGACCAGCCATGACGACTTCATCAAACAAACCATGTTCAAGAGACTATGCTACACCATTAAAAGGCATCTGTAATATAAGGACCCTGGAGTAATACATGCCACTGTATAGCATCTGTTACCGACCTCTGTTATACTACATTTTTAGGGATCTCGGTGGCTATATTTGGGCAGTTATCACTGAAGTTTCCCAAGCTGGAGAAGCCCTGCAAAGTGCTAGCAGTATAACATTGTGTATGATACAGCAGTAACCTGTGCAGCACAAACAGAATTGGGTCTAGAATGGAGCGGTTTCAATCGGGAGTGTCATAGGTCCAGTAGGTGGCGCTTCAGAAGTGTTAGTTGTGTGTCAGCTCCACCCACTAGCACATCACAGCTAATACACCCGGGTCCTTCGCATTTTTTTCAGATAGATGTGCAAGGCTCATACTAATAGTCACAGGAGGCTGCGCCACCTATTGGACCCACAGCATACCAGGCAGCACCTGATTTTATCCACTCCATTCTAGCATCTACCTAATAAATAGGCCCCAAAATAGAGAACTCACCCTCCCCGACCAATAAAGCACCATAACCAACAAACCTTAGACCTAGAAAAGCTCCTGCTGTAAAACTAGTACAACAAAGATAATGCCCAACACAGTAAGGGTGCATGCACACTACGTAACGCCGGGCGTGTATGAGAGCCGTACACGCCGGCGTTACAGCAGGACTGCCGAACACTTCCCATTCACTTCAATGGGAGCGCTCGTAAACGCCGCTGTTACGAGCGCTCCCATTGAAGTGAATGGGAAGTGTTCGGCAGTCTGCTGTAATGCCGGCGTGTACGGCTCTCATACACGCCCGGCGTTACGTAGTGTGCATGCACCCTAAGGCCTCGTTCACATCTGCGTCAGTAATTCGTTTGGGGGAGTCCGCATGTGGACCCCCCTGAATGGCCTACCGAACACACTGGCAAGCAGTGTGCAGTGAAAGCACATGTACCCCATAGACTATAATGGGGTCCTTGTGCTTTCCGCACTGTCTTCACACAAGTCATGGTGACAGGAAAGTAGATTGCCAACTACTTTTCTGTCCATCTGTTCCGTGCGGACACCACATGGGACCTCATTATAGTCTGTGGGGTCCATGTGCTTTCAATGCACACTGCTTGCCAATGTGTTCGGTACTTCGTTCGGGGTGGGTCCACCATACGTACTCCCCCGAACTGATTACCGACGCAGATGTGAACGAGGCCTAAAGGAGATTTCTTAGTTCCCTAAAGTAAACTAATTGTGTGGATAGGACATCAATATGAAAACCCCTTTACCAAGGCCAGGATGCACAAGTACTAAATTTCTTTAAGGCTAAGGCCCCATGTAGTGGGCCACAGCAAAAAAAAAGTGCTGTGGAAAAAACATTAGCGTTTTTTTCTGCAGCATTTCTCACAAAAGTCCACAGAGCTTTCCTCTTCTAATATACGTATAGGGAAACCATTTCTGTGGGTATAACTGACATGATGCAATTTCCAAAACCGTGATGGTTTTGGAAATCACAGCGTATCCGCTACGCCTATTTTTCTACAGTGTGTGGATGGAGTTTCGTTTACACCATGTGGGGCCCCAACTTTATGAAAATAATCCAAGTATATTCTGTTATATACTGTATATACTCGAGTATAAGCTGACCCGAATATAAGCCGAGGCCCCTAATTTTACCACAAAAAACTGGGAAAACTTATTGACTCGAGTATAAGCCGAGGGGGGGAAAAGCAGCAGCTACTGGAAAATTTCAAAAATTAAAATGGTCGGAGTTTTTGGGTGCAGTAGTTGCTGGGGAAGGGGAGGGGGTGTTTTGGTTGTCTGTCTGCCCCTTCCCTGAGCTTGAGGACTGGGATTTTTTTTTCCCCCACTTGGATTTCAGCCTGGCTGTATATAGGGTATCTGCAGTGCTCCTATTAACCCCTTCCCAACGGAACAGGAGCACTGCAGATCCCCTATATTCAGTAGACCGGGCACTTTCAGACACAGGGATGCCTAATTTCTATTGCGGCTGGTCATAGACACCCCACAAAAAAACAAACAAAACCCCCCCCCCAAAAAAAATAATAATGTGTTTGCGTTTCACAGTAATTTTCTACTTTTATATGTACTCTAGGGAAAGGAGGGATTTAGAACTTTTTTTTTTTTTATTATTATATTTTTTTTAAAGCTTTTTTTCACTATTTTATGGGAGATTCTATACATTACTATTGTGGCTGGTCATAGACACCCCCCCCCCTCTACACACACGCACACAAAATAATAATAATTTTTTTTTTTTTTTTGCTCGACTCCAGTATAAGCCGATGGGGACTTTTTCAGCACAAATACTGTGCTGAAAAACTCGGCTTATACTCGGGTATATACGTTACTTACATCTATAGGGGCTGACACGAAGCAGGATAGGACCCGCTCTATGTTCGTCAGAACACAACAGACCATCGGACGCCCCCTCACAGGAGCATCGGCCTGTACACTCCATAGAGTACATGAAGCCTTAGACTTCCCTGGCTCAGCCTCTATGTCTGATATTAATGCTGGATTAAAGGAATCGTACCGTATTTATATTCAAGAGACGCGAATAGAGGAGAAATTATTTGTGCAGGCGCCTTGACAGAACTGACTGCTGCCTGCTGTGTTTTATAAGATGTCACAATATTGCATAAATCCTATAATTATAAAATTCCCTGCTCTAACATTTAACAACATCCAAACATAATAAGAGCTGATTTCTAACCATTCGGGGACCGCCCAATGACTTTGTACGCCGTGGAGATTCATATAAATCAGCAAGGATGAATGGATGGATATATAGGGCCGGTCATGTAGCCACAGGAGGGGCACCGGGTTGTAAATGATAGCGGAGAAGGCACAAGCTTGTTCTTCCCTCTGTTACTATACACACAGGCCACAGAGATATATACAGCGAAAACTCTTCTGTTCAGTGGCAGATCCTCCTCCCATTATACTCTATGGAAGCTGCCTCTCTGTAAGGGCTCGTTCACATCTGCGCCCGGTCTCCGTTCATGCAGGTTTCCGTTTCCTGCACAAAACTGAGCAGGAGACGGAAACCTGCAGGACTCTTTCATACCCATTCATTTGAATGGGTTTGAAAGATGTCCGGCCGTGAGCGCCAGTGAGCGTTTTATGCTCTCTGCCGCGAAACGTTTTTTTTAAAAAAAAGTGACTGTCTCTCTGCTGTCTCAAATATCATGTCCTCACTCTATCTGAAACTAAATCTCTCTAAGACTGAACTACTACTGTTTCCACCATCTAATAGATCTGTCCCTGATATATCCATTGCAGTCTCAGGCCTTACTATAACTCCTACGCAGTATGCCCGCTGCCTCGGGGTCATGTTTGACGCAGACCTTTCCTTCACCCCTCATATTGAATCAGTCGCACGTTCATGTCACCTCCACCTCAAAAACATCTCCAGAATACGCCCTTTCCTTACCAGAGATACACTAAAGACACTTATTGTCTCTCTGATTAATTCTCGCCTTGACTACTGTAATTCCTTACTAATTGGTCTTCCCCTCACTAAACTCTCCCCTCTACAATCTATTCTGAATGCAGCGGCCAGGCTCATCTATCAGGCTAGATGCTACAGCGATACCTCTGGTCTGTGCCAGTCATTACATTGGCTGCCTATTCAATATAGAATAAAATATAAAGTTATCACTCTCATCCACAAGGCTCTCCATAATGCCGCACCTCCATACATTTCCTCCCTCATCTCTGTCTACCGCCCAACCCGTGTTCTCCGTTCACTCAATGACCTAACACTTACATCCTCTATTATCAGAACCTCCCACGCTTGTATACAAGACTTCTCCTGAGCTGCACCACTTCTCTGGAATGCTCTACCCCGGACAATCAGATTAACTCCCAATTTCTACAGTTTCAAACACAAACTAAAGACCCATCTTTTCAGACAAGCCTATCACAATTCCTAATGTAAACCCTTAACCCTCCTCTGTCCCCGCTCCCACATTTCCCCACATGATATGATGTCATCTCAGGATAACTTTATAGGTCCAAGCTCCATCCACATGTTAAAGGACATGACTGTTGATGGCTCATAAAGTCTTATGTTTGTGTAATGACAGTCACCTCTATTACAAAAGGATCTGACCTCTGCATAAGCAATACCGCCCCTGCAACCTCTTATGTCACCCCCTCTACCTCATAGATTGTAAGCTCTTGTGAGCAGGGCCCTCAGTCCCATTGTGTGAAATGACTTTCTTTGTAATGTATCTTTCTGTCTGTATTTGCACCCTACAAATTGTACAGCGCTGCGGAATATGTTGGCGCTATATAAATAAAATGTTTTATTATTATTATTACGGTACTCTGTGTCCGGCTTAAAAATAACGATTTCGCGGCAGAGAGCATAAAATGCTCACCGGCGCTCACGGCCGGACCCGGTCTGACAGCTTTCCGTCTTCTGCATGCAGAAGACAGAAAGCTCAGAACGGACTCCGGGCGCTAGTGTGAACCTAGCGTAAGCAGACCACGTGGACCATCTGTGAAGCGCTGCAGAATACGATGACGATATAAGTTAGCAAAATACATGAATATATTGGACTTACATACAATGCGAGGCTAATATGGACTCCGCTCCGTTCTATCACAGGACTATAGAGACTTCAAGAGAGAAAAGTCATCAGCATCACCCTGGCAGAGAGACATGTCATAGTCGATGCCACTAAGGTGCCCGCATACATGCCAACAGTCCCAATTTTGCTTGAACAATTTTGCAAACTAGGCAACAAAATGAGAAGGTTTTATGTAAACTCTGCAACAAAATGACTATTCTTGGGGCATTCCTAGTCAGTCTTTAACCCCTTAATGATGCAGGGTAGTTTGTACATTAATGCTCGGCAAATTTTTTCATATTTTCCCGCCTTCCAAGTTCCTAACTTTTTAAATTTTCTGTCCACATAGCTACGTGAGGGCTTATTCTTTGCATGACGAGTTGTACTTTCACATGATCTTATCATGGGAGATCCAAGGGGTGATGGAGGAAAGTCGATTTTGCCCCCTGACCACCTGAATGCCGTAAGTGATCACAGCATCTAGGGTGTTAATCCGCTGGAGTTAGAGTATTTTCCAACTGTGGCAACTAGTCCCAACCCTCGGCTGTGTCAGAAAGTATGGTCAAAGTTAGCAGTGTAGGGGGAAATGGAAAAGGGAATCATGTTGGAATCTGGAATGAGAGGGGAGCCTTTTTAGGAACCAGGAATGAGAAGAGATATCTCATACTGGGGTCCTTGAGATAAACTATGCTGAGGACCAGGAATGCGAGGGAACCATACTGAGGACTACAATTTATAGGGCTATTATTAAGGAGGCCACGAATGAGAGGAGGAGTCATGCTGCCAACTAGTAAAAAGAAGAAACCTATACTGGGGACCACAATTGAGATAGATGTCACCTGGCGAACAAGAATGATGGGAATTAAGGGGCAACATGGTGGTTCAGTGGTTAGCACTGCAGCCTTGCAGTGCTGGAGTCCTTGGTTCAAATCCTGCTAGGAACAACATGTACAAGAAGTTTGCATGTTCTCCCTGTGTTTGCGTGGATTTTTTCCCATACTCCAAAGACATACTGATAAGGAAAAATGTACATTGTGATCCCTCTATGAGGCTCACAATCTACATAATAATAATAAAAAATGATGGGAATTAGAAAAGACTAAGGAAGAACTGGGGCCCCCTATTGTTGCACGTGTGGGTTGGGGCAACTTGTGTACAGTACCACGGCTGTTTTATTAGTCCTAGTCTAGGCTTGTTTCTGTCTAATATGCTGTTGTGATACTAAGCATAAAATAAATAATTTTAGACTCTTTCATCATTATTTGGGGTTTTATTTGGGGCTGAGTCTACTGGGCACTTTAACCTCAATTCTGTATAGTTTTTCTTTGAGAAGACTAGCCCTAGAAAAGACTGATTTTCTCTGCAAATATGAGTGGTCGATACATAGAGGTTTCACTGTGTAATATCATCCAAACTTTGAAAACAGAACATGACCGGAGCACAGTATGTCACCAGAGATCCCAAGAGCAGCTTAACATGGTGCCCCATAAAGAAGCAACCATAGATGTGCCCCATACAATGCCTAATGGAAACTCTCTAAGGTCGGGGCCCCACCGGACATAAACGCCACGATTTGCCCACGGTGGAAACGCTGCGGGAAAAATTGCGGCGTTTTACACTGCAAGCAAAGGGGAAAGACCACTTTGCGGAAAAAAACGTAGTGCGGACACGCTGCGATTTGCAAAGTCGTTGCAGCTTTGCAAATCGCAGCATGTCAATTATATCTACGGAAACACCGATGGCTTTCCCATAGATATAATGGGAAGAGAAAGTCCGCAGAGGAAAACTCAGTGAACTTTCTCTTCAAAGCGCTGTGGAAAGAACCGCAATGCGATCACGCAAGGGATTCTTTCCGCAGCTCTCTAGCACTGCGATTACGGCCTGTGGGGCCTTAGCCTAACGCTAGGTTCACATCTGCGTTGAGGTTTCTGTTCTTTGGCCTATAATGGGGTCCACTCAGTTTCTGCCCGAAAAATGCATAGAGAAAAGTTCTCCTGAAGTAAGCGCTGATTAGTTTCTCCTTTTGTGGGAAGGATTCGTTGATCTGTAAGGGCCAGTTCACACGGAGTAAACTGGTGCGCAATCTGGCAGATCTTGCGTGCTTAAAAAAGATCCCATTGATTTCAATGTGGGTTATGATCGTATAACGCGCGTAATTTTGCGGCCGCATTGAAATCAATGGGATCTTTTTTTGAGTGTGCAAAATCTGACACGTGTATACGTGCCAGATTGCGCACCAGTTTACTCCGTGTGAACCTGCCCTAACAGTTATCCAAATCTGATAGTAACACTGAAGGTCACTTAACATCCTGAACTAGTCCGAGGACTTTTATGGGTCTCGGAAGCTGTGGCTCTCAAATCAGACACTGTTATAGAATTTTTTATGATCAGGATTTTTTTCAGCAAGAATCCCCAATATTCAGTCTATTGTTTTTTTTTTCCTATCTTGTTCTTTCCCAATTTCTTATTAAAATTATATACGGGAGACTAATTAAAGCACAACATTATAATAGAAGCAGATTTGATATCTCCGCGTTGGTCCTGGTATCCAATCTGGACATATCCTATGTCTTTCAAAATTGAGTGAACCCTCCTGTTACCCCTGTCCTTAACACTTGTGTACAATATTCATAAAAAGTATCCGCCAGGGAATAAAGAATTCCTCAATTCTATGCCATTCATAGACATCACGGGGCCATTTGGTAGAAAAATTCATAAAGATTTTAATGAGCAGATATTTCATAGGCTGCAAACACAAATAGCGAGAAATGTTTTTCCTATTGTGTACGAGAAAACAAAAGGCAATTAACGTGTAAATATCCGCGGCGGATGGAATCGGTGTTTAATGAGAGATTTTCATGCATAGAATTAACCAGGGAATATCCACTTAATCCACATTTTTATAGGTTCATTTTTTAGAAGTGATGAAAGAATAAAGTGATGAAAGGAAGAAAATGTGAAAACTGACAAAAAACATATAAAAACATCTGAAGGGACACAAAAGTATTACGCAGATATGAGGGACATAATAGTAGAGTCTACAATATCATATTTTACAAAATAATTGCCATAGAGTTAACATATTGAACAGTATGAATAATCCTTTATGAGAGAACAGTATACATAGAAAATGCAAAAATAAAAAATAAAAAAACGAGGAACTTCCTTTGTTCCTATAAAAGTACAATCAAAACGGAAAAACTCAAAAGCTCGTAGAAGTCCTATAGCAGCAATAACTGGAAGTAACGGGTTTTGTAGGACTTTAGACATAGCGAGCCGCAGCCAAAACTGTGCGGAAAAGACCATGGCGGAAATGCATTAGCGATTTTCACAGACTTTTTGTCCTTATAATACCTATATGGAAACTGCCAGCATTTCGGTAAGTATAATTGATATCCCACGATTTACAAAAACACTGCAGATTTTTTTCTCTAATGTGTGGATAGGATTAGCCAGAATCTCATTGACTTTGCAGGTACCGTAATACACTTTGTTTTTTGCCGCAGCCTAAGCACAGTGCATTTGCAACATGGGGTCCCGGCCTTACAATGTTGTTTTATTTCATTGAGGTTTGTGGGCATTAGTGTATACACACCTCTCTTAAACTCCTTCCACAGCAGTGGTGTAACTAGGAATGGCGGGGCCCCATGACAAACTTTTGACATGGTGCCCCACCCCAACCAACCGATGCCGGAGATCTCGACCGACCGATTCCCCCCCTACACACACACACACATTTCTGCAAACACTATTATTTCCCATAGTGGCCCCTACACATAGTATTATGCCCCATAGTGGCCCCTACACAGTATTATTGCCCCATCACACAGTATTATGTCCCATAGTGGCCCCTACACACAGTATTATGCCCTATAGTGGCCCCTACACACAGTATTATGCCCCATAGTGGCCCCTACACACAGTATTATGCCCCATAGTGGCCCCTGCACACAGTATTATTGCCCCATAGTGGCCCCTACACACAGTATTATGCCCCATAGTGGCCCCTGCACACAGTATTATTGCCCCATAGTGGCCCCTGCACACAGTATTATGCCCCATAGTGGCCCCTACACACAGTATTATGCCCCATAGTGGCCCCTACACACAGTATTATTGCCCCATAGTGGTTGCTGCACACAGTATTATGCCCCATAGTGGCCCCTGCACACACTATTATGTCCCATTGTAGACACCCATGAACAATTAATATTTTCTGGGGTCTTTTCAGACCCCAGTGTATAATAATTGGAGACCTAGGGGATGATACAAACATAAAAAACACTATTAATTACCTCTCTCCGGCTCCATCGCAGTCCCTGCTGATATCGGCCATCTTCAGTGATGTACGAGACGTCACTTGACCTAGACCTTGTTTGTCAAGAAGGACTTTTCTATTCTTCGATGTATCAACTACCATGGCAATTTGAACAACTTTGCCATCAAGAAAAAATCTCTCTTACTATTTGGATCCAAACCTATTACCATGATCTGAGGGACTAGAGAATCTCTAAACTGGATCTATAACCTGATCCACATCAGAAAGTGTACTGAGTGTAATACAGCCATTTATACCTGTAATGGTCAATATGAATGGCTTGCCATGCCCTTTGGTATCAGTAGTGATCCAGATGCAATCTACTCTACATCTGTGGTGGAATATGTGACATCCTCATCTATTAGCCTGATCTAACGTCTCGCAGGAAACATGTTGGTCTAAGCCATCCTGTAATAGTTATAGAAGAATAGGCTCTATGTCAAATTTGAGAAATGTCTGTTCAAGAAGTCTTCTCTTCAATTCTTGGGATACGTGATCCTCAACTCGAGTTTGTAGATGGATCCCCAAAACCTACTTGCAGTCTTTGATTATTGTCGCTCACTGGGCCCTAGAGGTACCCAGCAGTTGTGGTACTTTACCAATTATTACAGGCAGTTCATTCAATTCTTAACTTTCACTGCTCCTATTTCAGCCAAAAACTAGATGCCATAGACCGAAACAGCTTTTGAAGAACTCAAGTAAGCTTTCTCCTCCACCTATCCTACATTGTCCTAATGTTTCTGAATAATTCTGCCTGGGAATTGATGCTGTAGGTTCAAATGGCAAGAACCTGACACCAACTTCTGCTGAGAGGACATGTTCTATTTGAGACCACATATGTCTATCTATTAAGTTAGCACTTGAAGAATGGAAGCTCTTCTCGAGGAATCTTCTCAAGTAAGCTAGTCATCCTGTTGTTACTTAAATCTTCAACAAAAGCCTGAACTATTTGTAAACTGCTCAATGTCTAAACCTGTATCAGATTAGATGGGGACTTTCCTCTGACCGTTTTCACTACCTCCTTCACTTCCAGTCTGCAAAAACCAAGGGCAGATGCCCTTCTTGTTCATTTGGTCATGCTGATCAAATCAAGAAACCTCAAGGAATATAGTAATGGATCCTGAAAGTAAAGGACATTTCACTGCATAAAACCTTCGGCCCTACCACCATGAAAATTACTACTCTCCGGGGAACACCAGTCTACGAAGATTGAAGTTCATCCCGGTGTCTGTAAAATTATGGGGTTGATTTCTTTGCAATTGTGGTACCCTACATTTCATTGTGTTGTGTGTAACTTTATTTCTACATCTTTTCTTTGCAAAGAACAAGACTTCTCAGCAAAAACCTGCTGACCTCCTGCTTCAGTCTCCATGGCAATGTATCTTTATGGACTTTGCTGCAGATTTTCCCTCTTCTTGGGTGGCCTTGGACTGCTTTACCAAGATGGTTCATTTCAGTCTATTGACTGATCTTCCTTCTGTAGGTGTAACCAGTCTTTAAATTTAGGCACTAGAGATGAGCGAACAGTGAAATATTCGATGTTCATTATTCGTTTCGAATAGCCCCTCAATATTCGACTATTCGAACGAATATCGAATTCCATTATAGACTATGGGGAAAAAAGCTTCATTTCAGGGGAAACCACTATTCGACTCAGGAGAGTCACCAAGTCCACTATGACACCTCAGGAAATGAGGACAACACCTCTAGAATGCAACTGGGACAGCAGGGGAAGCATGTCTGGGGGCATCTAACACGCCCAAGTCACTGTATTACGCCACTAATAATGCGGGAGCTGACTTTTTCCCATAGGAATGCATTGACCAGCATTGATTGGCCGAATGCCATACAGTGTACAGCATTTGGCCAATCAACACTGGTTCTGCTGAAGGAGACGGAGTCTAAGATCGGTCCACAGCAGTCTCCATTGTGGTCTGATCTCAGATGTAGCAGAGTTCAGCGCACAGCCAGCTCTGCTACATCTCAGATGTAGCAGCGCTCAAGCACAGCCAGCTGTGTTCAGCGCAAAGCCTGCTCTGCTACATCTCAGATGTAGCAGCGCACAGCCAGCTCTGCTACATCTCAGATGTAGCAGCTCTGTAGCAGTGCACAGCCAGCTCTGCTAAATCTCAGATGTAGCAGAGCTGTGCGCTGAACTCTGCTACATCTGAAATGTAGCAGAGCTGGCTGTGCGCTGAACTTTGCTACATCTGAGATCGGACCACAATGGAGACTGCTGTGGACCGATCTTAGACTCCGCCTTCTCACACATGAGCCTCTGGCAGAACCAACGTTGATTGGCCAATGCTGTACACTGTATGGCATTCGGCCAATCAATGCTGGTCAATGCATTCCTATGAGAAAAAGGCAACTCCCGCATAACGCAAGCTGCCAGGGATCCCGACTAGCATATAATGGGATTCCATGAGATGTACTTGCAGGTGAAGTTTGAAAGTGATGAGACCTTGCCAACCCAAGCTAAATGCGAGAGTAAGTTCAATGCAAACACATCGTGGCAGCGCACCATATGCTAGTCGGATTTGCTGGCAGCTTGCGGTATGCAGAAGCTGACTTTTTCCCATAGAAATGCATTGACCGTACTCTTGCATATATGACGGGCTGTATAATAGTAACTCCAGCCAGTAATGGCCTATTAAAGAAAACCAAAAAAAAACAAAAAACAGAGGTTGCGGCTTTTGCCAGGCCCCCAATGTCCCAGGCCCTTTGGCAGCTGTCTCCACTGCTATGGCGGTAGCTACGTCACTGATTGGATTTGAATACCTCAAACAGCATGATATTCGATCGAATACTAATTCGATCGAACGCCGTTCACTCATCTCTATTAGACACATTTCCACCTCCATGGTTTGCCCCAGCACAGAGTGTAGTTGTGCCCAGGTTCTGGAGACCTCTGTGAGGGGTTACACAGAATGTCAAGTAGGATTTTATCACAAACAATGGACAAGAGGAACGTATTAGCTAGGTCTTGGAAATTATCTGTCATGTCATTCTTTCTCGTCAAGGTAATTGAGTTTTTTTTGCCTCCTTTGGCCACAATCTCCTATAATAACCACTCGGACAAATTTACTTGCTTTATGGGCAACATCCTAGGGTATGGCTCCCAGTCTCTCCTTACTCCAAACTAAATCAGCTACTTCTACCTAGAGGGACTCCCTATAGATCCTATAAGAGAATAAATCGTCCTGATCAAAGCTGCTTCTTGCATGAAGACAAATAGTCGGCACATCTCTCGAGGTGATAATGTCTGATTGTCCTCCAGGAGCATCTGCAAGAACTTTCCCTCTTACAAACGTGTTGCTCAGATTTGTTTTAGGTCCTGAAGGAGATAAACCCAGCTTGCAATAATCTGCACTTCCCACCATCTCTGTATATACCCAACTCCTTTTAAGCATTTCATAACAAACCTTTGGTCCTAAATAGTTTCTCCGGGACTCATCTCTGTCCCTGCTGCTGTTAGTCATGAATCCTAAAAATGAATTAGAGGTCAAAGACATTCTGGATGTCAGGTGTTTTGTGGTTTCTGCATTAAAGAAGCACACGGGTTAAAGGGTGAAAAAGTCACATAATTTAGAGGCACCATGGGTACAGCCGCTGCATTATAATTATACTTATTGATTGCACTGTAATACCTACATCTTTCAATGCAGAAGGCAGACAGCACTGTTCTCAATTTAGTGGCCAGACCAGGGTACTGCAGATCAACTTCCATTCATTTGAATGACTGCAATGACACCGTTCAGCCACTTCACAGAGAACGGCGCTGTCTGCTTCCTGCTTCCTTTCTTTGTGTATTTGCTGCTGAGATCAGTCGTCTGTTGGGTTCTGGGTGTTGGACTCTCACTGATCTGATATTGATAACCTACTGTATTGTTAGGATAGTTCACCAATAATTTATTCATCATCATGACTTACTACTGGGGGAAAAGGAAGTTTTCCTTCATTTTAATGCAGCGATCACTATTGATCACAGCTGTACAAGGGATTAATAACTATACCATGGCAAACACTGTTGGTTGAGAACAAGCTGCCAGCACTGTAATGTTATGGAGCAGCTCAGTATAGTGCTAACTGAATATATCATATATATTTATAGTTATCACAGTAATATTCTGTTCTCATGAAGAACTCCGTCTCTTCTATATAAATATAATTTTTTTTTTATAATATTATGGCTGAATACAACCACCCCCATTGGGAGCTTATTACATATTGTTTTATTACTGAGCTCATGGTACATACAGTATACAGTAAGCAGTGGCGTAACTACTGGGGTAGCGGCTGCCACAGGGCCTGGGACATTAGGGGCCCGGCGACAGCCGCTACCCCTGCGTTCTTTATTCTTTTCTTAATAGGCCGTGTTACTCCAGCCGGTAATGGACCCTATTTACTTACCGATCCTGGCAGTGGCTGGGATCGGTAAGTGACGCCACGGGCCCCACAAACATCATTATTATACTCAGGGGTCTTTTCAGACCCCTGAGTATAATGATCGGAGGTGCAGGGGAGGTAAGGGAACATAAAAAACTGTGTAACTTACCTCTCCGGGCAGGCTTCGGGCCTACTTCTGTGACTCTCCCTGACGACACATGACCAGGGCCTGCGTCCTGGGTCATGTGACGTCCCGGACGTCATTGAAGATGGCCGACACTACCGAGGACTGCAGCAGAGGCGGGGATAGGTAAGTAACATTGTTTTTTATGTTGGTATCCCCTTTAGTCTCCGATTATTATACTCTGGGGCCTGAAAAGACCCCAGAGTATAATAATTGTTCATGGGTGTCCACAGTGGGACATAATAGTGTGTGTATGGGCCACTATGGGACATAATACTATGTGTAGGGGCCACTATGGGACATAATACTGTGTGCAGGGGCCACTATGGGACATAATACTGTGTGTAGGGGCCACTATGGGGCATAATACTGTGTGCAGGGGCCACTATGGGGCATAATACTGTGTGCAGGGGCCACTATGGGGGATAATACTGTGTGTAGGGGCCACTATGGGACATAATACTGTGTGTAGGGGCCACTATGGGGCATAATACTGTGTGTAGGGGCCACTATGGGACATAATACTGTGTGTAGGGGCCACTATGGGACATCATACTGTGTAGGGGTTACTATAGGGAATAATACTGTGTGTAGGGGTCACCATAGGGCATAATAGAGAGCGCAGAAATGCGAGGGGGGCCCACGACAAAAGTTTGCCACGGGCGCCCGCCGTTCCTAGTTACGCCACTGACAGTAAGCTCATCCTCGTGGCTACTACAGATCCTTTTTTTTTGATACTGTGGTATCCCTGGAATCATACTGACCAATAATACAAAGATGACGTCAGTTTGGCTGCACAGCGAATGCCATAAAAATGAAGCCTGTAAGAAAGTCACACAAACGCAGTTTTTCTCCAATTCCACCCCATTCTGAATTTTTTCCAGGTTTCCAACAGATCATACAGAATTTTTAAGGCTACAATTACGAAGTGCAATTTTCTCACAAACATTAAGTCTTCATATGGTTCTGTGAATGGGAAAAATAGAAAAAAAGTTCTGGGTATTGGAAGGCGGGGAGTCAAAAACGAACATTGAAAAATGCCTGTGGCAGGAAGGGGTTAAAATTATTATACTAACAATATATCAATGCTTAGTGGTCTGTATACTATGGATTGAGTAGGTTCAGCAGTGGGTCAACTCTTATCTTTGGGCACCATATTATAGAATTTATCAAGCATTAAGGAAAGAGGTCATATAATAATTATTGTTATAATGTAAGTTTTTTAGAGAGATAAATTCAGTTAATAAAAAAAAATCTGATAATTCTGTCGTCATCCTGTTTTCTATAAAATCTCATATGTAAGTAAAGCAGACTCACTAGAAACTACACAATAATAATCTACTCTTAAGATCGCAATATAGAAAAAAAAATCAATGCTAATATTCTCAGAAACACATAATAAGAAACATACAAGAAATCTAGCAAAAAAAAAATCATCAAAACTGAGATTGCAAAATGTAAGTTTTCTGTCTATTATTGCTACGCCATTGAGCTGGGAGGAAGACAAATGTTATAATAATGAAAGGGTAATTCTGGGAAAAAATACTCATTGCAAAAATTAATTGCAGGGAATTTGTCAGCCTCATCTGTTGGCTTATGTAAGGACAGTATATTATAGCTATAGCTTTGTACTCCGGGGCATAGTTAAAGGTTCATAGTCTATGGTGCAAAAGTTCAGCTTGCCCTCTCCCCCTTGCCCTTTGCAACCGCTTTAATGCTGACTGGTCATGACCCGCACATAACTTTCAGCTGCGTTGCTGGCAAGGTTCCTGCTTTGCCATATAACTGAAGCTGTATGGGCCCGTCCCCAGCCGCTATCTGTGAATAGGAAGGATAGCTTAGGATAAGAGATTCAAGCGTAGTGAGGAAAAGTAGAACAATGTGATCAGGGGATGTGATAAGCCTGCCGGAACAGAGGTGACTTTAGGGAAACTTTATATCTACTATAGTTACTATAGATTGTCCGGGGTAAAACAATCCAGAGAACAGATGCAGCTCAAGAAAAGTGTTGGAGATGGGAGTGGGATGCTCAGATAACACAGGACACAAGTCTAAGGTCATTGGTGTAGACCAGTCTTTCTCAAAGTGGGCGATAACGCCCCCTTGTGGGCGCTGGAGGCCTATAGGGGGGCAGTAAAGGGCACAGAGAAGATTGGGGGGCGTTGAAGCGGTTTAGGGGGGGCGATGGCTAATTTAAAGGGGTGGTATCATAACAATGATTCTATCTATACTGCTTGTTAATGTGGATGTAAGACTTTTCCTAAATACACTGCTTCAGCAAAACTGCTTTCTTTGTCCACTATCTTACTTTATTCACTTCATTATGGACACTAGCACCTGGCCCCCTGCTCATTGCTGAGGGAGCCACATGACGTAGCTCCCTGCTGTGTGGGGGCTGAGTGTATGGAGCCAGCCTGTGTCTGCACCACACATACACATCACATACACATCACCTAGCTCCCTGCTGTGAGATAGAGGGGGGGTGGGGGGTGGAATAAGTGCTGCTTTCTTATATAAAGCAGTCTAAATCCTACTGGGCTAAAGGACCTGGTCTCTCTGTTCACTAGGATAAAGCTTTATTACAGTGGGGCAAAAAAGTATTTAGTCAGTCACCAATAGTGCAAGTTCCACCACTTAAAAAGATGAGAGGCGTCTGTAATTTACATCATAGGTAGACCTCAACTATGAGAGACAAAATGAGAAAACAAATCCAGAAAATTACATTGTCTGATTTTGTAAGAATTTTTTTTCAAATTATGGTGGAAAATAAGTATTTGGTCAGTGACAAAATTTCATCTCAATACTTTGTTATATATCCTTTGTTGGCAATGACAGAGGTCAAACGTTTTCTGTAAGTCTTCACAAGGTTGGCTCACACTGTTGTTGGTATGTTGGCCCATTCCTCCATGCAGATCTCCTCTAGAGCAGTGATGTTTTGGGGCTGTCGCTTGGCAACACGGACTTTCAACTCCCTCCAAAGGTTTTCTATAGGGTTGAGATCTGGAGACTGGCTAGGCCACTCCAGGACCTTGAAATGCTTCTTACAAAGCCACTCCTTCATTGCCCTGGCGGTGTGCTTTGGATCATTGTCATGTTGAAAGACCCAGCCACGTTTCATCTTCAATGCCCTTGCTGATGGAAGGAGGTTTGCACTCAAAATCTCACGATACATGGCCCCATTCATTCTTTCATGTACCCGGATCAGTCGTTCTGGCCCCTTTGCAGAGAAACAGCCCCAAAGCATGATGTTTCCACCCCCATGCTTTACAGTAGGTATGGTGTTTGATGGATGCAACTCAGTATTCTTTTTCCTCCAAACACGAAAAGTTGTGTTTCTACCAAACAGTTCCAGTTTGGTTTCATCAGACCATAGGACATTCTCCCAATACTCTTCTGGATCATCCAAATGCTCTCTAGCAAACTTCAGACGGGCCCGGACATGTACTGGCTTAAGCAGTGGGACACCTCTGGCACTGCAGGATCTGAGTCCCTGGCGGCGTAGTGTGTTACTGATGGTAGGCTTTGTTACATTGGTCCCAGCTCTCTGCAGTTCATTCACTAGGTCCCCCCGCGTGGTTCTGGGATTTTTGCTCACCGTTGTGATCATTTTGACCCCACAGGGTGAGATTTTGCGTGGAGCCCCAGATCAAGGGAGATTATCAGTGGTCTTGTATGTCTTCCATTTTCTAATTATTGCTCCCACAGTTTATTTCTTCAATCCAAGCTGGTTGCCTATTGCAGATTCAGTCTTCCCAGCCTGGTGCAGGGCTACAATTTTGTTTCTGGTGTCCTTTGACAGCCCTTTGGTCTTCACCATAGTGGAGTTTGGAGTCTGACTGTTCGAGGGTGTGCACAGGTGTCTTTTTATACTGATAACAAGTTTAAACAGGTTCCATTACTACAGGTAATGAGTGGAGGAAAGAGGAGACTCTTAAAGAAGAAGTTACAGGTCTGTGAGAGCCAGAAATCTTGATTGTTTGTAGGTGACCAAATACTTATTTTCCACCATAATTTGAAAAAAAATTCTTACAAAATCAGACAATGTGATTTTCTGGATTTGTTTTCTCATTTTGTCTCTCATACTTGAGGTCTACCTATGATGTAAATTACAGACGCCTCTCATCTTTTTAAGTGGTGGAACTTGCACTATTGGTGACTGACTAAATACATTTTTGCCCCACTGTATATAGAGCAGACTGCAAGTGGGCAGAGGAGCCAGGTCCTTTAGGAAACTCCGTACAAGGTAAATCCAAGTCTACAGGACCTTTTGATGACATCACAGGCCCTTCAGTCATCCCATAGGATCACGCTATGTGGTGGGCGGAGCTACACGCTAATTTGGGGGCAGGGCTAATTGACGCGAGCAAACAGGAAGAAGGAAGATTTTTAGGCAGCTTAGAAGGCAGATCAAGCTTCATGAGGCTACCCCTTTAAAATTGTTTTTTTGCTTTTAACACAAACTTTACCGCTCCTTTACGCTTAACGCGCGTTTCCTCGTGTAACGCCATCTAGGGGACTGGACAGTAACTATTTCCTGTCCAAAAGTTGTCAAACTGTACCATAGATGGCGGTAAGCTTCAATGCGAAGCGAGAAGTTTCTAGTCCATTCTCGAAAGTACTAGGCCTGCCCGCTGCCTCATATAAAAGCGCACGCGCCATCATGTCACAGTCAGTCATGTCATTCGACGAAATTACGAAAACAAGTGAATTTAGCCGCTAAAAAATTTTTTTGGGGGGGCGCTAGAAAATAATTAATTCTCGAAGTGGGCGGTAGACAAAATAAGTTTGAGAACCTCTGGTGTAGACAGTGAGGAGGGAGGAGATGTATTTCAATAATATCACTCAAAGTTGCTGATGAAATATCTAAGAGTTAGGAAATATCATGAACTATTGTTTAGAGATGAGCGAACACTAAAATGTTCGAGGTTCGAAATTCGATTCGAACAGCCGCTCACTGTTCGAGTGTTCGAACGGGTTTCGAACCCCATTATAGTCTATGGGGAACATATACTCGTTAAGGGGGAAACCCAAATCCGTGTCTGGAGGGTCACCAAGTCCACTATGACACCCCAGGAAATGATACCAACACCCTGGAATGACACTGGGACAGCAGGGGAAGCATGTCTGGGGGCATAAAAGTCACTTTATTTCATGGAAATCCCTGTCAGCTTGCGATTTTCGCAAGCTAACTTTTCCAATAGGAATGCATTGGACAGCGCTGATTGGCCAGAGTACGGAATTCGACCAATCAGCGCTGGCTCTGCTGGAGGAGGCAGAGTCTAAGATCGCTCCACACCAGTCTCCATTCAGGTCTGACCTTAGACTCCGCCTCCTCCGGCAGAGCCAGCGCTGATTGGCCGAAGGCTGGCCAATGCATTCCTATGCGAATGCAGAGACTTAGCAGTGCTGAGCCAGTTCTGCTCAACTACACCGTGTGCCGGTCAGCCCATCTGATATAGCAGAGCCGAGTGTGCACACTCGGTTCTATTACATCAGGTGTAGCAGAGCTGAGGGTGCACTAGAACCCCTGTGCAAACTCAGCTCACGCTAATAGAATGCATTGGCCAGCGCTGATTGGCCAATGCATTCTATTAGCCCGATGAAGTAGAGCTGAATATGAGACGGGTGTCCTCATTCCAGCGTTAGCCCGAATCCCATGGAAATTATAAGAGCAAGTCAATAGATCTAGACGACAGACAAAACAGAACCACCACTCATGTGAAGGACTTCCAATAAAATGTAGATTAGTGCGACAGATTATTATTTTTTTTAATTGTTGTATGTTATTACGATGTGAAAAATAACCAAGAATTTGCATATGATTTGCATTTTCTCATTTTCACTAAATTATTTTCATTTGCTTTTGACCCGCTGGCTTGCTCGGTTTTTGAAGAATCCAATCTCACCCTTTGGCATGGATTATTCTTTTTTTTTGCAATTTCTATTGTGACATCTGAAAAACAAAAGTTTAACAGCCTATAGCCAAAAAAGTTCCAGCAACGCGGGTGGTGACTGAACAGGGATAAAGGCCCCAAATCTGGTTGTGCAATCTACAGTAGGTGCACCGATATATTGGGTTATTAAAGGTTATATAAATCGGAGGCTTTGTCCATAAACATTTGTCAGGTGAGATTTCCCCATCCTCTTCTAAAAAGAAGTCAATCCAGTTTTCAATAGTAACAGCCAACATGTGCTTAAATTTTTATTGCTGCATCTGAGAGTACAATCTCCAATCGTATGTTCAACCCCCAAATCATCAACTACTCCTGTCTAATGTGTAAGGTCACCTTAAAGGGATTCTACCATTAAAACACTTTATTTTCTGGTTAACAAGTCGGAATAGCCTTAAGAATGGCTATTCTTCTCCTACCTTTAGAAGTCGTCTCCACCCCTCTGTTCGGTTAGAATCCCGTTTCTTGTCAGTATGCAAATGAGTTTTCTTGAAGCACTGGGGGCGGGCATCAGCACTTAAACAGCACTGGGGGCGTCTCCAATGCTGCGAAAGAACTCTCTCCAGCAATGCCTCCATCTTCTTTAGCAACCGCCTCTTCACTCGTCTTCTTCCAGCTGGGGTCACACTTCGACGCCTGCGCAGTCAGCGCTGCCATCGGGCTTCATGCAGATCCAGCTGCACATGCCGGCGGCCATTTTTTTTGTGGCTGTTTACCCGAGCATGCGCAGTACGCTCCTGTAGTTCAATGGCAGCACCGACTGCGCAGGTGTCGAAGTGTGACCCCAACCAGAAGTCGAGTGAAGAGGCAGTTGCTGAAGAAGATGGAGGTGTCACTGGAGAGAGTTCTCTCACAGAATTGGGGACACCCCCAGTGCTGTTTGAGTGCTGAGGCCCTCCCCCAGTGATGCGAGAAAACTTATTTGCATACCAACATAAAAAAACGGGATTTTAACCGAACTGCGGGCCAGAGACTACTTCTAAAGGTAGGAGAAGAATAGCCTTTCTTAAGGCTATTCCGATGTGTTAACGAGAAAAAAAAAATGTTTTAATGGTAGAGTCCCTTTAAAGGTTTCCAGCAACTGATACACAGAGAACAGGGCAGAAAGCAGATAGCTCCGTTCTCCGTGTAGTGGCCAGACCATGACACTGCAGATCAGTTTCCATTCACTTGAGTTCCACTTCTGCATAGAGAACAGAGTTATCTACTTCCTGTTCCATTCTCTGTGTATTAGTGGTACAAAGCAGCTGATCGTTGACGGTGCCAGGGCCCCACTAGATATGATATCTATGACCTATCCTTAGAATAGGTTTTTAATATTTTTAGCCCAGGTAACCCTTGAATAGACTTTTCCCACATCATCTTTCTACATTTCTTCATTGCAAATGTAAAGGAGTTGTCCAGCCTTTTGATATAAATGACCCATCCATAGGAGAGATCCTCAATATCAAAAAGCCAAACAACCCCTTTAATTACTGATTTTCTCTTCTGGTAGTTGTCTCCGGGAATGGTGTCAGCCCATCCAATTTAAGTTCCTTAGGAATTTTTATGAAATAAGGACATGCTAAAATAATCAAAATTGTCACTTTTATTTTAAGAATGAAAAACAAAAAGATAAGTTAAAATCATTAGAGAAATATTGAAAATGAATAAACTGGAAACGCGCAGTGTCACCTTCTACATACACTCAGCGGTAGCTGGATTGTACTTACATACCAGATCACAATACAATACACTGCAGGCAATACCAGTAAGATGGCATCAGAGCAAAACAATACATTGTCCGTACTGTACAAACATTAAGGAGGAATGGCAAGGGGATCAGTGACGATGGGATGTCCAAAGCAAAGGCACAACATTTTAACATGTCAATATACGAGTCTGTACAATAACTTTAGTGATATGCTCCGAAACATAATTTACATAAAGTGCTTAAGTTATATTGTTTCTCCATAGATTGTAAAGAAAGTCTGAAACCAATACAGCAGAGGGGACGGATTGGGGAGCCTTCAGTGCAGTGAGATGGGGCACTGCACAGGAAGGGGCCACCTTCTGGACACTTGGGGTCAGGGCAATGGGCTTGGTCATGTAACCCAGGTATGTTTAGTCCTCCATCAACATCACTTCGCACAGAGAACTAAATGATCCTGAAGTTTTTTCTTCCTAGTTGCTATGACTCCTGGTATTACTCTATCGACCATGAGCTTGTATGTGTTCTCTCTTGCTATATACTACTGTACTATCCATGCTGTTGTATCACACTGAATTTCCCCATTGTGGGACTATTAAAGGATCTTATCTCATGTAACGTAGTCAAAAGGAGTCACAATTCCTGCTTTTAAGAGGCTGTGTGTATATATAGGTATATAAATCAGAAAAAACATGGCTACTTTCATGCAGAAACAGTCACTATTGCCCCATCACAATGTGGTTAGATGTAATACCCCTCACAGCCCGTTATCAAGAGTGGCGCTGTTTCAGGAAGAAAGTAGCCATGTTTCACATCATTAAATATGAATATAATTGGAGTGTTCAGCAAACCAGACCTTGTGAAAGAAATACTAAAAAAAAGACACACAGTGAGATAGAGTTATCAAAACTAGTCCAAAAGATTTACCAAAAATAAAATTGCCAACACCAAATAGATCAGGTTATGGCTGAAAGAATAAGAGTTAGATTTTCATTGGTTGATAAGGAAAGCTCCTCCGTTCCTTTACACTAGTTTGATAAATCTCTCTCAATAGGTTACACAGGATAATATTCCATAGGTATGTACTTTAGACTACAGCTACATATAGTCCAGGGACTATGGACAAAATCTGGTCACTAAATAATGGAACGTTGATAGCAAATTGTAATTAGTTGTAAGTTACATATATATATATATATATATATATATATATATATATATATATTATTAAAATGGCAAAGTGAGGTTGAAATGGAAATATTCCTCATACAGATCTATCTGTCCTTACCTTCCCACCAATTTAGTTAGGGAGCCCAACTTCATACAATAAGAATTCAATACGACAACATAACATGCCTATAAAATTATAAGCAGGCTGTAATTCCCATCACAACCACTGGATGGCTACACACAGAGACATATAGCACAGACATCTCCTGACAGAGTATCGCAAAACGAAGTTTTTTCCCAAAGCTGGTCATCCTGTGCCAAATGTCTCACGATATGCTGAGCTAAAAGGAAAGGTAAGCAAGGACACATCTGTATCTAGTACTATCGTAGTAATGATACTCAGCTAGTTTATATAGCCAAGCTCTATGTTGCCCAACTGACCAAACAAAACTTTAGTATATGAAATCAAGCCACTTGGTATATAAAGAGGATAAAGCCCTGATTTATATTAAGGAAATGTGTTTATGGTGTGGCACAACCTATGATGCAATATTATAGTGATGTACAAGACAAATACGAAGCTAAACATAATGAGAGGTGTATGAAATAGCTACGGTATGAGGGGGTATCGTCACTCCATAGGGAGAGACCACCATATAGGTGTGTGGAGTCTTATTAAGCCATGAACGCTCCACTACGGTATATAAGTATAGCTTATATGAATTAACTGCCACCCAGTAAGAAGAAACAGCGCCACCTATTGGAAGTAGCTACCCAAGATGTCAACATTGGATTCTTCAACAGGACCGGCGCTAGAAGCCAAATCAGAAGGCCTGTTAGAGTTAGACATGGACTCACAGCTATATGGTAGCTATCCCAGATAGGTGGATCTAAAGAAGCAGCTTTCTTCCTCCTACAGGACAGCTAATGTACATACCTTTTTCTCCAGAGTGCACTGGTTTTCCTATACGATCCCCTATACCACAAGGAGAAACAGCAGCCACCTATAAGGATGTCAGTATAGATAATGGGAAAACGGGAAGAATGTGCTTATTGTATGCTTTTATGTCTAAAAAGCACACTTAATCAGAAAACATGATGAAATCTCCATCTGTAAATAAGGTAGCACCCCTCTGCCATATTATCAATTACTCATCACGTAGCAATCCCACAACACAGGATGAGAACCGGTACTTAATATTCAGTTCTTTTCATCTGGTATAGAATCGGTAACTCTATTGCCTCATATCTACTGCAGGCATCTTATGGTCACTCTGGCACATAAACTAGCTTGTATAGTCAACTGTATGACTCCTATATGGAGCAGTGTCCTCAGAGTGTGACTTACATGATGAGAGTTGTAGTTCTGGAACAATGTAGAATCACAACAGAACTCTAAAGTATTCATTTAAAGTATTCATTTAAAGTATTCATTTAAAGCGGTTTTCCAGGAAGTCCAAAATCACTTACCTCGTATGTAACAATGCCAGGGGTTCCAGGCTGGTTCCGAGCCTGCATTACAGGATCGGAACCAGCACCTCGCCCCAGAGTGGTCACCTGTATCATGGCCAAATACATCATTTGACTAGTAAACCCGATCCCCACGATACAAGTAACTAGCAGTGAATACAAGAGAGGACGAAATAGGTGGACAAACTTGGGGGCCAAAAGTTGGTTCCAATCACACAACCCAAAGACGGAACAAGCCCGGAACCCCCTGTTGCATACAAAACCCTGGAGAAAGCAAGAAATGATGGACTCCTTGGAGAATCCCTTTAAAGAAACCTCAAAAATCTGTGTTTATTACGATGGATTTCTTAACTCTATACAAATAAAATCAGAATAATTTTATATTTTTACAAAGTATCTCACTAGATAACGCTTTTCTATAAAATCTGATATTTTGTAGTGCAAAACAAGAGAGGAATTAGTGGAATGGCGCTGAATAATTCCCATGGCAATTAAAGGTCATCTGCAAAAATCTATCAAATTTATGCATACCCACGCCAGGTAGCAGGCAGAAAGCATTCATGCGCCATTGACGTAATGGAAAAGATGAGGATAAAAATCAGTTCTAATATATCATGTAATGCGGACTGTAATAATTACGTCTAATAAAATAAAAATGTCTCTTCCTTTGGTTAATACGTTACTTGCTGGTCAACAATTTATTACTGTTTTTATGGAAAACCAAACTTGGTCTACTTGATGCACAACCACCAGCATTGTACTGTAAAATACACGCTCACTTGGTCCACAAATAAAGTATACACAACATAATAATATATCAGGAGCAAAGACGCAAGCGTACAGGGATTGTGTCCTCCAAATCACCATTAAAGGGGTATTCCACTGGGGTCAATAAAGGGCTCAGAATGAGTTTAAAATATACAATAAGAAACATTCATCTAACACTCCCTGCTGCTCTCCGCTTTGCTGCTGACCAGGTTCCCCACCAGTCAGCCAGTTACTAACGGAGGCGGGTCTCCGCAGTAACCAGTGATGGGCTGAACAGCAATAATGTAGAGAGGGAGGAGGAAGTAGAGAGCAGCAGGGAATCAGGGCAGTGTTGGAACTGGAGCTGTGCCCTTTGTAAAAATGTTTCCGCACTGGACAAAGCCCTTTAAAGGGGACCTGTCATAGAAACCAAAATACTAAATGGCATACATCATTTTACCATTCCCCTCAATTTTTTTTTAATCTGCCTGCTTATTCAAAAAAAGTTACAGAACAGAAGGTTACCGCCCACTTGGAGAATCAGAGCTAATTTATATATAACTATTCAGGGGCCATATCTGTCAAATTGGTGGACAGTTGTTTAGGGCACAGTGGGAAATAAAAAGATGTAGTCACCTTTAAAGAAGAACTTTCAACATCTTCACCAATTCTAGTTTTTAACATGTCAATAGGCTCCACTCCACTGATTCCATCTCAGTTGGAATTTTCTCTCTAGCCCCCACCATTCCTGAGCATCAAGCTCTGTTAGCTTTGATGCCTGATGTGCCATTTAAGCTCTGTAATGTGGGCAGTGTCAGGCAGGGGTGTGGCTCAGCCCTCCAATCAGAGGCAGTCAGTGTCAAAGCTCAGAGTCCCACCCCTTATCTGCTCCTGCCTGACACCGCCCTCCTGACAATAGAAACCAAAACTAACAACATTGATTGCTCAGGAACGGTGGCGACTAGAGGAAAAATTCCAACTGTCTCGGAATCAGTGGAGTGGCGCCTATTAATTGTTGTATAGACATCGACTTATTGGAGGTATTGAAAGGTCCTCTTTAGGCAATGGACATTTTGTGGGAAAAGTTGTGGCAGCATTTCACAGTATTTCAGCTTATTTCTATATATTTTATTAAGCAGATGTTTTTTTTTCCTGGCATTAGAAGGAACATCAATATAAACCCAAAGTAGTATTTAAAAAAAAAAAAAAAAAAAAAAAGGTAGTGATAGGACATTTTTTATCAAAATATCTATTCTTCTGCAAGCTTCAGGTTAATGAAAGTTTAGAAACTATTTTAGAAAGTGCCTTTAATTTACAATATTACTGTACAAGTGGAATCTATACCAAACAGCTATGTTATCGTAGATATAGGTGGCATTCTCACCAGTCATTAAATATAGATACATCACATTCGGTCTAGTCTCATACTCGGCATTGCACGATGGGTCCGTTAGACTCTACAGTATATTAAGCATAGAAAATAAGTTCGGGTATCTGTCCGCCTTGCACCCCGGTGCCATTAGTGCTGTCCGAGGAGCACTGGAACTGCACAGTTACTTTTCCGCACTGTACCTCAGTCATTCCTTCCTGTCCAAAGTAGCTCAGCTCATTGCCATCCAGGACCACACTGGCCGTGTAGAAGGTATCTGGTTCGATTTGCACAGGGTACTCAAACCAGACCGGAAATGTGTTACTGGACCCATCGGAAAAATATTTGCTTAGATTCTGTCCTAATATCACTCCTTGCCGTTTCAGTTCAATTTTGGCGCTATATTCAGCTGACCCGCAGCTGGAGCCATAGAGGCCGAAACCTGCAATAAACACCCTTTTATCCACAGAGAACTGAATGCTGTCACAGCGGCCTCTGTAACGCCATTGGTTACTACGGTAGGCACATGACTGAAAGCGGTGACATCTCTGAGGGACTAGACCTTTTCGGGGTTTGCTTACAAATTCTAAATCTGGCTTCTTAGCAGCTGTATACCAAAGAAATATATCATTCGTTTCATTAAGCGTCAACACTCCGGACTGGGCCGCGCCGTTGGCAAAATCGTCAAGTGCCATGGTCGGGATGCGGATTAAGTAGAGAGCTTTGCCCAAAACTTTCCTCTTGTTCTCTATAGTGGGGGTTAATTCTTGACGTTGACATTCGACTTCAGCCCAACAAAGAGCTGCCTCGAAGACAACTATTTCTTTGGCGTTTAAAGTCTCTCTTTTAAGGATACTTTCAAGCGTCTGAAAGTCAATGTCGCAAAAACCTTCGCTTTTCAAAGCAAGTTCCGCTTGGGCATCAATCACTTCCCAACACCTCTGGGTCAGATCAGGTTCTTCAAACAGGCAGCTCTGAGAGAGGAGAACACAGGCATTCTTTGCGCTCAAGCTGGTCTCTAGGAAGTTGACACAAGCTCTGGCAAGATGGGGAACGATATATTTTTTAGCAGCATACAAAGTTGCCAGAACGGTATCGGCGGCCAAGTCAATCTCATCGCAATACAAATACCTGCATAAGAGAAAACAGCATGTTACAAATGGTGGTTCCCAACAAACGGATTTTGGTCAATGGATCTAAGGTTGGAAAAATCCCTGGAGAAACTAAGCGAGATAACTAAATGTAACTACTTTCTGTGCTGCTATTCTCTGCGTTCCAAGCCAAGTACCCTCTACATGTGTAAGTGTCCTCAAGACTATGATCACACACTGTACTGCCTAAACACAAAGCATAAGGATAGTACAAGGACCCTCAAGAGACATCGAATCAGCCGAAAGTGAAATCTCTCAAAAGGACCAGCTCTTTTAGAAGCCATCCCTTACCTACGACGGATTTTCAGCTTTCCATAGTCACCATCTTCTCTGAGAAGACCATCCTCCTAGAAGACCACTTCTTAATGCAAGTTTGAGTTGTTGTCTCGAAGAGGTTTCACCGTACCATTTCCAAAGGTCACAAATGTCACTTGTTGTCTACCCCCAACCCCATTTTCTGTGATGATTTTCACTTTTCCATCTCAACTATCTTCTTTGAAAAGACCGACCTCCTCCGTGGACCACTTTGTAATGCAATTTTGGGTGGTCATCTCAAGCACTGTGTATCTCTTAGAAACGGGACCCACATTTTATGCTCCGAAAACTTGGCAGAAGAACAACAACCACAAGGTCTACATAACCCATCCTTATATTGCCCTTCTACCTTAGGATGGATAGACAGTGAAATGTTTTCGAGAGGACCACCCAACATTGTATTATAAAGTGGTCTTCTAGAGGGGTGATTGTCTTCTCAAAGGTTAATATGGAAAATTGAAAATCCTTTACAGAAAATGTGGTGTGGATAAGGGGGTG
This sequence comes from Leptodactylus fuscus, assembly GCF_031893055.1. Classification (NCBI taxonomy): domain Eukaryota; kingdom Metazoa; phylum Chordata; class Amphibia; order Anura; family Leptodactylidae; genus Leptodactylus; species Leptodactylus fuscus. The sequence continues at coordinate 30,963,128 of NC_134267.1, read as the reverse complement.
GTCTTCTCTTATGAGCTGGTCTTTTGGAGAGGGTTCACTGTATGTTGATCCCACACACCTTTACATGTACTTCGGTAGCTACACATAAGAGAGGATATTTCTACAGCAAATCCACACGACTTTCTTCCTCTACAATGAAAGGTGTAATATCCGGAGTGAAAATCTGCTGCAGAAATGGACATGCCGTGGGTTAAAAGAAACATCTGCACTAGAGATGAGCGAGTACTATTCGAAACTCCAGTTTCAAATAGCACGCACCCATAGGAATGAATGGACACCGCAGGCACGCAGGGGGTTAAGCGGCCGGCCGCTGGCAAAGTCTGCGTGCCGGCGGCTTCCATTCATTCCTATGGGTGCGAGCTATTCGAAACGGGAGTTTCGAATAGTACTCGCTCATCTCTAATCTGCACCACAGGTCAATTCCCAGGTGGAAAATCTCTGCAGAACATAGCGGAGATATATATATATATATATATATTTATTCTCATTACCATGGCTGATGCTGGAACATGTTGCGGATTTTCGGTGAAAATCTGTATGGAAAATCTGCATCATTTACTCTACATGAGCATTCACCCTTAGGGTGCATGCACACTACGTAACGCCGGGCGTGTATGAGAGCCGTACACGCCGGCGTTACAGCAGGGCTGCCGAACACTTTCCATTCACTTCAATGGGAGCGCTCGTAAACACCGCTGTTACGAGCGCTCCCATTGAAGTGAATGGGAAGTGTTCGGCAGTCTGCTGTAATGCCGGCGTGTACAGCTCTCATACACGCCCGGCGTTACTCAGTGTGCATGCACCCTTACTGAGGATTTTCCAATCACATCTTATAGGAGTTTCTTCTAAGCATCTCCTACTCTACGCAAGTATTTTTCTTAGTAAATCTCATTAAATAAGAAAATTAACCCCTTGTATGCCACAATATGAATGTAAATACTGCAGGGCACATGTACTTTACACTTCCGTAAAACCAAAAAATAAAACTCACGAAAATAAATGCATACAAATAAAAAACAGTCAAAAAGTGGAAAAAAAAAATAATCATCTTTCCATTGTCTTGTAGTCATAAATTGGCAGCACAGTATTATGTACACGATGGCTCGAGCACTTTTCCCTACTAGCGCTTGGGTTCGAACCTGAACAAGGGTAACATCTGTACACAATCCGTTCTCCCCAACTTTGTATGGGTTCCCCACTTTCCCGACCCATTCCATAGGTTAAACTGCCATGCTATGAAACGAGAGCTTGTGTGTAAGTGTCCGATATCGGGAAGTTACACTGTGACAGGGACAATCTAAATACATTGCCATGGAGTAGGTTGGTGCTATATTACGTTACTTAGCCGTGTTCCTGCCTCTGTTCTTACATAATCGGTGCAGGGATCCTGTGTCTCAGTACACTGCAGCAATAGACAAGCCCCACACTGTAGAGGGGTCAATGGCACGCTGCCATATCCTTGCCTAAGTACCGCACAGGCTACCGCTAGTATAGAGTCTACCCTCGTGAAAACAGCTGGAACGTTTCCGACATGCCCCATTTTCAGCTCCTTTCACACTTGGAGTGAGAACTGATTTGTATTGCAGAAGTCTCGCACTTTGGCGTCTCTTCTGCATGCTCGCTGCTCTTGGATCTAGTTTCATGCACCATTTCCCTGTACTTGCACTTGCATGTATATCGCTGCCCTCTGCCTCAATATATTAGTCCTAGGGACAGGAGGGATTCATCTGCAGCCCTGAAACCTAACAACCAATAGGTATATCAACAACATGTACTGCGGCGCTGCACACATTCACACGACTTATCGCACACTATATTATATTTAGTCACTCTTTACTGTACAGGACTGAGGTGTCCAAACCCCAAAGCTTTAGCATTTTATTCCATTTGTTCAGCAGGGAAAAAAAAAAAAAACAATCTGACAAATAAACCTGAACCGGCTCTCGCAAAGTTAAAATAATGACTCTAATAAGTCTCTGCTTAAAGGACATCCAGTGATTTGCTAAAAGCAGCAGCGAGGCTATGGAAGGATGGCGGCTAGATCCGGCTAATCGAATCTGCAGAGAACATTGACATAAGTGGACGACTTATTATAATATAGAGATAAAGCTTACTTCAGCATGGCAAGGAAAGCAGCAGGTTCAACATCTGGTATACGGATTTCATCTTTGTCCTCTGCGAGCTCTCCGTAAAACATTGCATGGAACACCGAGCTGCCGACAGCTAGGACATACTGGCGGTGAGGAGCACAAATGGTTAAGTGAGCATGTATACAGGATTCAGGGTCGCGTGTATATAGCACAGTCACAAAAATATAAATACACACACACCTATCCAAGAGGGATAGGTGGATGGAGAGAAGGATAGATGGATGGATGGATGGAGAGAAGGATAGATGGATGGAGAGAAGAGAAGGATAGATGGATGAATGAAGAGAAGGATAGATGGATGGAGAGAAGGATAGATGGATGGAGAGAAGGATAGATGGATGGAGAGAAGGATAGATGGATGGAGAGAAGGATAGATGGATGGAGAGAAGGACGGATGGATGGATGGAGAGAAGGACGGATGGATGGATGGAGAGAAGGACGGATGGATGGATGGAGAGAAGGACGGATGGATGGATGGAGAGAAGGACGGATGGATGGATGGAGAGAAGGACGGATGGATGGACGGAGAGAAGGACGGATGGATGGACGGAGAGAAGGATAGATGGATGGACGAAGAGAAGGATAGATGGATGGACGAAGAGAAGGATAGATGGATGGACGAAGAGAAGGATAGATGGATGGACGGAGAGAAGGATAGATGGACGGAGAGAAGGATAGATGGACGGAGAGAAGGATAGATGGACGGAGAGAAGGATAGATGGACGGAGAGAAGGATAGATGGACGGAGAGAAGGATAGATGGACGGAGAGAAGGATAGATGGACGGAGAGAAGGATAGATGGTCGGAGAGAAGGATAGATGGACGGAGAGAAGGATAGATGGACGGAGAGAAGGATAGATGGACGGAGAGAAGGATAGATGGACGGAGAGAAGGATAGATGGACGGAGAGAAGGATAGATGGACGGAGAGAAGGATAGATGGACGGAGAGAAGGATAGATAATATAATGATAGGTACATGGATAGACAGATGGATGATAATAGAACAGATATATTAAACAAGTAGAGGAACATACATAATAGACAGAAGGATAGATAAATAGACAGCTAGGGATGACAGATTAGAAAGACAGATAAATAGATAATATAATGATAAGTGAACAGATTAATAATAGAATACGTAGATAATACAAGGAGAGATCGAAAAGTAGGCAGAAAGAGAGATGGATAGATAGGCAGAGAGACTGAGGAGTAGATATAGAATATCTGGATCAGTATATAATACAAGAATAAGTAGATACATAACACAGTAGATAGATGTGCAGAGATAAGTCGGACTTCACTGCGATATCCTGCGTTATCTCGATTTCCATAGGACTGCCACTAAGTGTTTTGTAGTAACTCACTAAGTTATCGCACTGCACAAAAACATGTGACAAACTTAGCTCTGCTACATCCGTCCATCCATCCACACTAACCTATCAAGTCTTCTGTATCACATTTTAAGACTTGACTGAAGCTTAACTTTCTCAGGACCAAGACCAGCAGGGCTTACCTTATGTCCCGGCAAGCGCTGAGTCCCACTCGGGGGTCCCACCACAAAATACACATCTGCCATCAATTCATTATTGAACATCACAGAGTTCCTAAAGAGTTAAAACGGTTTACATGAACATTTGGGACAATAAAGAGATCTAAAATATAAGAGTTATAAAATTCTAGATAGGACACGTCTGTATATAAAGTCAGTGGTACAGACCCCCCAGAGCTGCCTCACCTCTCTCGGATGGTGCCATAGAGCCCCTGCCAGTTCGGGGATGGGATAGTGTTGTTGTTATTCAGATTTTGCTGGTGATATTGCTGCACGGAGTTAGAGTTGCCGTTGGCCGGCTTCTTGCTTGGAAAGATCTCAGCAGCCATCTTCTTCTTCTTTCGGTTTTTTAATGTGATTATTTCATAGCAAACTGGGGGTAACTTGCTGCTACTACTGGAACTGGCTTTTTTGGGACCCTTCTTTGACCGATTCTTGACAGTTTCTGGAAGCATCAAAAAGAAAGTGAGACATTTCATGTTCTTTCCCTTGGCATCTACCATCAGTATTTTAGTTCATGCAGCTTCAAAGTGGAATATCTGCAAAATCCGAGCGCCAAAATAATAAAAAAAATAAATAAAAAAAAGACAGAGACTTTTGCTCTTTGCAGACTTCAAGTTTGATCCAGCACTTGATGTGATAAATCTATTCCGAGCATGTCTCCTGTTTTATTTCCTTCAGACACGGCACAGCTGGGCCACCTATTGTGCGGCGGAGGAAAGGAGAGTGCGGCTAGTTGTCTGCATTTCTTATAGTAAATTAGGTTAACAAGATCGGATTCTGCTTAAAGCACAGATAGTGCTTTGGCTGACTCGAGTCGTGCGCTGAATGGATCTGAAGAGAGTAGAGATTGCAGCTTTGCAGATGGTGTCAGACAGTCAATAGCTTTGAGCCAATAGCTGAAGCCACAGATAATGATTGGACCGAGCGTCGCAGCAAGAGTGTTTGGAATATACATCGGCTCCCGGTTAAAGGGGACATGGTATACAAAGTATATAGGGAAGCACACAAGCAACACCGGCTAAACTGTATAGGGTATACACTATATACATACACACACACATATATATATATATATATATGTGCACTAATATATGGAGGTCATTCAGCATCACATCTACAAGAACACAGATTAACCCCCGTCTTTTACTAGTGACACCCTCGCCTTTGGAAACAGAACAATTTTACTCCCCCCCCCCCCCCAACTAACATAATGGGCTCTGACAGCGTCTCCGAATTACTAAGCCGTGTTAATGAGGCCAATGGCTACGGCAGACGTACAAGAGGGGGAAAGTGTGAATATTCTCCAAACAAGATGCGCCGAAATAATAGAAAGTGTCACTTCTCCCCCCACCCCTACTGCAGATTTGGCTTGGAAGGGATTTTAGGGAATACGGGGCAAGCAGTCAGATTGTCACCATCGACCTTTTTTTCACGGATCGGAGTTGAATTGATTTTAAAGGCTGATGTCACATCTCACGTCTGGGGAGGGGGCACTGGCACTCCTAATGAATCATGTGCCAGCGTGTATTAGGAACCAGTGTTTCCTCTGGTGTCACACCGTTTGCGGGATGATGTTGTTATACAGTTGTGTTACAGTATAGGGTGTATACCGCTGCTTACCTTACCCTATACGCTGCATTAAGCGTGCAGGATCCATAGGTCCATCTATTTATAGCCCAGGAAAGCTCTTGTAACAGCACAATGACTGATCTCTATCCAGGGAGTTCCCCCGCTCTATTGCTTGCTGCAGGAAGGCATCGGCTCTGATGTTAACCCTTCAGGTCTAAACTGTTACAGGATAACATTTTCTTATTACGTTTCAGAATCCAGAAAACTTGATAACTCAGCACATAACTGCGATAGATGGGACCTCACAAGATCCAAACCAACTGAGCAGAGATAATGATCTAGGAAATGTCATGGCTTCAGGGCGCACAGGCAAGGATTCTGTACTGCAATGTATGGAATATATACGTCTCCGCACTATAGCGTCGCACGGCCTCCATGCATTGCCATAGAAGCTCTATAGGCCTCTAAAAGACAGAATAACAATGAATGGAGCCTGATAGAGCATGCCGTGTCAGAATCCAACATTATGTACTGTTATATCAATGGGGGGGGGGGGAGCCTTAAAAAGGATGTTTTATCACCTTCACCTCCATTAATAGACATCCCGCCACTGGTTCCAGCACAGTTGGAATTCTTGTTCTAGCCCCCACGGTTCCCGAATAATCAGTGCAGTTAGTTTCAGCACATAACATGCTAATCAGGCTCTCGACTGTCAGGTGGGCGGTTCCTGGGAATAATTAACATATTAAGCGTTGAATCTGACAGATAGGATTGCTCAGGATTGGTAGGGGCTAGAGAAAAAATTCCAAGTGCACCTGGATCAGTGGAGAGGGACCTGAATAATGATCCTGGAATGGAAGAAATTTAACGGACTGAAAAAAAGCCCCTCGGCCAGGAGGTAGCGAACACATAAAGGTTAAGAGGTGCCAAGTGCACTTGGAAGCTCTGGCGGCCGTCCTTGCAATAGAGTCTTTTCTCGAGGTGTACGATTTACGTATTAGACGGACCCTTTATAGTCACGCAGCCAGCTGGATGCCGGAGATGCCATGACGCCCAGTACAGGCCAAATGTAAGAGTTGACTGTATGCCTGGAGAAAAGACTGCCAGTCCCGCAACGGCTTGTCCAAATGTCACTAAGTGCACGTATCTTGACTGATGACCCTCAAAACAAAACCTTTCCCATAAAGGGTTTAACCGGCAATATTAGAAATCTTCTTACCAGATTTACAGATTCAGGCTGGAGACACACAGAGGTTTTCTTGGCTTCTGGTGCAGATTTTGCTGCAGTTTATTGAGCCAAAGCCAGGAGTGAATAGAAAGGGAATGAAGGAAGCTCTTCTACGTCTCATTCCTGATTAGAGATGAGTGAACACTATTCGAAACAGCCGTTCCGAATAGCATGCACCCATAGAAATGAATGGCCGCTTCCATTCATTTCTATGGGAGCATGCTATTCGGAACGGCTGTTTCGAATAGTGTTTGCTCATCTCTATTCCTGATGCTAGTGTTCTCCTTGGGGACCTAAAAAACGGAAACCTAATCCTCTTATATAGCTGTGGTTACCTGCGGACCCCTTAGAGAGGAAAGTGCTGCATGCAGACCTGCCTCAGGTGCCTTCGGGGAAGGAAACCCCGAACGTAGTTCAAATGCTAATGTGAACACAGCCTAAGTTATCTCCTCCAGGCTTTGTCTCAATAAGCCGCAGCAAAATCTGTATCAAACTCTTCCGCGTGTGACTTCCATCTTCACTACCAATTTTTTTTCCCCAATAATACGGGAACTGTACCGAGAAAATGACCTCGTGTGTGCAAGACAATGCATGCGCATGACCAGCTTAGGTTTCCTGTCACGGGCGACGTCCTGCTGGAGCGCGGGAATGTCCTGTTTCTATTCTTCAATGACATATACGGCGGTTGTAGGCGGGTTAAAGTATCCGATTCCCAATTGGAGATCAAGGCAGTTAATGGGTTGAACAGATTTTCCCACTAACAACTATCCCCTAGGTATGGAATAAGGATCTACTCACAAGAATGGCGCTCTCCATTTCGATGATAGCAGTCGTCTGCAAATGTGAAACCAGTCTATTCGGTGTTTACCCCCCCCCCCCCCCCCATATTATATTCCCTACAATGCCCTATATCATGTACTCAGTGTATGGAGACCTTTAGGGAATGTTCACCGCAGCTTTCATCCACTCAATAGGCTAGGGATGGATGATTATGACCCAACAACTCCCAGCATGCATACTCGCTTTGCTGTCCTTGGAACTCCCATGGAAGTGAATGGAGCATGCTGGGAGTTGTAGTGCCGAAGGTTGCTGACCCCTGCACTGAAATGTGTTATTTACCTCTGAGGACGCTTATTTTTCTAGTGACCTATTTCCAGCTTTGCTTTCCATTGAAAACAATGGCAAGCAGAATCACAGCCGAATATGGCCTGATTGTGAGGCGGAAGCCACTTTTCTCTCTGCAATTTTTCGGACAGAAACCAGACAGATCCCATTATAGTCAATGGGGTCTGCGGAGAACCGCTTTTTAAGCAGATTGGTTTTCCGTTTTCAGGTTCCCAAGCGGACCCAAAGAAGAGAAACTTCTATGTAGGTGTGAACCTAGAGTAACACACTCAGTGGACACCTTATGAGTGATTTAGTGTCCCAAATAGACCTGACGGGTTCACTTTAAACAGCTGAAAGGTGGGGTGCAGGATACTAAGGGCTAGTTCATACACGGCTAGTGACCGCATATTTTGGTCCTGACTTTGAAGCGTGTCAGAATCAGGCCCAAAATACGCATGCCGCGACTGTTGCAGCTTCCTGTTCCGGCGTAGGCCCAAATGAATGGGCCTAGTCCAGAGAGATTGTCTTGATGTGGATGCACCACAGCAATTTCTGGCGTGGTGTCCGCCTCAAGAAAGGGCAGCTTCTTTTTTTCCACGACCGGGAACAAACCGCTAGCGGAAAAATGATCGCTAGCAGTCCACATAGACCTCTATTGAGAGGCGGCGGATTCCGCGCCAAAATCCGCTCACTCTTGCCCTGTGTGAACTAGCCCTAATAATTCACAATATATACAAATTATGCCATAAACGGATTAATGGATGAAAACAAAAAATAAAATAATTGATGTAAACGAAAGACAAAAACTGAAGTTGGGGCCTCACGGTGGCTCAGTGGTTAGTACTGCAGTCTTGCAGTGCTGGAGTCCTTGGTTTGAATCCCGCCAAGGGTAAAAAAAACATCTGCAAAGAGTTTGTATGTTCTACCCGTGTTTGCGTGGATTTCCATCCCATATTCCAAAGACATACTGATAGGGAAAAATGTATATTGTGAGCTCTATGTGGGGCTGACAATCTACATTAAAAGAAAAAAAAAAAAACGATTTTTTTTTTTTTGGGGGGGGGGCGGGGAGACAAAAGTATGGTATACCATGATAATGTAATATGGCACATCTTAGCAGACATGAAAAGTCCTCCTTAAAGAGAAACCTCCTTGGTGAGACTCGTCTGATCAGTACAGCTCTGGTATTAAGGACCAATGCACACAAGGAATACCTGCCAGAAAGTAAGATACAAACATCGAGCAGAACTCCTGGCATAGTGATCTAGGAGTCCTTATTTCTGTGCAACTCTACTTTCCCTCACATGGCGTTTATGCTTCGTTTTCAAGCGAATCTCATTTCCAATTCGTGGTAGAAAAAAAGCGTTGTGGACAAACGGCAATTTCCAAAGCCTTTGTGGTTTCCCTACAGGTATAATTGAAGCAGAAAGTCTGCTGAGAAAAATTCTGTGGACTTTCTGTGAAAAGCTGCGGGAAGAACCGAGATGCATTACCGCCGCAGTTTTTCCCGAACGCTTTATTGCTGCAGGACTCCAAGGACACCTTAGCCTTATACAGTACAGATGGGCAGACGGGGACCAGTGACAAAGATCGCTACGATGCAGAAGAGTCCCAATCTCCTGGCTGGATAATCCAATCAATGTAGACTGGATTTTCCGCCTCAGATTCCGCATCAAAATCTGCCTGCAAAAAAGCTAGCCCTAAGTAGGTACTCTGACTCCAAGCACCATAGTCTATGAGGTTCGGAGTGCCTGCCGGGCTACTGTCCTGTCCTGTGACCACATTCTCAGTATGGTACAGCAGTGACAGAGGAATCCTAGCATTATATAGGACTAGCATGCTTGGCGTTTGGGTGTCAGGTCAGTGCTCAGTCTGACTGATAGATGTCCACGATGTGGAAGAGCAAATACACCCCTGTGAAGACGGCCTAAGGTTGGGGTTCAGTGGTGACTTTGACAGAGACACTCATCACATGGGAAAAAAAAAAAAAACTCGCCCATTTACTTCAATGGGACTAAGACTGAGTTCAGACAGGGTTTTTTGGTCCAGAATTTGATGTGGGGGCCACCTCTGACCAATAAATGGCTAGCTGCGACTGGATGCCAGTGCAGTGCAGACAGTACAGCGGCATCCTGCTCTGGATTAGGCAGGTGTCGTGGAATCCACCTGAAGAAAGAGCAGGAAAAAAACTGAAGGTTTTCTGCAGCGGGTTTTTGCAAAATATACTGCGAAAAACCCTAGCTTATTTTTCCCGCCTCTTATTTATTCCAATGTACTTTTCAAGGAAGAATTGACCAAAAGATGGGTCATGAGGCTACTGAAATCTGCTCCAAACTCCTACTGAAATGAATGGGGGAGTAGGGAGGCATTTATAGAGGAGGATTCCGCCTCCAAAATCTGCCTGTAAGAACCTCAGTGTGAACAGGCCCTAATGAAGGGAGCGCTAGGTTCACATGGTGTTTGAGCCTCTGGCAATGTTGGGTAGTCCGCGAGTAAGAACTTTTAAAGCTGTCAGGGTTTTTGTTTATTGGGTCCCCAACTGGACCGAAAGAATGGAAACACAAACACTGGTGTGCACCTACTTACAGTCACAACACAGTGGTCACAAAAAAAACAAACGTCACCATTGTGTCGCCGCAACTCGCCAGATGTAACGCGACCGTATTTACCGCCATTAGATGCAGACAGTTCAGCGCGGCCATCTTTGGCAATGTCATGTGTGTGGCCACCAAAGTCGCCATGTGGTCTTCTGGTACACACATCAGCGCCAAAGTCTCCACTTTGAGACTGCCGGGAACATGCTGCGGTTCTGACTTTTTCAGCAAACGACGGACACCGAACGGGCCCCCATTATAGTGTAACGTTGTTGTTTGCTATTTTAACAGTCCGTGACCAATGGATCAGAACAATGGACAGCTCAGCTGACTTACAGCTATAGTTTACACACTTGCAGAGTACTAGGACCAATGCATGGATTTACGGAGGTTTGCGTTCCTCTTGGAGAACCTACGCCATTATTTACATTGAGGATCAGACACCTATGTGCAGGGCAGAAATCAGAGAATGACCCTGATGAATAGATGCACCTGTCACGTGACTGTATGCAGCACACAACACTACACAGCAAAATCTGCATGCAATTCCCTTGTGTGAACAGCGCCCTACAACTTGGTTCCCATTCTTTACATGACAATCTCCATTACTCTTTGCACACACACCAGTCTATTCCACCAAGTGCATTATTCTGCATTTGTCAAGGAAAACCCAACAAATTCTAAAAACTATTTGACAGACAATTCGATCACGTGAGCGATAGTTGGCTGTAGAACTACAAGTCCCAGCAGTGACTAGAGAGCTGCCCTAGCGATTGCAGGCAGTGCCCCAGCCATGTTGATGCCGCGCACAGTCCGACAACCCTCCGCTATGACCTAGCACAAGCCGCCGGCCATCACTGCCCACAGCCACGTATCGTCCTCCTACCTCTCCTGCCCGCACGGTGCCACCCGGTGACCGACACTCCGAACGTACCGGAAACGGAGACTCCGTAACCCAGCAAAACAATCTCTGCGGTAAGTCCCGCCCCCTGTAAGAGCCTCAGCTCCAATAGGTGACTGGCGAGCGCGCGGAAGCCAATCAGATCGCAGCTAACAATGGCGCCTAGCGACCGGACGGGTGAGAGGAGAATCGTGATTGGCTGGGCGAGGCGGTGGTCGTAGGGAGAGCGAAATACGGGGAGGAGCCGAGGGAGAGGGAGCCGGAACGCGGTTATAGTGTGAATGAAGATGAATAAAGGAGACCTTTAACCACTTCAGTACCAAAGACCAGACACATTTTCGGTTTTTTTTTCCTATGGGCAGTTTTGACGGCTCTGACATTTTTATCTACTATAAAAACTTTTTAAAATAGTTTCTCCTCTGCATTACGGTATTTTGTATGCTGTCATGAGGGGGGAGAAGGGGCTAGAACCATTAATAAGGGCGTGTTATTGACGTATTATTTTATTTTAAATTATTATACTTCAATTTTAATTTTTACTCTTTTATTTATTTACTAGCCTCTGCCCGCGACTTCGCTTGCTGGTTGTTGGCGCCATATAATGAGCATGTTGTTGGTATTGATGATCCGCCTGCTCTGGCGTTTCAGCAGCTGTCAATCTTGCCTGCCGCTGAACTCGTTCCTCGTGCTGTGCCCGCGATTGTTCCAGCATGTCAGCAGCTCGCTGGGACGCCATATAATGAGTGTGTTTTAGAGTCGATGATCCCCCTTAGCTGCGCTTGAGGAGAACTGTGCGACTTCTGGCTCCTTCATAGCTGTCGTTGTTTGCGACAAATTAGATTTTCTTCTCCCCGACATGTTTAAAATTGGCAAACTGCCAATTTGGATTAAAGGTGTTTGCCCATGTCCTTTTGTCAGCACTGCCTGGAGCAGATCAGATAATATGCAAATATATATAAACACTGAGGGTTAAGTGTGTTTACTCAGGGCTTGGTCACATCTGCGTTCTGCTCTCCATACTGCAGGTTTCCGTTTCCTGCATAAAACAGAGCAGGATACGGAAACCTGCAGGAGTCTTTCTCACCATTCATTTGAATGGGTGAGAAAGCTGAGCGGCGGTGAGCGTTTTAGGCTCTCCGCCGCAAAACCGGGTTTTATAATCCGGACACAGAGTCGGACATGCAGTACTCTGTGTCCAGATTAAAAAACCCGGTTTCGCGACGGAGAGCATAAAACGCTCACCGCCGCGCACGGCCGGACCCGATCTGTGGTTTCCGTCTTCTGGCATGCAGAAGACGGAAAGCACAGAACGGAGACCCTGAACGCAGGTGTGAACCTAGCGTCAGAGTGATAACAGCCCTGGCTGAGATAAGCTGCTGCAGGAGCAGTATAATATAGTATGTGAACTTAAATTCATAACAGTCTTGAAGCCATGTGATTTATGGGGATAAAAAGTAGCCTATGTTTTAATCGCAGTTACAATTTATCTGTGTGCCGAATTTCATTCAAATCCGTTCAGCCGTTTTTGCGTGATTGACAAATTTATAATATTAGTAGGATTAATGTATGTATATTTTTTTTACATTTTGTCCTTATGAGGTCATAAGAGACCTTTGAGGACATCTGATCACATATTTTTTTTTGATAGGGGAGGGGGGTCAGATACATATAGCCTCAGTTGCAGGAGGAATACAACCTCCTGTCCATAACTATAGAGATGATTTAGGTCCTGTAGAATCCAACATCTCTAACATACGCTGATTCGGCGGATCACGTGATCGCTGGGTCAAAGGGGATCCACATCATGGCAGCTCCCATAGTGATTGAGAAGGCAGGGATGGTAATAAACTGTCCCTGCCTTCTTTATGGGAGCTCTGGCTGTAGTTACAGCCGGCTCCCCATTTCTGCTGTTGCACAATTTTGTGCAGCTGCTGAAAACTACAAGGACGTTTTAAAAACCTTCATGCACAACTTTTTTGATGGCCCTTTCAGTTTAAAAACAACAGGCACTTAACAGACCCCACTATAGTCCCTGGGGTTCTTTAGGCTCAGTATCCGCTATTTTATCTGTCGGTCCACCTGATAGCCAATGCTAGTGAGAACAGTATAAAAATGGCGGAAACCCGACGGACACTCGTCAGACCCCATAGACTATAAAGGTGGCCCGTGAACCTAGCTTGAGACTGGAAATTTTTGTTCAGGCTGTGTTCACATTTGTGGTAGACTGAGAGTCTGATTGCTGGGGGCCCAATAACTGAATGAGGGACTGAAAGTCCTAACAAAGCCTCTTTGTGGGGGCCACACGGTGGCTCAGTGGTGGAGCCCCGGTGTTCAAATCCCACCAAGGACCAAAAAAACCATCTGCAAGGAGTTTGTATGTTCTCCCCGTGTTTTCATGGATTTCCATCCCATATTCCAAAAAAAAAAGACATACTGATAGGGAAAAATGTACATTGTGAGCTCTATGTGGGGCTCACAATCTAAATTAAAAAAAAAAAAAAGCCTCCTTGTGAATGGAGCACCAGTGCCTGGTCCTCCCCTCACCCCCATGGTGCTGCTGGGACTGTGATGAAGCTAGCTAGCGGGAATAAAAAGTGAGTGACTCCCATTGAAGTGAATGGGAGCCTTTTTTGCAGGCGGATTTTGAGGCAGATTCCACATCAAAATTCTCCTGCAAAAAACTCGGTGTGAAAAAATCCTTCCCAACTCCAATCTGGCAGTCCGTATAAAAACCTTGGATCAAAATCATCTTACAAAAGTGATAGCCCTCACACAGCTATGTAAAAGAAAAAAGAAAAGTCAGTAATCTGGTGATGTAAGGAGAAAAATGTGATTTGTGCCCAGAGAATAGGGTTAACGGGGGTCTCCAACGCAGAAAGTTAAGGGAACCACTGAGCTACATTTACAATTCCCTATCATTGTATTTCCCTACATAGCAGCTCTCTCGGCCACCCAGACAGGGATCAGCGGCAGCGCCCCGTGCCCAGAGTTATGGAAAGTCTTGTTTCTACTTAAGAACATAACATTTCTGTCTTCCAGAACGAGCGCTCTGGCCAGACCACCTACTTGTTAAATGCTCATAATACTCCTAAGAGGTATGATGGACTATTTCATAACTACTGCGCGTTTGTTGTGATGAAAAAAAATGTAATAGACGTACTTGTGGTGCAGGAAATGTAGAGAACAGCTTGACAATCCAAAATAATATCCGTAAAACTAAATCACTACATGTTTAGAGCCAGAAATAGTGTCAGGACTTGGCATTTGCCCAAGAAGACCTTCTGTTATTTTCATACAGTTGCTGCTTCCTGTTAACACCCACATAATGTATTGTTTTAATTATTAAGTAAATAGGCGTCATTATATGCAAATTTACGGAACTGTGCACAATACAAAGACCGCCATTTTATATGATTTCCAGGAGAAATCACAAAGCGTAGACTTCTCAGAAGAGAAGACAAAACCATCATGAAATAGAATATAAAATTTTATAATTAAACTACCGTACATACTCGAGTATAAGCCGAGTTTTTCAGCACAATTTTTGTGCTGAGAAAGCCCCCCTCGGCTTATACTCGAGTCAAGCCCAAAAAAAAAAAAAAAATATTTATTTGGGGGGGGGAGGGGGAGTCTATGACCAGCCACAATGGTATGTATAGAATGTATAGAATCTCCCATAAAATAGTGAAAAAAAAAACAAGCTTTAAAAAAATATAAAATAAATAAAAGTTCTAAATCCCTCCTTTCCCTAGAATACATATAAAAGTAGAAAATGACTGTGAAACACAATCACATTAGGTATCCCTGTGTCTGACAGTGCCCGGTCTACTGAATCTAGGGGATCTGCAGTGCTCCTGTTCCATCAGGAAGGGATTAATATGAGCACTGCAGATCCCCTATATACAGCCAGACTGAATTCCAAGTGGGGGAAAAAAAACCCAGTCCTCAAGCTCAGAGAAGGGGCAGACAGACAACCAAAACACCCCCTCCCCTTTCCCAGCACCCAGCAACTACTGCACCCAAAAACTCAGTGTATGTCAGGGGTTTAACTATGGCGGCCGCCCGGGAGTCGGGTGGCCGCCATAGCCACCAAGTGTCTACTGTGACAGCCAGCGCTAATGCCTCTGATCGGTCCCCGGACTGATCGGAGGCATTGATCCCGGTGGCGCCATTTTCCCGGAGGTGCATGGGTGGCGCAAGCTCCAGGGCCGACATCACGTTTCCATGATACGTTTCCAGCTTGTCTGCAGTAATTTCCTTTTGCAAGCTGGTCTATGCAGCCTGCAAAAGAAATGATGATTTTTTGCAATGCATTAGCATTGTAATGCATTGCATTAGTGATCAGACCCCCTGGGGTTCAAGACCCCTAGGAGGTCTAATAAATGCAAAAAAATAAATAAATAAATAAAGTGAAAAAAATATACTTTTTTTTAAAAAGTATAAAAAATTCAAATCACCCCCTTTCCCTAGAACACATATAAAAGTAGTTAAATACTGCGAAACACATACACATTAGGTATCCCTGTGTCCGAAATTGCCCGCTCTACAAATCTATAAAAATATTTTTCCTGTACGGTAAACGCCGTAGCGGGAAAAGTAGTCAAAAGTGCCAAACCGCCGTTTTTTCACTGTTTTGATTCTGATAAAAATTTGAACAAAAAGTGATCAAAGCAAAAGAATTTCCCGAAAATGGTAGAACTAAAAAGTACACCCGGCCCCGCAAAAAAAGATGCCCTATGCATCCCCGTACACTGACGTATAAAAAAGTTACGGCTGTCAGAATATGGCGACTTTTACAAAAAAAAAAATTGAACACAGTTTTGGATTTTTTTTAAGGGGTTAAAATGTAAATAAAACCATATAAATTTGGTCTCCCCGGAATCGTACTGAAACACAGAGTACAGGGGACATGCCATTTTGGCTGTACAATAAACGCTGTAAAACCGAAGCCCGTAAGAAAGTCGCAGAAATGCATTTTCTCTTCAAATTCACTCCATTCTGACTTTTTTTTCCAGATTCCCAGTACAGTATACAGAAAAATTAATGGCGGCATCATGAAGAAAAGAGATGGAGATGTTAGATAGTAAGGCATGATTACCCAGCTCTATTGTGAAAAAAAACTGTCTCTCTATAGTACAGATGTCTCTCAATTTTGAGGAGTTCTCTCTTCTCCCCCCCCCCCCTCCATAGACTACATAGTCACAGATTTGATATATTTAATAAAGAAATATTTTTAGTTACACTTTAATGTAACTGATGTAACTGGTCATTAATATCAGATCGATGGCAGTCTGACACCAGATATACAGAGAATAATACAGGAAGCAGATAGCTCTGTTCCCTGTGTAGTGGCCAAATCATGTTACTGCAACTTGGCTTCCATTCAAGTAAATTGGAACCAATCGGCAGTAACCTGGTTTTGCCACTACAAAGGGAACAGATTGGCACGCTTCCTGCTCCATTGTCGGTGTTTCGGTTGTTCAGTTCATTGATGGCGGTCAGATTGTCGGATTCCCACTAATCTTATTATGATGACCTTAGTATAGGTCATCAATATTATCAGCCTGGAAAAGCCCTTTTTCCATTATGTTAAACTTTTCTAAGATACAGAGGTTGTCCAGTCGATAATATTTTTTAAATCAGACTCGGAATGCTGTAAAAAATTTTTTTACCTTACTAATCTCTCTCGCTTCCTAGGTTCCCTGCTGGTCTCTACCGCCTGATCTTGACATACATGAAATGGCTACTCATTCAATCACTAGATCGGGGGTGGGGGGATCACCACTACTGCCAATGATTGACCGAGTGGTCATTTACTTGTGTTGAGAGGGACCAGAAAGCAAAGGCTGGAAGTGGACCTGTATAGTGTGGGACAAGATCGGGGAGAAGCCGGGGGTCAGTGAGGTGAGTGTGATTTTTTTTAAATTAGACAGCATCTTTTTGGGCTGATATTGACAAAGATCCATGTGGTTCAGATGAAACACAGAAAACCAATACAAATATAGAACTCCACGGCAGCCAAAAGAGAAGACATCGGCCCCATCATGGTTAAACCAGTTTGACTTGTATTCCCTTTAAATATAAGTATAATGCGATACAAAACTACAACCAGTAATAATAGTTCTCCACAGTAGAACAGTGTCAGCGTCTTTTCTGCAGGCAATAACTGTTGAATTTTAATTTAGGAATAACTTCAGAGACCAAAGGCAACAAGAGTGTAAGAAGAGATCAAATCAGACAAATCCCATTTATTTATTTGACCGTGTCATTATAATATGTTAGCCGAGGGCTTGCTGCCAGCAGAGTCGATCTAACTTTCGATAAAGCATGCACACACTTCTGCTTTCACCATCTCATTTTTTTCATTAAGCATTTGAATACTTATATAGTATAAAGAACACCAGTCAGTAATGTCAGGGGTACAGTGTCATGCAAAATGACCAGTATGTTTTATAAGGAAGGGCAATAATGCATTGACACACTCATTGCAATTAAAGAGGATCTTTCACCAACTATTCCTTCACCAACCTTCACCACCTATTCTAATTCTTAGCATTTGTTAGTAGACACCGCTCCACTGATTCCAGTGCTGTTGGATTTTTTCTGTAGCCAATCCTGAGCAATCAGTGCAGGTAGTTTTGGTGTCTGATGTGCTACTTAAGCTCTGTAATGTGGGTAGTGTCAGGCAGGGGGTTTGTTTCAGTGCACCAATCAGAGGCAGCCAGTGTCAATGCTCAGAATCACACCCCTTTTTTGTTCTTGCCTGGCACCGTCCTCCTCACAGTACCGAACCTAAATAGCATATCAGGCAACAAAACTAACAACAGTGATTGCTCAGGAAGGGTGGGGGCTAGAGAAAAAATTCCAACTTTGATAGAATCAATAGAGAGGTGTCTATTAGATGATGTAAAGAGTTGGACTTTTTGGAGGTGGTGAAAAGTTCTCTTTAAATCTAGTGATAAAAAAAAGTAAAACTCAAAAATTTCATAGTTTGGTGACGCTAGCAAAATATATAAAGGTGAAAAAGGTGATGATGGCTGAGTCTCCATTAGCTCTTACTTCTTGGTTTTCAGCTTGAAGAAGCCTACTCAGCCAATTGATGGCTAAGACTGGTCATTGCAGAGGCCTGTACGGGGCATTTCAAGGCATTCCCAGTGTCAAGATATGCGCAGCATGGTAGACAAATCAGTATCTTATTTTACTCTTCCCTGTAGCCATACTGGATGTACTGTACATATTAAAGAGGACCTTTCACCATCTGGGGCACATGCGATTTAATACACCTCTAGAAAGCCGATAGTTCGCTGAGTTCAGCGCACTATTGGCTTTACCGTTCTGTGCCTCCAGTGAAGAGCTATCGGTGCCGGTACCGTAGCTCTTCACTATCAGAAGGGCGTTTCTGATAGTCAGTCAGGAACGCCCTTCCTCACAGAAGCGTCTATAGTGCTGTACTCTGAGAGGGAGCGTTGTTTACTGCCCAGCAATGACGCTGAGCGATGAGGAACGCCCCCCCCCCCCCCCAGTACTTGTCTATGGACGAGTACTATCAGAAGGGGAGGAGGCGCACTTCCACAGGTAAGAGACGAATAGCCTTTTTAAAGGCTATTCCGACGTGGTAACTAGAAAAAAAAGTGTTTTAGTGGTAGAATCCCTTTAAGGAAAAGAAGGGCGTTATACGGTACAATAAAGGAGGAATGAATTGTCTCCAGTCTTTCATCACTGCTGTGTTAAAAAAAAATCAGTAGACTACAACCATTGAAGAAAAAAAATAAAAATAAAAAAAGGAAGATATATGTCAAACTTTGTTCAGTCATGCTCATTGTAAAAATGAAATATTCCAAGAAAGAACATCATACCGTGAATGTCAATAAAAGGGAGATAAAAAATAATAAAATTGGACGAACGACTTCAAAGCCTTCTACCTTCACATGAAAATCTAATGGTCACTCTTTTCCTCTATTTTCCCTCTTGCCTGTGGGCAGTACAGTGTAGATTGCTGATCGGGAAGTGTAAGTATCGCTGCAGGCTAATGTCAGCCAGCTCGACAATGTTTTTACCTTCATATTATCAACTTTTACACTAGGGCTATACAGACTCTTTATGTAGTTCTGATTTATTTTAGTAATATATTGTAATATTTATGTAGTACGGTGCAAAAATTTTAAGGAGGTGTGAAAAAAAAGCACCCGCACAATAAAGTCATATTCACAGATAATAATTCACAAATAATGCAGATGGCAAATGTAAACATTAATTTCGGTGTGTTCATTCAGATGTCGTTCATTTGTTTTTTGTGCAAAACCCTACGGAGCCCATCCTGTTCACTGATGCTGCTGATGTATCTCAGGTGCATCACATCAATGAAAGTCTATGGGTCAGTGAAATAAATCATATACTCGTGCATCTCAATAAATTAGAATGTCATCAAAAGTTCTGGACTGTTACTCACTGTGGTCAAAGTGGTCAGATGAAAGTAAATTTTGCATTTCATTTGGAAGGTCCCAGAGTCTGGAGGAAGAGCAGAGAGGCCGCTGTACACAATCCAAGCTGCTTGAGGTCTAGTGGGAAGTTTCCACCATCAGTGATAGTTTCGGGAGCCATGTCACCTGGTGGTGTAGGTCCTCTGTGTTTTATCAAGACCAAAGTCAGTGCAGCCGTCTACCAGGAAATTCTAGATCGCTTCCCTCTGCCCACAAGCTTGTCGGAGATGGAATTTTTATTTTCTAACAAGACTTGGCCCCTGTCCACACTGCCAAAAGTACCAAGACATGGTTTAATAATCACAGTATCACTGCGCTTGATTGGCCAGCAAACTCACCTGACCCTAACCCCATAGAGAATCTATGAGAGACCCCAGACCCAACAATGCAGACGAGCTGAAGGCTGCTATCATACAACCTGGGCTTCCACAACACCTCTGCAGTGCCACAGGCTGATCCCTCCAGGACACATTGCCACATTGATGACGTCATTTATGCAAAAGGAGCCCAGACCAAATACTGAGGGGATTTACTGGACAGACTTTTCATCTGGTCAACATTTTATATAATATTCTAATTTTCTGAGATAATGACTTTTGGGTTTTCCTTGGCTGTAAGTCATAGTCATCAACATTAACAGAAAGAAACACTTGGAAAATGTCTCTCTATTTGTAAAGACTCAATATAATATATTATTATTATTAATTTATTATTATTATTTATTATTATTACTATTATCATTTTTCAATTAAGTTACTAAAAAAATAACTTTTTGATGATATTCTAATTTTTTGAGATGCATTAGTATGAGGATTTGATTATTGCAGTGAATTATTACAACTATTAAAAACAAAATAGATTAATTTATAACTATTCCTTTTATTATTATAATACACAGAATTAAAAATATCTTTCTGTATTCTGTGTGCCGCTGCTTTGCAGACTTTCCATATGTGTCTCTACGGTAACAGACTACAAGCAATCCTTTTGTAGTCTGATGCTGTAGTCATGATCTTACCCTTCATTCAAATCTGTGTTGGTATTCCATTCAGGGGAGTCCGCATGGGGACCTCCCCCCAAACGAAATACCAAACGCATTTGCAAGCGCTGTGCAGTGAAAGCACACAGACCTCATAGACTATAATGGGGTCTGTGTGCTTGCCGCGCACTGCCTGCGTGAATCATGCAGACAGGAGAGTAGATGGTGAACTACTTTCCTGTCCGCACGATCCCTGCGGAGATCTGGCGTTAAGTACACGGACGCCATCATAGTCTATGGGGTCCATGTGCTTTTACTGCACAGCGCTTGCAAATGCGTTTTGTATTCCATTCGGGGGGGGGGGGGGGTCCCCATGCGGACTCCCCTGGACGGAATCCAAACGCTTCTCTGCCATGTTTTATAGCTGTAGAACAATTTTTTTACTAACCGTTTTCTATGTTTTTATTACACTGATTTTTTTTTATGCTTACTTCTACGTTGTAGTTTTCTCCTCTAGATTTCAATTGAATTTTTTTCAGGTATCCTTGCAGAAATAAAAATAAAAACAATTTCCATCTGTGAAGTTTCTACTGTTGCTCCTATTTCCTCTGGCTTTACTAATGGCCTTTGCCATTTAGCTGAATCATGTATATTTATAAGCGTGACCCCAAACCCTTGACATGATGATCCTGCTGAAATGATATCAGGTTGTTTCTCACAGTGTTCTATAAAATATCCTTTTAGTGGCTTTATTGCCGTGCGCTGGGCTCAGCTGGTCATTGTCAGATAATTGCTGAGTTCAACAACAGAATCTAGAACAAAAATCAACAAGACGAGGGAATGAATAGAATTGAGATACCTTATGATTTATTCAAAAACAACAGACGCAGATACATGGAACAAACGGAAACAGTCATGGCTAAACCTTATATTAGAAAATATCAAAAAGAGGATTCGCTACGTTCAGATTATAGCTGATTTGATTTGGAAATAAGGCAGCAGAGTCTAAAAGCCCCTTCCACATTAAGGGACCGTGCACACGGAGTTAAGTGCGAGCGCATTTTAGCATAATACACGTGTATAGAATACACGTGTAAAAATAACACTCCCATTGACTTCAATGACATTTTACACATGTAAAAAACATGTCGTGTTTTTTGGCGCGTATTTTGACGCGTTTTTTACAAAGTCATTTATTGCAAAGTCAATGGGAGTGTTATTTTTACACATGTATTCTATACGCGTGTATTATGCTAAAATCCGTGTGCACGGGCCCTGAGGCTGAGGACCCACATTGCAGAAACGAAGATTTTTTTGTGGCAGATTTTGCTGCAGTTTTTCTGAACCAAAGCCAAGAGTGGATTGAGTAGAAGTATAAGCATAAAAGTTTCTTATATATTTCCCATTCCTTTTGTAGCCATTCTTGATTTTGGCTAAAAAAAAAAACGCAGCAAGAGATCAAGCGCAGTGAGATATCGAGAATAATCGAGGTTCCCGCTTCAACAGTGATTGGACGGAACCCATTACACCGACGACATGAGCTCCCAAGTCCGTCAGAACTACCACCAGGACTGCGAGGCCGCCATTAACCGCCAGGTCAACCTGGAGCTATATGCCTCCTATGTCTACCTATCCATGTCTTATTACTTTGATCGCGATGACGTGGTATTGAAGAACTTTGCAAAATACACCAATCCCACGAAGAGCGTGAGCACGCCGAAAAACTTCAGAAGATGCAGAATTAACGTGGAGGATGAATTGTCTTCCAGGATGTGAGGAAGCCAGACCGTGATGAGTGGGGCAGCGAATGTGCCTTGTAGCTGGAGAAGAACGTCAACCAGTCCCTTCTGGATCTGCACAAATTGTCTACAGATCGGAATGATCCTCATCTCTGTGACTTCTTGGAAACGCACTACCTTGATGAGCAGGTGAAATCTGTAAAGGAACTGGGTGACCATGTGACCGACCTCCGGCGAATGGGAGCCCCACAAAATGGCATGGCCGAATACCTCTTTGACAAACACACACTGGGAGAATGCCACGACTAAGATCTCTCCTCTATCCTGCTTCATATACGCTTTCCTCTTAATATTCTTTTGTGAAAATTTATTTGTTCCTTGCTATTTTTTGCCACCAATAAAGCTCTTCTACTAGTAAAGAAAAAAAAAAACGCAGCAAAATCTGCAACACAAAAAGCTGCGTTTCCACAATGTGGGGCCTTAGCCTAAAACATTGAAAAATAGATATATCAACTACTGTAGATCATTGTGTTCCAGCAGTGAGGTTCACCCTGGCTTTTAGAAGTTATAATGTTGTGTTCATAAGTGTTACCTAAGCAGGAAAACACACTTTTGGGCAGGGTTAGGCTGGGGTCCCACGTTGCCAGAACACATCGCTTTGGCCAAAGCGTTTTACATTACATTTACATTTCTGGCGAATCCCATCCACACATTGCATTGCTGTCTGGGCATAATAGAGGCAAAAATTTAGCAGAGGAAATCTCTGCAGATTTTCTGTAAAGCGAAGGCCAGTTCTTCCTTATGCGGTGCTTTGCACAGAAAGTTCGCAGAGGTTTCTTCTGCAGGATTTAAGCGATGTATTTTCGCAATGTGGGGCCCTGGCCTAACCCGGCCCAAAATTGTGTATTCCTGTTTAGGTAACATCTATGAACACGACATCATAACTTCTAAAATAACTTCTTTCTACTTCAATTATACCCATAGGGAAACCACCAGCATTTCCCTAGGTATAATTGATATTCTGCGATTTCCAAAACTGCTAGAGGTTTGGAAATCTCAGCGTATCCGCTGCGCGACTGTAAGGGTGCATTCACACTGAGTAAACGCTAGCTTATTCTGAACGTAAAACACGTTCAGAATAAGCGGCGTCTAAAGCAGCTCCATTCATTTCTATGGGAGCGGGGATACGAGCGCTCCCCATAGAAATGAATGGGCTGCTTCTTTCACTCCGTGCAGTCCCATTGAAGTGAATGGGGAGTGCCGGCGTATACGGCAAGCTCTGCTCATGCCGGAGCGTACACGCCGGCACTCCCCATTCACTTCAATGGGACTGCACGGAGTGAAAGAAGCAGCCCATTCATTTCTATGGGGAGCGCTCGTATCCCCGCTCCCATAGAAATGAATGGAGCTGCTTTAGACGCCGCTTATTCTGAACGTGTTTTACGTTCAGAATAAGCTAGCGTTTACTCAGTGTGAATTCACCCTAAGGCTGATGCCCCACGTTACACAATCACAGCTTTTTTTGTTACAGGTTTTGGTGCGTTTTTTTGAGCCAAAGTCAGGATTAGATTGTGAAGAAAATAGAAGTATAAGAAGCTTCCTTTATATTTCCCATTCTTTCTGTGCCATTCTTGGCTTTGGCTTAGCAAAATCTGCAGCAAAGAATGCTGCATTTCCGCAAAGTGCGGCCTCAACCTAAATCACAGAGTTTTTTTCCGCCATGAGCAAACCGTGCCATTTATGCCACTGGGTTCCCAGCCTAAAGAACACAACGCGTTTCCGCCACGGTCTTCTCCCAGCATTTTTTTTTTTGCTGGGACTCACCACATGGGACCTTAGTTATGAAGTCTACCCCCTTTCAGAAGCCAATTTTTTCAGGAATTTTTCTGAATATTTAGGACAATCCTGTGCTTGATACCACATTGTGCATTCCACCATTAACAGAAATTAGACACAGAAGCCCAGAGATCCTGGCATAGAAACTCCGGGGGGATCCGCAAAAATGAGTTTGGAAAACTCTTGAATAAAGGATAAAGAGCTGCAGTTTTCGAAATGAAGATCTGTCTCATAGTTTAGTTTGTCATCTAAAACAAATAAATGTGAAAAGTTTTTTATAAAATATCATGCCCTAGAGTCTTTGTGTCTACATTTCATCTGCTCTCGTGCAATTTCTTCTCCTGATTACACATGGCATTCTCTGGACTGTCAGTTGGTTTTAGATTAAAATTTAATTGGAAAGTTTGTTTGTCGGCTGCCGGATTAGCATTATTATAATAGAGTCTCACTTCATCTGGTGTGAATACTGCTGGCACTTGGTAATTGATTTTACAGTGTAGGATGTGGCTGTTGTTGTTGTGGGATACCAATAATTATTTTGCCTAATTTTGATTACAAGAAAATTTTTAATGTTTACAATTTATATAAAGATATCTGTATATTCGTAGAATAAATTCTGTATACCTGCCTAAGCAAAGAGCCAAAATCATCCAATATATATATATATATATATATATATATATATATATATATATATATATATATATACAGTCCTATGAAAAAGTTTGGGCACCCCTATTAATCTTAATCATTTTTAGTTCTAAATATTTTGGTATTTGCAACAGCCATTTCAGTTTGATATATCTAATAACTGATGGACACAGTAATATTTCAGGATTGAAATGAGGTTTATTGTACTAACAGAAAATGCGCAATATGCATTAAACCAAAATTTGACCGGTGCAAAAGTATGGGCACCTCAACAGAAAAGTGACATTAATATTTAGTAGATCCTCCTTTTGCAAAGATAACAGCCTCTAGTCGCTTCCTGTAGCTTTTAATCAGTTCCTGGATCCTGGATAAAGGTATTTTGGACAAACAATTCAAGTTCAGTTAAGTTAGATGGTCGCCGAGCATGGACAGCCCGCTTCAAATCATCCCACAGATGTTCAATGATATTCAGGTCTGGGGACTGGGATGGCCATTCCAGAACATTGTAATTGTTCCTCTGCATGAATGCCTGAGGATTTGGAGCGGTGTTTTGGATCATTGTCTTGCTGAAATATCCATCCCCGGCGTAACTTCAACTTCGTCACTGATTCTTGAACATTATTCTCAAGAATCTGCTGATACTGAGTGGAATCCATGCGACCCTCAACTTTAACAAGATTCCCGATGCCGGCATTGGCCACACAGCCCCAAAGCATGAAGGAACCTCCACCAAATTTTACAGTGGGTAGCATGTGTTTTTCTTGGAATGCTGTTTCTTTTTGGACGCCATGCATAACGCCTTTTTTTTATAACCAAACAACTCAATTTTTGTTTCCAAAATGAAGCTGCCTTGTCCAAATGTGCTTTTTCATACCTCAGGCAACTCTATTTGTGGCGTACGTGCAGAAACAGCTTCTTACTCATCACTCTCCCATACAGCTTCTATTTGTGCAAAGTGCGCTGTATTGCTGACTGATGCACAGTGACACCATCTGCAGCAAGATGATGCTGCAGCTCTTTGGAGGTGGTCTGTGGATTGTCCTTGACTGTTCTCACCATTCTTCTTCTCTGCCTTTCTGATATTTTTCTTGGCCTGCCACTTCTGGGCTTAACAAGAACTGTCCTTGTGGTCTTCCATTTCCTTACTATGTTCCTCACAGTGGAAACTGACAGGTTAAATCTCTGAGACAACGTTTTGTATCCTTCCCCTGAACAACTATGTTGAACAATCTTTGTTTTCAGATCATTTGAGAGCGGGCTGTCCATGTTCGGCGACCATCAAACTTAACTGAACTTGAATTGTTTTGTAGAAAGAAATGGTCCAAAATACCTTCATCCAGGATCCAGGAACTGATTAAAAGCTACAGGAAGCGACTAGAGGCTGTTATCTTTGCAAAAGGAGGATCTACTAAATATTAATGTCACTTTTCTGTTGAGGTGCCCAT
The DNA here is from genome assembly GCF_031893055.1 of Leptodactylus fuscus. Lineage (NCBI taxonomy): Eukaryota > Metazoa > Chordata > Amphibia > Anura > Leptodactylidae > Leptodactylus > Leptodactylus fuscus. Next base: position 30,936,896 of record NC_134267.1, on the reverse strand, counting down.
ATTTTTGCACCGGTCAAATTTTGGTTTAATGCATATTGCGCATTTTCTGTTAGTACAATAAACCTCATTTCAATCCTGAAATATTACTGTGTCCATCAGTTATTAGATATATCAAACTGAAATGGATGTTGCAAACACCAAAATATTTAGAAATAAATATGATTAAGATTAATAGGGGTGCCCAAACTTTTTCATAGGACTGTATATATATATATATATATATATATATATATATATATATATATATATATTTTAATCCTTTGTACTAATGTTATAAATGTGAAAGTTTGTGTGTTTGGATGTTTGTTACTCAATCACGCAAAAACGGCTGAACTGATTGGAAAGAAATTGGGCACATATATAGACTGTAACCTCGAATAACACATAGGCTACTTTTTATCCCGGTAAATGACATGGCTTCACGACTGTTACGAATTTATGTTCATATACTATATTACACTGCTCTTGTCAGCAGGACTCTCAGCTAATTGGAGATCACTGATAAAGATGCTCTGTTATCTCTGTATGTAAACACACGGATAACCCTGAGTCCATTGTGAACAAGTATTTACATATTATTTGATCTGCTCCAGGCAGCCCCTTTAATCCAAATTGGCATTTTGCCAATTTTTACCATGCTGGAAAGAAGAAAATCTAATTTGTCGCAAAATTCTAAAACAACGAGAGCTATGAAGGTAGCCAGAAGTCACAGACTTCTCCTCAACCAGAGCTCAGGGGGATTGAGCAAGCTAGGCATCAAGTGGTTCTTAGAGCAGCCAAAACGCCAGAGCAGGTGGATCATCGATGCCAACAACACACTCATAATATGGCATCCCAGACAGCCGCTGATATTCCGGAACAATCACAGGCACGGTGCGAGGAACAAGTTCAGCAGCAGGACAGCTTGAGAACTGCCGAAACGCCGGAGCAGGTGAACCATCAACGGCAGCAATTTGCTGAATATAGGCGGATCATCAATGCCAACAACACTCAGACAAAGTCACGGGTAGAGGCCATTTACTTATATTTTGCAATTATAACTATTTAAAAATGTTAAAGATTTTCTAAAATCATCCTAGTGGTGACATTTTTTATCTTGAATGGTTACCAATTGAAATGACCATGAATGCAGAAACTTTTTATGGTCTGGCACTTGTCAGAAACCCAGCCATGACTTCCTTATTGTATCCGGGTTATCTTCTCATACACGTCGTGTCTCTGCCTGATAACCCGTTGTAAGGGAATTGCTAGTTGTGCGTTTCCCCAGTACTGCTGCTGAAACAGGAAGAAGGGAAGACAGACACAGTGAGTCCTAAACTTGACCCAGCCCCTCTCCTTACCTGCTTGCCACATGACAGCAACAACTTGGCGGCAGTCTTTTCTCTGAAATAAGTGTCACACAGAACAAGAAAGGACAAAACTACACAGAAGAGCCAAGTCAGCAAGCCAAGGGTCAAAACCAGAGAGACAAAGGCATACAAAATTGTAATCCAAAGAGAAGTCACAGGGGAAGCCAAAGGTCAGAGGTCAGTAATTCAATAAGAGCAGAAAGAGGAGCTTAGCGGGGACAAAGTCATAGGACAGAGTCACCAAAAAACTCTAAGCAAAGAATCAAACTGAACACCCCTCCTGCGCCACAGGGTAGTGAGCAGAGGCTGTCGCAGAGACCTGAACAGGCAGAGACGTTACACATAAGGAAATGAAGGCTACGTTTGTGACAAGTCCTGGAACATTCAAAGTTTCTGCATTCATGGTCATATCCATTGGCAACCGATCAAGGAAAAAAAGATATCACCACTAAGATGGTTAGCGAAAATCTTTAAAACTCTGTAAATTTTGCAATTACTTATATTTGCAAAAATGTTTCACAAATTAAAATCTGGTTATGTTCTTGGGAAATCCCCATTGTGCCCCCCATAAGACCTTAATAGAACTTGGGGGGGGGGAGGGGGCATTTTAACATTACTTGTTTTTCTACTGATATCCCTTGTAACTGTGTTACACTACAGAGCTGATCCAAGTCCTCTAGGACCCAGTAGTTCATTTAGTTCCCAGTGGATCGTATGACATTGGGCCAGAAGGAAAACTGCATCATAGTGGCTTCCAGAACTGTTAATACAGCAGTTTATGACAGTCCCTGCTTTCTCTATGGTTGGTCCATCTGTTGTCCTGCACGTCCTTGCAGAATTAAGAGTGGACCTCCGCGACATCTATTATGGAGGGCAGTCAGGCAGTTAGAGTGATTTATTAGCCATGTAAAATGATATCTCTAAATCTATAGGGACCAGTTCTTGGTCTTGCTTTAAAGCCAAGATCGCGGCTCTAGCCCTCCTGGCCTCCGCGGCTTCTGTTTAAGTTACAGTGTTTCTGAATGTGCCGTACTCGGGGTGACCAGTAATGCATTTAGCTCAAGCTCCAAGTCTTGCTTGTCCAAAATTGTAGGAGGGTTAATAAATCGAAGTGGATAGAAATCCAAGTGGCCCGTGAACTAAGATGCCCTGATATAAGGGGGCCTGTCTATCTACTTGGTCTAATAACCCGTTACCTGTGTTAAATATTATTTAATTTTGCAGCAATCTATATATTGATTGAATATTAAATGTAATTTGATAAAAGCCCGCAATTCTGTCCAGAAACGCGTTTCTCTTATTATTGTAGCATTTCTGCTGCTTAAAGTTCAGATGCATTTATTGATTGAATTAAAGAATAGGGCTTTCATTTTATTGAAAATAAGGCACGTGTTTAATATTCACTTTCCATTCCACAGGGTGTCTTCTATCCATCTCTGTTAATGAGATTTCTGGCCATTATTACAGACCTGAGAACTCTTTGTCCACACATTGTAACATAGGTTTCTTAGGATTGAGTGCCGATTGGCCGTGGTATTGGAGGGCCACCATTGTGTCGTGGTAAACACTATTGTAAAGCAGTATTGCTATTATGGATTTTCTCCTCAGTTTTATTGAATTCCTCTTCTTGCTTCAATAGTCAGAAATGCTTTATGGCGCTGCTTTTAAAGAAGCAATAACCTGAGATGGAATGTAAAATGTAACAAGAAACAAGTTGCTCATACTGTTTGTCATTCTGCAATACTGTGTGATGCTCAAACAGTGTTATAGAAATGAGAGAACACAAGGGTTAACTCCTGTTGAGTTGCTCCATTTTTAATGATTGCTAAGGTGCGGGCCGGAGCCTCCACTGCGATGTACGGAGGCAGCTGACCGGAGGCAGTATCCTCCTCAGACAGGAATGGTACTTCCGGGGTCAGGGGGTCAGCAGCACGCTGGAGACTATTTGGGCCTCATTCTGGCTCCAGCCTGCCGCTGGTTATTTAGTTTCCTTTGGGAATCAGCTCTCCTGCGCCTCCATTCCTGTCTGTCTGCCTTTTCCCTGCCTTCCTGTTTCTAGACTCTGTGTATGACCCTGCTTGCCTCCTAGACCACCTTCCTTGACCTGTGATTCCTATACCTCATGACCTCCAGAGTATGACCCCGGCTTGCCTAAAGACTACCTTTCTTGACCTGTGATTTGGATACCTCATGACCTCCAGAATATGACCCCGGCTTGCCTAAAGACCACCTTCCTTGACCTGTGATTCGGATACCTCATGACCTCCAGAGTATGACCCCGGCTTGCTTAAAGACCACCTTCCTTGACCTGTGATTCAGATACCTCATGACCTCCAGAGTATGACCCCGGCTTGCCTAAAGACCACCTCTCCTTGACCTATGATTCGGATACCTCATGACCTCCAGAGTATGACCCCGGCTTGCTTAAAGACCACCTTCCTTGACCTGTGATTCAGATACCTCATGACCTCCAGAGTATGACCCCGGCTTGCCTAAAGACCACGTCTCCTTGACCTGTGATTTGGATACCTCATGACCTTCAGAGTATGACCTCGGCTTGCCTAAAGACCACCTTCCTTGACCTGTGATTTGGATACCTCATGACCTCCAGAGTATGACCCTGGCTTGCCTAAAGACCACCTCTCTTTGACCTGTGATTCGGATACCTCGTGACCTCCATAGTATTTTCAGCATGGTGTCCACATGAATCATGCAGAGAGAAAAATACTTCAAGCAGCACTTTTCTCTCCACATGACTCGTGCGGACACCGCGTGGAAAACACGCTGACTTCCCTAATGGAATACCGAACGCACATGTGAACCAGGCCTAAAGGAGAAAGCAAGCCAGACAGAGAGCCTTGGTGATTTTTTTTTTTTTTTTTTTAAATGTAGATTGTGAGCCCCACATAGAGCTCACAATGTACATTTTTCCCTATCAGTATGTCTTTTTTTGAAGTATGGGATGGAAGTCCATGCAAACACGGGGAGAGCATACAAACTCCTTGCAGATGGTTTTCTGCCTTTGGCGGGATTTGAACACCAGGACTCCAGCGCTGCAAGGCTGCAGTGCTAACCACTGAGCCACTGTGTGGCCCCTAGCCTTGGTGATTTGTACAGCCTTGGTGTACATGGCTCCAACATGACTTTAGTGTCCCGGTGTTCTATAAAACTAGTCCTGTTGGATAGAAAAGATAAATTAGATTTTTATCTCATTTGGGAAAGGTGGTCATTGGACTGAATACAGTGTATACTAAGCCGTGTAGAATGTAATTATAATATGCAAATAATTCAAAATATTGACCTGGTTGGTGGGAACCAAAAGCAATCCAGAAAGAGCATCTGACGTTGGCACCATTAACCTATTTCTAAGTTACATGTGCCAGTGGGTCCAGACTAATGGAGCTGCAAAAAAAAAAAAAAATTTTTCTTTGTTGTCAGCTTTTATCTGGAATTTCTATTTAAATACAACATTAATAGTCATTTTCTTCATTATATGCATATGACAAGGAACTAATGACTTTGATCTAATCCTTGGAGTGCAGCAAAGGTCTATTAGTTAACATCAGATTAAATAAACATATAACACTACATGTATTAATTGGAATTAATTGGTATACTATACACCATGGCTACCAAATAGAACCTTAAACAGATTGTAGATCATTAGTTTAAGGGTCAGTTTTGTTCCAAAAATAATGCCGCTCTTGACTATGGGTTATATCTGTTTTTGCAGCTCAGCTTCATTTACTTGAATAGAAAAGAGCTGCAATACCATTTACAACCTATGAGCTGCAGTAGTGTGGGATTAAAGGAAAAGCAAACCCATTTTTAGACCAAATATAATAATATGCATAATGGGTGGATGATATTAAACAAAATCGCATTCAATTTGAACTGAACTGAAATTTTGCAGCCAAAAACAGTGTGTTTCCACAATGTGCAGCCCTATACTGTACCTCCAGTTATAAACAACTCTTCATAAATGAGTAATGCAGGTTAATATATTAAACTTTGTAATATCTTATTAAAGAAATAAGTTTCTTTCTCCTCCTTTAAGGCGGAGTTACTTTCTACATATTAGTCTAGGAAGAGAGGAGGGGGGATAGAAAAGCCATTGAAATAATTGCTGCTGCTACACTGCGCTTGTCCTTGCTCTTTTAACACTACTAGGTTTGTAGATAAGAGGCTAACAGTTCACAGAATAAGGCAATAATTGAATTAACCAGCCTTCTTCTTCACCCCTCCCCTCTCCAGAGGGCTTCATGTGTGAGGCTGAAAACAGTGAAAAATCTTATGTAAACTAGCAGTTAGACTGAAGATAAGGAGGAGTAGAAGAGCTTAATAAGTGAAGGAGGAAATAGATCTCCTTAAAGTGGTTGTTCAGGTAAAATTGGACAATCCCTTTAACTTTTAAATTTGCCAAGGGCAGTGAAAAAAATGGAAAAAAATGCATACTCACCTGTCCTTGTTGCTCTGGTGTCCAGCAGCCTCAGCAGGCCTCAGGAAGAGCCTTCCGATTTCATGGGTACTGACATCACATGCCCCTCACTGATTGGCTTCAGTGGAACTCCGGAAAGGACATGTTGAACAGAATTCCCGGAACGCATGGATAACAGAACATCGGGTACAGGTGAGTCTGAATTTTTTTAAAAAAATTTTCACTGCCCATGTGTTACATCCGCTCAAACTTCTGCACCATCCGCTTGCACGCTGTGGTGCAGAAATAGTGTTCAGTTTTAATTTTTTTGCTTAGGGTTCTTGTTGTGTTGTCTGAACACTGTCCTATTCCGTCACCTTGGTAATTGATTTACCGCCACACCGATCTCCTTCACCTTTGTTTCCTCTGTCCCTCTAATGGTTAATGTTAGTCTTACCTGTGTGATTGACAGCCTATCTTCCTATCAAGTCTGGGACGGGTTCTTCCTTCCTATTTATTGCTTGTTCACATTCACATTGGTGCTTGCTATTGCCTTGTGCGTACTGGCGTTACTCTTGCTTATCTGTTACCTGAACTCTTATTATTCATCTTTGGCTTTACCTTTGACTATTCTCTTGGATTACAATTTTGTACTGCCCTCCTCCTCCAAGGACCGGAAGCGCCAGACACGGCGCCTGAAGCAGAGCAGGTGCATCGCAGAGGAGGCTCCAACCCGCACCTTAACAATCACTAAAAATGAAGCAAATCCGCATCAGTTAACCCTTGTGTTCTCTCTTTTCTATAACACTGTTTGAGGATCACACAGTAAATATTGCAGAATGACAAACAGTATGAGCAACTTATTTCTTTTTACATTTTACATTCAATTCCAGGTTATTATTTAACCCTATTCAAGTGAATAAGCTGCAATACCAAATATGACCTACGGACAGGCGTGGCGCTGTTTCTGAAAACAAAACATATTCTTTATCAGTCCAGGAAGTCTTTCATGCCTGCACTTCTATCAGAGTTACGGTAAACAAACAGGAATTCAGCACTGTGCAGTAACCCTTTAAGGGTTTGGGTACAAGCCTCGTGATCGTGATACATAATCCAGCGTAAATAAACAAAAATAGGCAGCACTTCAAAAGCTTCAGTTAAAAAGGAGATGGATTTATTCCAAAAAAAACAATGTTTCAGTCGTCACATCATAGATTGAGATGTTTTGAGATCTGAAAGGTTTCTTTTTGGAATAAATTAATCTCTTTTTTAACTGAAGTTTTTGGAATTCTGCCTCTTCTGTGTTTACTTACAATAAAGATATTTCCAATCTATACTAAAGGGAAAGCTATTTTCACTATTTCACCTGAAGCCTTGGCTGTAGAGTAACCAACCCTGAGTCTACAATTACTTTTAAGGCTAAGACCTCATGTGACGTCCTGCTGCAAAAAAGCGCTGCAGGAAAAACTGCGGCGACAACGCATTGCGGTTCTTCCCGCAGACCATTGTAAGGTATATCACTGTATAATACATCCAACAAGAAATTGATTCCAGCCAGGTTACGTGGAAAGATGCAAAAATACTTCTTCTTTATTGTTAAAAAGTTTACAAAATCACAGCAGCATGAAAAACAGGAATGTGGGCGTCAGACTGACGCGTTTCGGATATGTAATCCTTTGTCAAAGTCTTTGACTTTGACAAAGGATTACATATCCGAAACGCGTCAGTCTGACGCCCACATTCCTGTTTTTCATGCTGCTGTGATTTTGTAAACTTTTTAACAATAAAGAAGAAGTATTTTTGCATCTTTCCACGTAACCTGGCTGGAATCAATTTCTTGTTGGATGTACTATCGTTTGGCTCCGGACCGAGGGAGCATATTTTTTCCGAGCCGGTCTATAGATCCACGGATCTCAGAGTGGGAAGCGATATATGGGAGAGTGATTTTCACTACAAGTTGGCTGAGTATATTTTCCTTTCCCTTCCTTCCCTTTTTTCTATATCACTGTATAAGCACATATCCAGGATCCTGTATGAAGTAGCACAGCAGACTAAGCTTTCCTAAAAAATAGATTTGCCAAGGCATCCGGCCCAGGATATGCCATCAAAATTCTCTTTTGGCATTCACATCATGCAGGAGACCTCGTAGATATATTGTGTATGTGTTGGCAGCTTTTCTGCTATGCTGAACGTGTCCACAAAACAATATGGGAACAGAGCCTCAACACCAAGAAGCTTTTATATGTGGAAACATACAGATCTGTGTTGTTTATTGAGAATTCTTTTTTTTTTTTTCAATAAATAAAAATGGAAATTTAGGGATTTTTATTTTTTATTTTTTTAAGCGATGCAGAATAAATAATGTAATAGTTGTATAGTTCAAGTCAGTATGAATGCTGTGATACAAATTAGATATTTATCTTTTTTACCTTTATGTTAAAGGGGTTGTGCAGGATAAACTGATAATTAACCCCTAAACTCCCTACCCCCACCTAACGTCTAATATACTTCAAGTTAAAAAAAATCTATAATTACCCATATCCCTGGAGCGGTCATGTGACCACTCCAGGGACACTTTCTGATAATCCATTGACGTTCTGTTTCAAATGGAACGTCACCATCACTCTTCCCCCTCCCCTATCCCCATCAATACTTACCAAGCCTTGCTGTGTCCGGGGAACGGCTCCTCTATTCTACAGTGGGCAGAATAGGTTAGCCAGGGAGACAGGGGAGGATGGGAGGGGCTAGTAATGGGCGGGGTCAATAGACTTAGTGAAATAGGGAGAGTGGGAGGAGCTAGTAATGGGTGAGATCAATAGAATTAGGGAGATAGGGAGAGTGGGGGGTTTAGTAATGGGTGGGATCGCTAGTCAGTGAGAGTAGGAGGAGCTTGGTTTAGTGAGACAGTGAAGGTGGAAAGGGCTAGGCTTGGTAAGATGGAGGGTTTTGTAACAGAGTGAGAGAGGAGGAGGGCCTGAGTAACAGGGAGTTAGTGTGGCAGCTACATAGGAAGCTGCAGAGCAGGAAGCTACACCATGTAAACAAAGGGAGAGAATGCCAGAAGCTACCAGAGACACCCAGAAATCTCTCCAAACACTTCTAAAGGTATATGGGTGTATTATTAACCCATTACTAGCACTAGCAGACCTTTCTAAAAAAGAGTTTCTGCCTGGAAAACCCCTTTAAGGCCCGACTTAGTGATATGCAGCAAAGTAAACGCATTGCATTTCATTTGTCATTGCATTTTCGCAGTGTTTTCCTCTGTGGACTTTATGCTTCCATTATACAGTACCTATAGAGAAAACGCCAGCTTTTGCAAAAATGCAGCATTTCTGCTGTGGATTTTTTTCTGCAATGTGTAGGTGGAAAACAAAAACATAGAACAGAGCTGTACACAGAGGAACATGTTATGTGACGGAAAAAATTAAAGGTCCTCTTGTGATTATCTGTACCCCTTAATTTGCGTGTCTCTACCTCAGAAATATATGACACCAGAAAAAAAAAAACAAAAAAAAAAACGAGGTAGACTGTACACTCAGCATACGGAAAAAATGTGTAGGTGGGATTAGCCAGAATGCCATTCACTTTGCAGGTATTGTAAATCACTGCGTTTTTGCAACGTGGGGCTTCAGCCTTTTTTTTTTTTTTTTTGTGCCTTTGATAATGGATTTACGAAGGGGGACATTTCACTTAACTTGAATTTTTCTTATTTTTGTAAAAACCTTTCAGGCTGAGGCCCCACATTGTGGAAATGCAGATTCTTTTGTTGTGGATTTTGCTGCAGTTTTTTCAGCCAAAGTCAATAATGGCTATCTAAGAAAACTGAGATATATAGGTATATAAGTTCTTATACTTCTCCCTTCTACTCAATCCACTCCGGACTTTGGCTCAAAAAAACCCAGCAAAATCTGCAACAAAAAAAAGCTGTGTTTCCTCAATGTGAGGCCTCGACTTTAAACTGTCTTCCCATTCCTTTTATAGCCATTATTGGCTTTGGCCCAAAATCCACAACAAAATCTGCAATAAAAAAAGCCGCGTTTCCGCAACATGGGGCCTCAGCCTTCCAGTACTGTTTTGATTAATCTCATTCACACATTGTGGGAAAAAGGCTGTATTTTAAAAATTGGTAAAATTCTGTATGTTAATTGTAGCTGTGGCATGACAAGCATTTCCCTTATATATTTAATTGGGGAAGAAAAAAATTGCAGCAAAAAAAATAAATAAATTAAAAACTCTGCAGTAAAAAGTGCAATATTGTGTGTGGTTTTTTTTAGCTGCGTTTTGCTATGTGGGGCCTTAGCCTAAAAAAAAAAAAAAAAAAAAATGTACTAACTAGAGATGAGCGAGTAGTACTCGATCAAGTAGGTATTCGATAGAATACTACAGTATTCGAAATACTCGTACTCGATCGAGTACCACTCGCTGTTCGAATGTAAAAGTTTGATGCAGAACCAGCATTGATTGGCCGAATGCTATACAGTCGGCCAATCAACTCTGTTTCTTCTCCTACCTTTAGAAGTCTTCTCCGTGCAGCTTCCCCGCGGCGTCTTCCGGCTCTGAATTCACTCTGCCAGGCAGCGCCGCAACCTGCCATGAGGCGACCTGAAGCGAGCGCTTCAGGCGGCGCTATGCCAGGGCCTCAGGGAGGGCGGCATTTTTGCTAACCTAAGCCAGTCCAGGACAAGCTGTCCTGGACTGGCTTAGCACAGAGCGGTGGTTTGGGGAGGCCACTGGAGCAGCGCTGCTCCAGCAGCCTCCCCTCACGCTCAGGCAGAGCGCAGGCAGTCTCCGGGCCTGCTCTCTGCCGGCGAACGACACTAAGCCCCGCCCCCTTCAATTCGCCGTGCCCCCTCTGCTAAGCCACGCCCCCGATACGCCCCCTCCCCCGGCGCAGGGGGGGGCGGCTTTCCGTAGTTCGCCTCGGGCGGCGAAAGGGGCAGGTTCACCTCTGCTGCCAGGCATCGGGCCTGGGCAGAGCCGACTGCGCATGTCTGCTTGTAGTGCGGGCATGCACAGTCGGCTCTGCCCAGGCCCGATGCCTGGCAGAGTGAATGAAGAGCTGGAAGATGCTGCGGGGACGCTGCACGGAGAAGACTTCTCGGAGGATCCAGCCCGACCCTCACTCGTGGACTTGGTAAGTATAACGTTGCCTACCCCTGAAACGAGCATTTTCCCCCATAGACTATAATAGGGTTCGATATTCAATTCGAGTAGTCGAATATTGAGGGGCTACTCGAAACGAATATCGAACCTCGAACATTTTACTGTTCGCTCATCTCTAGTACTAACATTTCCTGAAGGTTTACACAACATGGTACTATAAATTAAAATAATCTAAATTTCTCCTAGGGTCATGTATAAAAATAAAATGAGGAATTAAATGGACATTATGAACATACTTCCTAGAACCTTAGAAAGCCACCAAGTGAAATCTATAACTTCTTCCTATATCTGTGAAGGTTTTTACTAACTATAAAACATTTTCTTTGCTTTCCAAGTAGTTATGTTTTGCCGCTTGGAATTGAGCAAGCGTTCCGACATACCCTCTATGATATATATTCTGTTTGGGGAAAGACATCAAATTATTCTCTTTCAATTTTCACTAAACATTAGGAATGAGATTATTTTCCCTCAGGCAAGCGGCAGTAATGTTTTTTATACTAGCCATAAAACTTAACGTTCGGGATGGAAGCTGCTTACTAAGTGGAGTTAATGCAGATGTGGCCACTGTCAATGGTATCGGCTTATGGTGCTTTGAAAAACTTTATGAATTATTGTTTCATTTATTTCAAAGGGTTTCCCCACCGATATCTTATAGCTGAAGACTTCGATGAGCCATAAGTTACTGAACACAAGGTACTGTGCATAGCAATGTATTAGCCAGAACTACAGAATACAGTACCTGCGGAGTAGCCATTGTTATTTACAGAAGTCAGACTCCCACTGAACGGTAAATTTTGGTACATAACTGCCGTTAAAGGGAATGTGTGATCAGAAAACTACATACGTTTCAAACCAAATTTTTATGTTAAAGGGGTTTTTCCAAGAATGAAACCATGTTTACATTTGTATACGCTTCCGGCATGTTGTTTCCATTATTGTGAATGGGAAAGGACACAGAATCAGTCTGCAACCGTTCTCTGTGACAGCTAATGTCCGGTGCTGTCATCCTATGATGGAAGACAGCAACGGACATTAATAATGATAGTGTGAACTCCTCTGACTGTTTTACTGTACTGTTGACGGAGATATGAAATGGCTTTTTATTTGAGCGACAAGTTGTACTTTTTATTGGTTTGCCATGTTTGACTATTGTATGACTATTTGATCACTTTTTATTGCTATTTTTTGGAAAGTGATATAACTAGAGATGAGCGAACAGTGTTCTATCGAACACATGTTCGATCGGATATCAGGGTGTTCGCCATGTTCGAATCGAATCGAACACCACGTGGTAAAGTGCGCCAAAATTCGATTCCCCTCCCACCTTCCCTGGCGCCTTTTTTGCACCAATAACAGCGCAGGGGAGGTGGGACAGGAACTACGACACTGGGGGCATTGAAAAAAATTGGAAAAAGTCATTGGCTGCCGAAATCAGGTGACCTCCATTTTAGACGAATAGTGGATTTCAAATCCGGGTCATATGAGAATGTGAACTTTGTGACTATGAGACAGGGATAGCTGTACAGGCAGGGATAGCTAGGGATAACCTTTATTTAGGGGGGAATGTTATTAAAAATAACTTTTTGGGGCTCTATCGGGTGTGTAATTGTGATTTTTGTGAGATAAACTTTTTCCCATAGGGATGCATTGGCCAGCGCTGATTGGCCGAATTCCGTACTCTGGCCAATCAGTGCTGGCCAATGCATTCTATTAGCTTGATGAAGCAGAGTGTGCACAAGGGTTCAAGCGCACCCTCGGCTCTGATGTAGCAGAGCCGAGGCTGCACAAGGGTTCAAGCGCACCCTCGGCTCTGATGTAGGAGAGCCGAGGGTGCACTTGAACCCTTGTGCACCCTCAGCTCTGCTACATCAGAGCCGAGGGTGCGCTTGAACCCTTGTGCACACTCTGCTTCATCTACACATCTGATGTAGCAGTGCCGAGTGTGCATCAGATGTGTAGTTGAGCAAAACTGACTCAGCACTGCTAAGTCTGCATTCGCATAGGAATGCATTGGCCAGCCTTCGGCCAATCAGCGCTGGCTCTGCCGGAGGAGGCGGAGTCTAAGGTCGGACCTGAATGGAGACTGGTGTGGAGCGATCTTAGACTCCGCCTCCTCCAGCAGAGCCAGCGCTGATTGGCCGAATTCCGTACTCTGGCCAATCAGCACTGGCTAATGCATTGTATTGGCTTGATGAAGCAGTGCTGAATGTGTGTGCTTAGCACACACATTCAGCTCTACTTCATCGGGCTAATAGAATGCATTGGCCAGCGCTGATTGGCCGAATTCCGTACTCTGGCCAATCAGCACTGGCTAATGCATTGTATTGGCTTGATGAAGCAGTGCTGAATGTGTGTGCTTAGCACACACATTCAGCTCTACTTCATCGGGCTAATAGAATGCATTGGCCAATCAGCGCTGGCCAATGCATTCTATTAGCGTGAACTGAGTTTGCACAGGGGTTCTAGTGCACCCTCGGCTCTGCTACATCAGATTGCTACATCTGATGTAGCAGTGCCGAGTGTGCATCAGATGTGTAGTTGAGCAAAACTGACTCAGCACTGCTAAGTCTGCATTCGCATAGGAATGCATTGGCCAGCCTTCGGCCAATCAGCGCTGGCTCTGCCGGAGGAGGCGGAGTCTAAGGTCGGACCTGAATGGAGACTGGTGTGGAGCTATCTTAGACTCCGCCTCCTCCAGCAGAGCCAGCGCTGATTGGTCGAGTTCCGTACTCTGGCCAATCAGCACTGGCCAATGCATTTCTATGGGGAAAAGTTAGCTTGCGAAAATCGCAAACTGACAGGGATTTCCATGAAATAAAGTGACTTTTATGCCCCCAGACATGCTTCCCCTGCTGTCCCAGTGTCATTCCAGGGTGTTGGTATCATTTCCTGGGGTGTCATAGTGGACTTGGTGACCCTCCAGACACGAATTTGGGTTTCCCCCTTAACGAGTTTATGTTCCCCATAGACTATAATGGGGTTCGAAACCCATTCGAACACTCGAACAGTGAGCGGCTGTTCGAATCGAATTTCGAACCTCGAACATTTTAGTGTTCGCTCATCTCTAGATATAACCAAAATGCATAAGTTTTGGTTATGGAGGCTTAGGGGAGCCTAAGGGGGCGTTCACACTAGCGCCCCTGTGCAAGACTTTGTGTCTGGCCAAAAAACTGGTTTCCCAGCGGAGAGGCTGCAGGTGGACTCTGGCGGTTTACTTTTAAAACCCATTCAAATGAATGGGTTTTAAAACTGACTGCTGGGAAGCCATTCCTGATGCAGTTTCTCAGGTGCTTAGGATGGAAACCCAGTGGAATAACATAGTGCACAGGGGCTCCCCTTTATATTCACATGTTTACTTTTTGTTTATGCGTATTTAGGTGTTTTTTTTTATTATTTGTTTTTTTTTCCCTTTATTATAAACTTTTTGAAATACTTTTTACTGTCCCACAAGGGGACTTGAACCTGGGAACTCTGACCCCCAGTCCAATGTACTATAATTAGAGATGAGCGAACACTAAAATGTTCGAGGTTCGAAATTCGATTCGAACAGCCGCTCACTGTTCGAGTGTTCGAATGGGTTTCGAACCCCATTATAGTCTATGGGGAACATAAACTCGTTAAGGGGGAAACCCAAATTCGTGTCTGGAGGGTCACCAAGTCCACTATGACACCCCAGGAAATGATACCAACACCCTGGAATGACACTGGGACAGCAGGGGAAGCATGTCTGGGGGCATAAAAGTCACTTTATTTCATGGAAATCCCTGTCAGTTTGCGATTTTCGCAAGCTAACTTTTCCCCATAGAAATGCATTGGCCAGTGCTGATTGGCCAGAGTACGGAACTCGACCAATCAGCGCTGGCTCTGCTGGAGGAGGCGGAGTCTAAGATAGCTCCACACCAGTCTCCATTCAGGTCCGACCTTAGACTCCGCCTCCTCCGGCAGAGCCAGCGCTGATTGGCCGAAGGCTGGCCAATGCATTCCTATGCGAATGCAGACTTAGCAGTGCTGAGTCAGTTTTGCTCAACTACACATCTGATGCACACTCGGCACTGCTACATCAGATGTAGCAATCTGATGTAGCAGAGCCGAGGGTGCACTAGAACCCCTGTGCAAACTCAGTTCACGCTAATAGAATGCATTGGCCAGCGCTGATTGGCCAATGCATTCTATTAGCCCGATGAAGTAGAGCTGAATGTGTGTGCTAAGCACACACATTCAGCACTGCTTCATCAAGCCAATACAATGCATTAGCCAGTGCTGATTGGCCAGAGTACGGAATTCGGCCAATCAGCGCTGGCTCTGCTGGAGGAGGCGGAGTCTAAGGTCGGACCTGAATGGAGACTGGTGTGGAGCGATCTTAGACTCCGCCTCCTCCAGCAGAGCCAGCACTGATTGGCCGAATTCCGTACTCTGGCCAATCAGCACTGGCTAATGCATTGTATTGGCGTGATGAAGCAGTGCTGAATGTGTGTGCTTAGCACACACATTCAGCTCTACTTCATCGGGCTAATAGAATGCATTGGCCAGCGCTGATTGGCCGAATTCCGTACTCTGGCCAATCAGTGCTGGCCAATGCATTCTATTAGCTTGATGAAGCAGAGTGTGCACAAGGGTTCAAGCGCACCCTCGGCTCTGATGTAGCAGAGCCGAGGCTGCACAAGGGTTCAAGCGCACCCTCGGCTCTGATGTAGGAGAGCCGAGGGTGCACTTGAACCCTTGTGCAGCCTCGGCTCTGCTACATCAGAGCCGAGGGTGCGCTTGAACCCTTGTGCACACTCTGCTTCATCAAGCTAATAGAATGCATTGGCCAGCGCTGATTGGCCAATGTATTCTATTAGCCTGATGAAGTAGAGCTGAATGTGTGTGCTAAGCACACACATTCAGCTCTACTTCATCGGGCTAATAGAATGCATTGGCCAGCGCTGATTGGCCAGAGTACGGAACTCGACCAATCAGCGCTGGCTCTGCTGGAGGAGGCGGAGTCTAAGATCGCTCCACACCAGTCTCCATTCAGGTCCGACCTTAGACTCCGCCTCCTCCAGCAGAGCCAGCGCTGATTGGCCGAATTCCGTACTCTGGCCAATCAGCACTGGCTAATGCATTGTATTGGCGTGATGAAGCAGTGCTGAATGTGTGTGCTTAGCACACACATTCAGCTCTACTTCATCGGGCTAATAGAATGCATTGGCCAATCAGCGCTGGCCAATGCATTCTATTAGCGTGAACTGAGTTTGCACAGGGGTTCTAGTGCACCCTCGGCTCTGCTACATCAGATTGCTACATCTGATGTAGCAGTGCCGAGTGTGCATCAGATGTGTAGTTGAGCAAAACTGACTCAGCACTGCTAAGTCTCTGCATTCGCATAGGAATGCATTGGCCAGCCTTCGGCCAATCAGCGCTGGCTCTGCCGGAGGAGGCGGAGTCTAAGGTCGGACCTGAATGGAGACTGGTGTGGAGCGATCTTAGACTCCGCCTCCTCCAGCAGAGCCAGCGCTGATTGGTCGAGTTCCGTACTCTGGCCAATCAGCGCTGGCCAATGCATTCTATTAGCCCGATGAAGTAGAGCTGAATGTGTGTGCTTAGCACACACATTCAGCTCTACTTCATCAGGCTAATAGAATACATTGGCCAATCAGCGCTGGCCAATGCATTCTATTAGCTTGATGAAGCAGAGTGTGCACAAGGGTTCAAGCGCACCCTCGGCTCTGATGTAGCAGAGCTGAGGGTGCACAAGGGTTCAAGTGCACCCTCGGCTCTCCTACATCAGAGCCGAGGGTGCGCTTGAACCCTTGTGCAGCCTCGGCTCTGCTACATCAGAGCCGAGGGTGCGCTTGAACCCTTGTGCACACTCTGCTTCATCAAGCTAATAGAATGCATTGGCCAGCACTGATTGGCCAGAGTACGGAATTCGGCCAATCAGCGCTGGCCAATGCATCCCTATGGGAAAAAGTTTATCTCACAAAAATCACAATTACACACCCGATAGAGCCCCAAAAAGTTATTTTTAATAACATTCCCCCCTAAATAAAGGTTATCCCTAGCTATCCCTGCCTGTACAGCTATCCCTGTCTCATAGTCACAAAGTTCACATTCTCATATGACCCGGATTTGAAATCCACTATTCGTCTAAAATGGAGGTCACCTGATTTCGGCAGCCAATGACTTTTTCCAATTTTTTTCAATGCCCCCAGTGTCGTAGTTCCTGTCCCACCTCCCCTGCGCTGTTATTGGTGCAAAAAAGGCGCCAGGGAAGGTGGGAGGGGAATCGAATTTTGGCGCACTTTACCACGTGGTGTTCGATTCGATTCGAACATTGCGAACACCCTGATATCCGATCGAACATGTGTTCGATAGAACACTGTTCGCTCATCTCTAACTATAATATATAGTATTTCAGCACATCGCACATAGGTTCCGTATGTGTAATATGCATAGACAGTCAGGAGGCTTAATACTGGCCTCCTGACTGCCATGGTAATCCTTGGATCAAGGGAAAGCGATCTTGACTCTGGACCCTCTGGATGCCGTGATCGCTATTGCCAGCACGTTTAGGTTTGGTCTTATATATATAAGTGTTATTATTAGACTTTTGGGCCTTTTCAGCCCCCAAACAAGTAGAGGCGCCGGGGATGTGTGGGCAAAATAAAAAATGCTGATCCTCATCTTTCCTGGTTTGCTTCTCCTAAGCAATCTTTGATCTAGTCAGTGGCATAACTAGGAATGGTGGGGCCCCGTGACAAACTTGACATTGCCCCCCCCCCCCCCCGACCGACATGGACGCCAAAGACCTCGATCAATCGACCGATAACCCCCCCCCCCCCCCGCGTACCTGCATGCTCTATTATGCCCCATTGTGGCCCCTGCACTCAGTATTATGCCCCATAATGAACACCCATGAACAATTATTATACTATTACTATACTATTACTGGATCAAATATTGAGAGTTCACAATGAGGAGCAATGGAGGGAAGGGGACTGACGCTGCCTGGAGATTGGGTTATTTCCTGACAAATGTTGTCAATTTTATCTTTAAAGTTCATGGCCATATTTTGAGCACTGAGGTCTGTGACAGGAACTTGCACTTTTGACATAAAGAGGGAGTAAAAGGTGTCAAGACTCGAGTTATTGGAGAGGGAAGGGATGAGAGACGTGAAGAAGACTTGTTTGGCAAGGTGAAGGGCGGAACTACAGTCTTTGAGCATAAATATCAAGTGAAGAAAGGCTGCAGATGTCTGAGATTTTCTCCACAGACGTTCAGCACATCTTGAGCATCGCTGAAGAAAATATGTTTGAGGAACGTGCCAAGGTTGCCGGTATCTGTGTTCTGAGTAGCAAAGGTGCTACTTTATTCAGGGTGGATTTAAGACTCTCGTTGAAGTGTTTGGTGGCCAGTTCCGGGCAAGAGAGAGAAGAGATGAGGGACAATGGTGATTATAGGATAAGGCCGTACACATCTGTACTTACAGTATATAGGGTTTACTTTATAGTGATCTTTAGATGTTTAGTCAGTTTATGTTACGTACATAGTGCCAACATATTCCACAGACCTGTCCAAAGATTGTCATTTGTCATTACTCACATCAGATGTGATGTGAAGACTAAAGGACGTGTTTGCTGATATCACACAAACCATGTTCACAGAAAAGACAGATATCCATTTGTTTTTGCTCTTACCTATGCAGATCGTAATATCTACCCTGTCTATACCTGCTGTTTCCAGGATTGTCAGGAAAAAGTAGTGTTTGGCTTGTTCTGCACCCAGGGTACCCACGACCTATACAATTTTTTTTTTATTCCAGCATCCTAAGACCTGTTTATTTCGTAGGTTAAAGGTGTTTTACTGGATAAAATAAAAATTAACCCCTACTAACCACCACTAACCCCTCCCCCGATTAACTTTTGATTTACTTAGTTTAAAAAAAATTATACTTACCTGGATGTGACCCCCTTCCCCCCACCAAACGGCACACTTTCTGATATTGGTGATGGTCTATTTCCCTGTTTCCAGAAATGGAACGTCATCAATCTTCCCTCCCTCTGCCCCCTTCATACTTACTTGTCTTCAGTCTTCTGGCATGAAGTGTCACTTCCATCTAGCGCCTGCACAATAGAGCCAGTGATTCTAGATCTATTGTGCAATCACCAGCAGAAGTGAAAAACTGAAGGATTCTGCCTACCACGCATGCGCAAGGTGTCCTCAGAAGAAGAAGCTGATGGGACAGAAGTAACTGATCTCCAGGACACAGAAGACAGGTAAGTATGATGGGGTGGGGTTGTGGCTGAATTAGTAGGTAGATAAGTAGGTATGGCTAGTAGTCTGTGGGTAGCTAGAGAAACGGGGGAAGTGGGTCTGAGAGAGGGGGAGGGAGGGAGATCTGAGGCTAAGACAGCGGGAAGCTACCCATGTAAACAAATGTAGAAGATGCTAGGAGCTCCAAGAGAAACTCCGAAATCACTCAAAACACTCCTACAGGTATTTTAGTGCATTTATTAACCCATTAATAGCACCAAAATACCTTTAAAAAAAAAAATAGCTTGCCCCGAAAACCCCTTTAAGAAAATGTGACAGGCATAGTAGGTGACAATCTAATAATATAATATAATATAATATAATATAATATAATATAATAATGACAATATAATATTATTGTCATTTTTTTCCATTATACACATTATGTTATTATTGTGAAAAATTTCCTTGAATATTGCTTTATCTTTCTTATAGGACCACGCTAGCATACATATGGTGCTCATTTACTTCAGTGGGAAAACAAGCATAACCGTCACGACTCAAGATCCGCGATCAAATGAACTAAAAGGAGTTCCTGGCAATTCTTCCACATTGTTTGCCTGAGGGGGAAAATTTCTTTAATGTTCAATGAAAATTGAAATGGTGGAATTTAATGTCTTTCCCCAAACACGACGCAGAACATAGGGAATTGTGAGCTTCACTTGGTATCAAACAGAAGAAAACATATCTGCTTATAAGAAACTGTGGGAAGAAAGATTCTTAATTGGATTAAGACGTATAGGATAATATAATTTTACTTGGGGGATGTTCATTTTAGATCTACTGATAGAAGACATAATTCACATCTAGTTTCCGCATCATCCTTAATGTCTCTGTGTAAATAACAAGACTTGTGACACTCCAGAACTTCGTGATCATCTTGTTCCTGTTCTTGGAGAAAGTCTGTCGGCTGCCTACACAATATTTCTAAGAAAATGAGTAAGCAACATGGTAAAATACTCAATTATGATGGGAAAAGTGTTCATAATAATTCATCCTGTTAAAAACAGGGGAAATATTGTCATAGCAGAAGAATTAAAGAACAAGATCTTATCAACCCTTTCAAGACTGCTTTAGAACTTGAAACCCATTGCAAGATTTTACTCTCTTTAATCTCTTTTATTTATTTTTTTTATAATACCCAAATATGTATCCAAATAATTTATTCCTTTTCTGCAAGACACATAGTGTTTAACTTACCAGACCCTCGGGTCCCCAAGCTTGTTGCAAGACACATAGGCAGTGACCATAAATGCTTGGTGAATCCAGTATGATTGATCAGCTTCAAGATGTCTTGCAAATCTAGCATGCATTGAAGGGAGCGTATCGCCAGGGTGCAGGATATTAAACCAGCAATACAGTTACAGTACATAGATCAGGCTCACCTGAATGTAACGCACTTTCCTCCATGAAATATTCCTTTATTTCACAATATGCAAATGAGCAGTCTGAAGCACTTAGGGTGTGCTCCTACTATGGCTTATACCGCTCTACTATATTGGCATAGAGACAACATAGGACCATTTGAGATTTCAACACAGCTCCCTGGTTCTGTCACTCAAAGAAGGGAAAGGGAAAGGAGGGTGTAGTAGAGCAGTGTGGGACATTCCAGTGTGCAGCTACGGAGCCATCCTCAGTGCTCTCGACGGCTCCGTTGCGTTGCGTTGTTTTTAAAAACGTACCCCAATTTACACGAGCTACTGGTTAAAGTGCGGCACTTGTGTGCCCACTTTGGCAAGTCTACAGTAGCTGCTGCTAGCCTCAATACACTCCAGCAACGCCTACATTTGCCTGAACCACCGGCTGTTGTGCGAGGTAACCACATGCTGAAACCCTAGATGCCATATGTTGAGCAGGGTGTGTGAGCAGCGGAGACCTTTGATGGAGTTCCATCTCCAAAACCCAAGGATTCATCAACATTAGCATGCACTTATCACAATTCCTGATATGACAGCTGCGTTAAGCAGGGTGCAGGGTACAACGCAGACCAGGCCCGAGCACCAGGAACAGGTGTTACAATGGCTAGCGGATAATGCTTCCAGCTGCTTTTACACCAGCCAGTCAGCCACTACCTGCAGTCGTCTTCATACCCAAGAGTCTGTCCGTCCTTCCTGCCAACATGCCCAATATTCCCAACAGAGTCATCCCACCCTTGCCCCCTCCCAGGATCTCTTTTACTGTCTCTCCCTCTGTTGAACCACTTCCCAAATCGCAGGAGCTACCAGACGACTTTGTGTGTCCTGATGCCCGAATACTGGAGCATCCACCATTTCCTACCAATTTTGTGGTTGTGGACCAGCAACCGGCATTTCTGGGCCTCAGTGATGATGACGAGACAGTTGCCATCAGGGCAAGCTGTGGTTATGTGCGGTTTGCAGGAAGGGGAGAGTGAGCAATTGGAAGAGGAGTTGGTGGACAACGAGGCCACCGACCCGACATGGACAGGGGTGATGTCTATATTGATGGAGGAAGAGGAGGATGACGAAGTGGTAGATGATCTCATTGTCACTCATCTGTCCTCTCCGATCCCTCTGCGCCCTACACTTATTGGGTCTCCAAGTTGGATTTGTGGCTGGAACTTGCTCTATATGCCTTGGAGGTCCTTTCCTGCCCTGACGCCAGCGTGCTATCGGAAAATGTCTTCAGCGCAGCCGGTGGCATCATCACGGATAAGCACAGACGGCTGTCAGCTGACAGTGCTGACCGGCTGACTTTCATCAAAATGAACAGCCAATGGCTGACATTTACATGTCAGTTATATGACAAATTTAGTGCAGTTTACACACTTTGTAAGTCTAAACTGAGTAGGGGCTTTAAAAAGAGCAACCTTACCACCTCTTGCGTGCGCTGTCATGTGGAAGGCAAGCCCTGAGCTCAGTGGGAGAGAGCAAACGCAGGACAATCGTCGCCCGGCGTTGCCAACACTGCCTCTTCCACTGTTTACAGTGCTGGTGCTGCAGTCCAGACCACCAGCCTGGACACCTACACATCTGTCTCTGACACTTTGGGGAGTCCTCCCCCCTTCTGCCCTTTTTGCCTGCACCATCATGCGCCTCTTCCCAGCCACTCCCCATCTCCCAGGTGTTTCATTGCAGGCAGAAGTACAGCGCAAGCCACCCATGTGCCCAAGCCTTCAACGGCCTCATCTAAAAACTGCTGGCCCTGGAGATGTTGGCGTTTATGCTTCTGCATACCCAGCCTTCCGTCACCAAATAGCAGCTGGGGGATCTCCCTATGCTGGGCCTAGCTGTTACTACTTCTCTTGGTGTGCTGTCCCCGCCTTGCGCCTGCACGTGTCCCAGAACATCAGTCGGGCCCAGAGTTCCGCACTTTGCTGCAAGGTCCACTTGACCACCGGCGCATCGACAAGCACCTGCGGTCAGGGATGCTGCTTCTCTTTAATGACAGGCCGGGTTAATGTAGTGGAGTCTGGGCACAGGGTGCAAACTGGGGTGGCCTATCTCCTCTCCCAGCCCAAAATTCATGGCAGGGGTTCTCTGAAAGCCTACTCCTACGCTGCAACCTTGACCCCAGCTACGAGCTGGAAATGCTGTAACACTGGCGTGGGGAGATGTCAGCAGGAAGTGCTGAAGCTCATCAGCTTGGGGGACAGACAACACACTGCCTCCGAGGTCAGGGATGCCATCCTGGCTGAGATGGCAATATGGTTTTCCCCGCTGCATCTGGGCCCAGGCATGTTTGCGTAAGTGATAATGGCCGGAACCTGGTAGCAAATCTGGAGCTTGCCAGACTCAAACACGGTCCACACATGGCCTACGTTTTCAGCTTGTTGGTGCAAAGGTTCTTTGAAACTTACACCATTGTGCCTGATATACTGGTCAAAGTGCGGTCATTTTCGTAACTGAAAAGTAGCCTCTGCTAGGCTGAAAACATTCAGAGCACACTCCTCTCATCTTCGCACCGTTGGCTGGTGGAGGAAGAGGCATTTCATGTCACTGTCCTACACGAGGCTTGAGGGTGAAGTTCAGTGCATCCCATTGCTTCAGCACGGATGGTGTGGAGGGGAGTGGAAAATGGAGGAAATGGAGAGTGACCCTTACAGTTGGGGGCAGCGAAGTCATGCCAAGTAACACACTGGCACACATGGATGACTTCATGTTGAGTTGCTTTTCAAGAGACAAAGGCATAGTTCACATCATGGAGAGCAAACAATACTGGATTGAACAAAAAATTGGATTGAGCTTATATAGCGTGACTGAATTGCTGTGTATACCACATAGCTTTGGGGGGTACAGCAGTAAAAACAGGTTTGACCATACATGGCCTGACTGAACAGCTGTGTCTCCCAGGTAGGTTTTAGGGGTACACACCGGGGATATCTGGATTGAGCGTATATAGCCTGACTGAATTTCTGTGTCTCTCAGGTAGGTTTTGGGGTTACACACCGTGAAAAACTGGATTGAGCGTACATAGCCTGACTGAATTTCTATCTATCTCACTTAGGTTTTGGGGGTACACACTGGGGATATCTGGGTTGAGCGTACATAGCCGGACCTAATTGCTCTGTATCCCTGTTAGGTGTTTGGGGGGACATCCCGTGGAAAGCTGGGTTGAGGGTATAGAACTGGACTGAATTGCTCTGTATCTCTGTTAGGTGTTTGGGGGGAACCCCGTGGAAAGCTGGGTTGAGGGTATAGAACTGGACTGAATTGCTATGTATCTCTGTTAGGTGTTTGGGGGGAACCCTGTGGAAAGCTGGGTTGAGGGTATAGAATTGGACTGAATTTCTCTGTATCCCTGTTAGGTGTTTGGGGGGACACCGCCTGCAAAGCTGGGTTGAGCATATAGAACTGGATTGAATTGCTCTGTATTCCTGTTTCAGGGGGACACCCCGTGGAAAGCTCGACTCCTCTCCCTGCAGTATATAGCTCTGAAAAGAGCTGTTGTTTTTCTTCAGTTTTTCCCTGCCTATTAGAAGCTAATCCTCTCTAGTCTCAGCAGCACATCTGTCCCTACGTCTACAAGCCACAAAATGACACGAAGATGGTGCTGGCTATTTTTATAAATGGAAGGTCACATGTTTTGGGCAGCCAATGGGTTTTTTCAATTTTTTTTCAATGCCTCCATTGTCGTAATTCCTGTCCCACCCCCCCTGCACAGTTATTGGTGCAAAAAACGCGCCAGGAAAGGTGGAGGGGATATGAATTTTTACTGCGTATGCCGTGTGGTATTTGATTGGAAACTAATACCTCAAACGGCTTGATATTCGATTGATACCTATTCGATCGAACGGTGTTCGCTCAGCTCTAGTGACAACTATTGTCATAATAGAAAAAGGCTCCACAGTTATGATATATACGCTATATGGTCAAAAGTATTAAGCCACACCTTATAGTCATTTATTTTAGGTGTTCCTTTCAGTCCCATCTCCATAGGTGTACACAATCCAGCCCTTCCTATGCAGTCACCTTAATAAACATTTGTTACAACATGGCTGGTTCTAAAGAGTTCACTGAATTCCAGTGTGGTCCTGTAATAGGAGACCAGCACTGCGGAAGGTCACTTTGTGAAATTTCATCCCTCCTTTATATTAAATGATCAAGTGGTATTATTGAGATATTATTGGTAGTGGTATTATTGAAAATGGAAGTGTTTAGGAACCAGAGCAACTCAACCATGAAGTGGGAGATTACACAAAGTTTCAGATTGGAAGCCCCAAGTGATGAGACACATAGAGCCTAAAAGTTGCCAAGTCTTTCTGCTGACTCAGTGACTTCAAGTTCCAACTCTCCTCTGACAATAACATCAGCAGAAATACTGTCCCACTGTGATCTTCATGGCATTGGTTTCCATGGCCGAGGAGCTATAGGCAAGCCTGATATCATCAAGCCAATGCCATGGATGAGCTGTTGTAAAGTACACCACTATTTGACTCTGGAGAAGTGAAAAATGTTCTGTGGTGGGGCAAATCATGCTTTTCTATGATTGAGTGTTGAGGGGCCGGTCAGGGTTGGCATGGGTTAATCTTCGTATGTCTGGATTCTCTGGTTTTGGGTGGGGGTTTTCCCTGAGATTCTGCCCCATCCTCTTGTGTACTATTTAAGCTGGGTTCTGGCAGCACTCCAGTGCTGGCTGTTCTGTTCACCTAGTGTCCTGGTAGTAAGCATTCTCCTGTTATCTCATTCCCAGTGTATCTGACCCTTTGCCTTGATCGTTGACCTTGCCTTTGCCTCCTCACTTTGTACTGTTCCTGTTTATGACCCCAGCTTGCCTCTAGACCTCTTCTTTCTGAATACCATTTTGTACTTCGCTCCCGTTACCGACTCGGCCTGCCTGACGTTCCCTTTGGATTCCCCACTGTACCGCGTTGCCCTCTTGTTGACGAAACGGACTCTGTCACCACCTACTGACCACCCGCCACAGCCTTCTGGCTATTTGGACCTACACAGCAACCTGTAACGTCTGCTGGTAAGAGATCTCAGTATCTGGTTTACCGTCATTGGTGGTGTGCTGTGTGTTTGGCGTTTCCCAGCCTGTACCACCAAGTCTATCGCCACCATCTGGGGCTCTAGTGAACACCATTGTGGGGTTGGAGTTGGTGCGGCACAAGAGGGGTTATACACGCGGGGCAGTATTGTCCGTTTAAATCAGTTTATCTAGTACTGGTTCTCACTTTGGCTCTGAACTGGATCTGTTATCCTAACAATGAGTCTGGATTTCTTCAGAAGAACATTACTTGACTTCCTGCATCGTGCCAAATGTAATGCAGAAGAGTAATAATGCTATGGGATTATTTTCAGGGTTTTCTACAAATAGAACTGAATCTAAACGCACTGACCAGCCAGCGACAGAATTGAAAAATCTCTGCAACAACCTATCTTGTACCCACCACAAGCAACCAGCTGCTGTTTATGAGTCTGTAGCGTGAGAGGGTGGGCAGCCTCATAAATGATGAATCCCCGCCGCTGCCTGGTCACTATCAGATAGCTCAGACTATTGCTGTATATAGAAAGTGTTTCTAGAAATATCACTATCACATCTTAAGCTCTTACACAGAATGTCTCAGTGGCTATGCTAGCAGAATGTAAGCAGATATTATTAGCATGTAGGTACGAAACATAAGCATGGCCATCAGCAGCAAAAGATGTGGTGAGTTTGGTGCAGCTCGGGGTGTTTTATATATTTTGGGTTTTTCCCTATCCGATTTTTTTATTTTCTATCTACTGTATAAAAATCACTGCAGCTTTTGATGCTTTTTGAGGCAAAGCCAGAAATGGATCTGGCTGAATTCATCCAACTCAAAAAAAACAGCTTTAACTCCTTTCCAGCATCTATCGCAATACTATGATGGATGGGGCTTAGGAGCTCCCGAGCGAGCGGCATATTCCTTGGTTTTTGCTGCTGGCAAGCTTGTAGCTGGCAGAGATTTCTGATGCATGGTCCAACATTGGTGCGCCTGATTTATGAGGAGACATTCACCTAAATAAATGAGGCGCACCCTGCCCTGGCGCAGGACATTTGAAGGCTGATATTGAAAACGCCTGTCTATACGTATCTTGTCCTATGTATCTTGGTCAGATAAAGCCATATTTTATTAAATTTGTGTTGTGCATATTTTGGCCTTTTGCTTTCTCTCTTTATTTGCTTTTGTTTTTCGAGGTTAGGTCACTATATTGGTACCCTGGCTGTATTCCCACCATATTTGTTAATATTTTGCCTCTGATCTATAGACGCGCGAGAGAACTCATCCAGGCGTCGGAGGGCTGTACGGACCTTACTGAGCATGCGCAGTACACTCTGTTCGGCAAATACTTCGCGGAGCGTACTGCACATGCGCCCAATTGCGGCCTTGCAAATATGGCCACTGGCCAGCATGCGCAGTCGGCTCTTACAGGGTCTCGCTGCCAGAGCCGACTGCGCATGTGTCACCCATGATGACGAATAGAGATGAGCGAGTACTATTTGGATCAGCCGATCCAAACAGCACGCTCCATAGAAATGAATGGATGCACCTGTTACTTCCGCTTTGACGGCGGCCGGCCGCTTAACCCCCCGTGTGCCAGCTACGTCCATTCATTTCTATGCGAGCGTGCTGTTCGGATCGGCTGATCCGAACAGTACTCGCTCATCTCTAATGACGAAAGAAGAGGACACAGAAGGGGAGGAGACAGATCAGGAAGAAGGTGTCGCTGGATTGCCCAGTTCCGGCCGAAGTGGGGACGCCTCCATCGGCGTTTGAGCGCTGGGGCCCGTCCTCATTGCTGCCGGACACTCATTAGCATACCAAGAAAAACTGGTATTTCGGATGACCGGCGCGGCGGAGACCACATCAAAAGGTAGGAGACGAATAGCCTTTCTTAAGGCTATTCCGACGTGGTCATTAGAAAAAAAACATGTTTTAATGGTAGAATCCCTTTAACATCCTTTTAGAAAATGATCTGTTTCTGTTTTTTCTTCCTTGGGGAATTATCATACAAGTTTTAGCTTTAGATTCCCCGCTGTATGTGTGCAAAGTCTAATTATATGTTTTCTCTGACAAGGTAACCATAGACAGAAAGTACTCTCTACAGGATCCAGCTCCATTCTGTTTGTGAGTACATTTGTTATGATAATCATTTGAAGATTTGATACTTTCCGATGCTTAAATTGTTCCTCTCTCAAATAATCTAAATGGAAAATAATAGATTTCCTATCTGGAGTGACACATTCAGCCTCTAAATAATAAACCTCTTGATAAACGATTCTGCCAAGAACAATCGGAGTCTTCTTTTGTTTCCTTTTTCACTTTTAGGATTATTTCAAAGAGAAGTTATTAAATATTGACTTTTAGAAATGAATGAGAAACTAAAGTTTCAAGTAGGATAATATTTCATATTTTTGTAATTGCTTTTATTTTACTTTCTGAAAATACTTGATAGCTAATGTACTTTATTCTCTTTTGATGTTGATATTTTAATTTTGTTGCAAATTCAACAGTTTAATGTTTTTTCCCTAAATAAGAAAACTTAAATCTGCTCATAGACATTAGTTATGAAAGCTGCGCTCCATACTGTGAGTGGTGATAGGAAACTGTAAAAAGCCAGTTTGGATGGTAAGATGATTTGACTTTTTTATTAGAGATGAGAAAGTAGTACTCGATTGAGTAGGTATTCGATAGAATACTACGGTATTCGAAATACTCATACTCGATCGAGTACCACTCGCTGTTCGAATGGAAAAATTTGATGCAGAACCAGTGTTGATTGGCCGAATGCTATACAGTCGGCCAATCAACGATTATTCTTCTCCTACCTTTAGAAGTCTTCTCTGCGCAGCTTCCCCGCGGTGTCTTCTGGCTCTGAATTCACTTTGCCAGGCATCGGGCCTGGGCAGAGCCGACTGCACATGCCCGCGCTACAAGAAAATGGCCGCTTTGACTGTAAGTGGCCATTTTCTTGTAGTGCGGGCATGCACTACGTTCCTTACCGCCCAGCCATGACGCTGAGCGGTGAAGAACAACCCCCTCATCCTTACAGTACTCATCCATAGACTAGTATAGGAAGAGGGGGCTTTCGTCACTGCTCAGCATTATCGCTGGGTGGTAAAGAATGCCCCATCCCAGTATAGCGCTACACACAGTACTGTCAGGAGGAGTGTTCCCAGTTAGACTGTCAGGAACGCCCTTCTGACAGTGAATAGCTATCGCTAATGGCACCGATAGTTCTTCCCCCGGGGCACATAACGGTAAAGCTGACAGTGCTCTGAATTCAACACACTGTCGGCTTTCTAGCGGTATATAAAACGACATGTGCCCGAGGACATGAAAGGTCCTCTTTAAACATGATGTTGGGGAATTGGCCCAAGAGTCATTGAAGAGGTGTGAAGTAGGAAAAATATTAGTCCTTGGGTCAATGGGAGTTACAGAAACAGCATAGCACATTTAGCTAAGCAGTTTCCATAACTCTGGAGCTACAGAAATAGTAAAGCACAGTTGTGATACAGTGACTCTCCTTCATTTCTATAGGACTTATAAAAAATAGCATTGAGCTGTGCTGCTTAGCTGTTTCCATAACTCTCAGGTTGGTGGTCCAGATTTGCATCTAGCTATGTGTCAGGAATCTCAGTTTAGCTGTTGTTGCTTTAAGGTTACCGTTCCAACATGTGAAGCTTCTGCAGTTTTCAGGGCTCTCCGATGCTGATCCACTTCGCAGCTAAGGAGGATCCTGTTCCTTCTCATCCAGTCGCCTGCTTTTTGATTGTACATTAGTAATGCTCCCATACCCTGATTTTTTGTGCTGGACTCCTCTATTATTGATCTTTGGCTTGTTACTAGAATTCAACTTGCCTTATGATTTTGGCTTTGACATTACCTCTCGGTTTGACTTTTGAATTGGACATTCACTCTTTTGATTCTTCTGATTTTGATTGTAGGTTATGGTTAGACTATAGTTTTTGGAGTGTTTGTTTCTTATACTGGCTTCTGAGATGATAACTTGGCCATCTGGCTTTGTGGCTGGCACTGCGAAAGACATTTGGGTGCTTGGGATTTACCTCTCAGTTCTGTGTGTTGTCGGCCAGTTCTTATATCCCCTGAAATTTGCTACAGAGATACTAACATGATACTATGATTGACTGCGATGGAATTAAGTCTCTAATATATGAAGTGTACAGAAACCACGTTTTCCAACATAGAGATATTTTAAGGTGATTGTTAGAGATGAGTGAGTAGTATTCGATCGAGTAGGTATTCGATCGAATACTACGGTATTCGAAATACTCGTACTTGATCGAGTACCACTCGCTATTTGAATGAAAAAGTTTGATGCAGAACCAGCATGGATTGGCCGAATGCTATACAGTCGGCCAATCAACGCTGGTTCTTCTCCTTCCTTTAGAAGTCTTCTCCGTGCAGCTTCCCCACGGCGTCTTCCGGCTCTGAATTCACTCTGCCAGGCATCGGGCCTGGGCAGAGCCGACTGTGCATGCCCGCTTGTAGTGCGGACATGTGCAGTCGGCTTTGCCCAGGCCCGATGCCTGGCAGAGTGAATTCAGAGCCGGAAGACACCGCGGGGAAGCTGCACGGAGAAGACTTCTCGGAGGATCCAGCCCGACCCTCACTCGTGGACTTGGTAAGTATAATTTGATCGAACGTTGCCTACCCCTGAAACGAGCATTTTCCCCCCATAGACTATAATAGGGTTCGATATTCGATTCGAGTAGTCGAATATTGAGGGGCTACTCAAAACGAATATCGAATCTCGAACATATTACTGTTCGCTCATCTCTAGTGATTGTATAAATTCTGTTCACTCACATAGTAGTGCTTCATGTATTTTTTATTTAACAACACTAATGTATACTAAGTTAGAATCCAAAATGTATTCTGATATATTCTAAAGTGAGTGAAATTGGAAAAACCTCAGCTGTGCCATTTGCTTACAGGTTTTATTTTACAGTGTTCACCGTGTGATAAAAATTCCCTTTATTTTGAGGATGAGGACAATCAAAGATACTAAATTCATTTTTGCCGTTTTATTAGAAACTTTTTTTTGTTGTGTAAGGGCTCTATTTTTGCCAGACAAAGTAATGTTTTTATTGGTACCATTATTGGGTACATATGACTTTTTGATGACTTTTTATTTTAATTTTTTTGGTGGAGAGAAGCACATTTTGGTTTATTTCCATCGCAGAATTCATAAATACCATATTATTTTAATAATTCAGGCATTTTTAGATGCATCAGTACCTAACATGTACATTTTTTGCGTAGCTATTTCTAGTTATACAAAAGAGAACAGGAAGTGATTTTGCTAAGTGTTATTATTTACTTTAATTTTTAAAATTTTTTCCATTCTTTTGCTTTTCCCAGAGAGTTTGACCCTTAGGAAATTTGATTTCTCATACTCTATGCTGCAATACCTAATGACAAGCCTGGGAACCTTTGATAGGTTTCTAGTTGTCATGACACCAATTTGTATAGCCCCCATGATGTTAAGGAAAGTAGGGACGGGCATTGACCTATTCCAATATGGCAGTTCTCTATATGGCAAATAACCATGACATCTAAGTGGTTAACAATAGAGATGAGCGAACAGTAAAATGTTCGAGATTCGATATTAATTTCGAGTAGCCCCTCAATATTCGACTACTCGAATTGAATATCGAACCCTATTATAGTCTACGGGGGAAAATGCTCGTTTCAGGGGTAGGCAACGTTCAATCAAATTATACTTACCAAGTCCACGAGTGAGGGTCGGGCTGGATCCTCCGAGCAGTCTTCTCCATGCAGCTTCCCCGTAGCATCTTCCGGCTCTGAATTCACTCTGCCAGGCATCGGGCCTGGGCACAGCCGACTGCGCATGTCCGCACTACAAGAAAATGGCCGCTTACAGTCAAAGCGGCCATTTTCTTGTAGCGCAGGCATGTGCAGTTGGCTCTGCCCAGGCCCGATGCCTGGCAGAGTGAATTCAGAGCCGGAAGACGCCACGGGGAAGCTGCACGGAGAAGACTTCTAAAGGTAGGAGAAGAACCAGCGTTGATTGGCCGACTGTATAGCATTCAGCCAATCAACGCTGGTTCTGCATCGAACTTTTCCATTCGAATAGCGAGTGGTACTCGATCAAGTATGAGTATTTCGAATACCGTAGTATTCGATCAAATACCTACTCGATCGAATACTACTCGCTCATCTCTAGTTAACAACCGTGATTGGCGCTGTCACAATCTGCTGCTGTTACTGGCAGGACCTCCTGTACCATAGAGCCTACGCCTGCCATGTATGGAGAAGGATCATCTCTTGAATCCTTGAATCCTCTATATAACTCCCCCCATCCATGATTATAACTTGCATGTATGTCAGAAGTCAGGAAGGGGTGAACTAGATAAAATCCTAGCTGTCTACATAGACTTCTATATACCACAAGGTCTTGGTCTTTAACACCTTCCTGCTGTGGCCAACTTAGTCTGTAAATTTTCTATGGCTTATTTGTCCTAATATGAGTTTGTTCCTCTTATAAAGAAATTGCAGACATCTGTTATTATAAAATCCCAATTTTTCTGTTTGGCTTTGCTTTACTTACACTCCAAAACATCACAGTAGGAAATGAAATGTCCTTCACTTAGTCCTAGTTATTACTGATACAATAATAAACTAGGTAGCAACTAAAACGCATTCTGGAATATTATTATATGTGAAGTCAAATTTCTGTAATTTGATGTTTTTCTCTTCTGCTCATATACAGCACGGCTTGTGCCTCATGTACAGAAAAAAAGCAGATTTAATATGTTTTGCAGTGAAGATTCTCATTATTTGATGTCCTAGAACAGTTATAACAAGACCTTGTTTATTTGTATTAAAATTACCTTCCAAAATGAAAAAGACATAGAAAGAGGGAACACTTATGAATTATTTCAAATATAATTTTTAATAATACTTTCTTTTATCCTATGTTTTTTTTTTTTTTGCAATAAGTATAAAAATCAATACCTTCCGCTCTCCACTCTCAGACATTGGCACTTGAGGAGCAGAGTATAGAGTGCCCTTGTCTTCACCCTCAAACCTCTCAGAAATATGGATTCTGTGCCATAGTATTTATACTTTGCTCTTTCAGATCGGTCTGGAGAATGTTCACATACAGCTAGTTGTTGGTCAAGAGAAAAGAGGCAATGCAGTGTAGACACTGATGGAATAACAGGGAAACTTAAAGGGATTCTACCATTAAACTACTTTTTTTTCTAATTTATCGAACTACAAGAGCAAGAGAAGCCAGAAGAGGCGGAGTTGCTGCGGAACAAGGAGGCAGCGCAGGAAAGAGCTCTGGGCCCGCCCTCATTGCTGCGGAGAGCTCATTTGCATACCGGTTAAAACCGGTATTTCTACGGAACGGCGCGGCAGAGACCACGTCTAAAGGTAGGAGACGAAGAGCCTTTCTTAAGGCTGTTCTGACGTGTTCATTAGAAAAAAAGGTAGTTTAATGGTAGAATCCCTTTAAAGACATTTATGGCTTATCCACAAGTTATGGGAGGCAGGTGGGAACCACATTCATGTCTAAAATAAACCCCTGGACGTCTTCCGTTCCAAAAGTATATAAAGGAAATGGAAGAAAGCATCTGTTTTAGTTTTTACATGAATGGAGATGTCGGGTGCTCTGTCTGCGTCGGTTATTCTGTTGGCATTTAAATCCGTCGCTCTGATCCTATAACATTGAACGATGAGACAGATGAGAGCAACAGATTTCAGTAAATGCAGCCTTACCCTTCGTTCACATCTGCGTTTGGAGTCCACATGAGAAACCCCCCCAAACGGAATACTGAATGCAAATGCAAGCAGTGTGCAGTAAAAGAACACAGACCCCATAGACTATAATGGAGTCCATGTGCTGGCTGCGTGCTGCCCGCACGAATCATGCAGACAGGAAAGTAGATTGTGAAGTGCTTTCCTGTCTGCATGATCCCTGCGGAGATCTGGCGGCAAGCACACGGACCACATTATAGTCTATGGGGTCCGTGTACTTTCACTGGCAAACCGCTTGCAGTTGCGTTCAGTATTCTGTTCCGGGGGGTCCTCATGTGGACTCTCCAGGACGGAATACAAACGCAGATGTGAACGAGGCCTTACTGAAGAAATGCATCACAGTAGCAGGTGCCTCCAAGCACAGATTAGATGCAGTTGACTCCCTTGACTTGACACAGCCTACCTTTGCTTTCTTTATGTGCATAATCCCTAGATGCAACTTCACACTCACTGTGCTTCCCTTGCCTCCTCCTTGTAAAAGCTAGCAGAGAGAAACCCATTGCAAGCAGAAGGCAGGGGAAACCAGCTGAAGCTACATCACATAGGATATACTCGAGTCTGCAGTGTGAGTTAGGGGACAGATATTCTATGTCACTGACCTATTTCATGCTTTCCTTAGATAAAAGTCAGTGTAGAACAAATGTAGTGTGATAAGACTTCACCCCTTCTATCTCTCTTAATCCTGATGGGATTTCATTATGGGGAAATGGCAAACAAACCATAAATTCTCTAGTGAATGAAAGAAGGGATTGTCATCAAATCAAACTAAAAACTTTAATTTGTTGGTTTAGAGAAAGGGTTACTTTAAATTGCTTGTCCCATCTCAAGGATCCTATCTATAATGGTAGCTTATGTAAATTGAAGACTTTTCCTAAATATATTGCTTTAGAAATTCTGCTTTGTTTGCCTGTTATTTGACCATATTCCTCCCATTGTTTTACACAGCCTTGCTATAACCACGGATCTGGGAGATAGGACAAGTGATGTCACTTACTCAGTGCTCTGCAGGACAATTGTTCAACAAATTGCAGTTTGCTATCTCTCTATGTAAATACACAGATAACACTGAGTCCATTCTGTACAAGCATCTGCATATTATCTGATCTGTATAAGTGTTGTGAGACTTCTCCGGCTGTTTAGCAAGAGGAAGGAGGAGGGAGGAGAAATACAGGAAGTGAGACTTTAACCAGACTGTAGAAACACTGAGATGGGAAAACCCCTTTAATGGTTCGGTATGATTCTTCCACTTCATTATTCATGATTTCAACTTAATTAGATGAGTCACCATTCTCCTTTAGAATTTAGAAGGGAACTTGGAAGATCCGGCTACAGGCAGGAAGAACAACATTCTTAGCACATGATCATAAGACACAAAACCCACAACTGTTATAAACAATTATTGGGGGATAAGGGGTCTCGGAGTCTTGGTATGATTAGTCTTCTGGGCTATTCTGGGGTAAATGCAAAAACATCATTGGAAAGGAGTGTAGATTTTGTATAAAATTAAAAAAGAAGCAATGCTCACCCACCTCCAATCCCTAGTTCAGGTAGCATGTCCCCTGTTCCCATCGGTGCATGAACTGCTCTGGTAGATGCTCAAGTGATGACTATGGGCAATCACTGGCCTCAGTAGTCACATGTTGGGTTCCAGTGACATATGCCCTATTTAATATAGCAATACAATAAGGATAAAAGGTAACAGTGCCAACATCATGCATTTTATTCACCCACAAGATGCCAAACAGCGCTCAATATTCTTATAGAGCCTCAAAATAAACTTCAATAGAGGAAAACATCATGTAATGACCTTCACAGGGGTCTTTGTCAAGTGCAAATATAACATTCACCAACCCACTATTAAAGGAGTTGTCCCATCACAAGGATCCTATCCATACTGCTTATTAATGTGGATGTAAGACTTTTCCTAAATACACTGCTTCAGCAAAACTGCTTTGTTTGTCCACTATATTACTTTATTCAATTCATTGTTAACACAGCCCTTGACTTATCTGCTCAAAAGTCAAGTGATTTATCTGCTGCTCTCAGGGGGGGGGGGAGGGGCTAAGTACAGGGAGCGAGCCTGTGTTTCTAGCTATTCCTGTGTCTGCACCACGTGACCTAGCTTCCTGCTCTCAGATACGGGAGAGGAGCTGCTTTCATTTCTGAATGTCTTCTGTTCTCCCAGTTATCAGGCTAGCTAATTCAATTGTGTTCATTATGGCAGAGACAGGCAGTCTCTGTATGTAACACAGAATGGAGTTGCTGCTGCCTGTACTTCATAGTCCAATATGGGTGGGCGGAGCTACACGTGAATTTGGGGGCGGAGCTAAATGACAGGTTTCATGTGAAACCCCACCCACCAAATGATGTAAGAAACCAGGAAGAAAGAAGATTTTACAGGAGTGAAGACTGGTGAGTATGCGACGTGGGAATACCCCTTTAAACACTCCAATATCCAATCACTTTACACAGATAGCAATAGTAAGAATAAAACCAGTCCTATCAGGTATTATGTACACAAAACATCAATTCACATATGAAACCTACATCCAAGTTGTATGACAATACCTAAGTGCAATGTGTTCTCTAGGGCTCCATAGTGTAGTATCTTAAAAGATCCACTGCGCATATTCAGTATAGTGTCTGCACAGTTACAAAATAGCAGAGCTCCTGCACAAGTCGAGCCCCAGTCACAGTATAGAGAGATATCTGCTGTCCACTGTCCATGCTCAGATTGTGCCCAGGTAACAGATTGCTCAGCTCCATCAACCATGTCACTATTCCACATACTAAAAGGAGAAACAATGTGGCACATATTCATTAGAAAAAAGAAAACTAGTTAGATATGGTGTGAAAGGGAAACAAAGAAGATGAATTACATACATCCAACCCACTCACTGCACACCAGTATAGAAGACCGCTCTACAACGAAAGCAGAATGAGTGATATGTTAATATACTGCTATACAAAATAATGGTTCTGACTAACCTATCTGTATTTGATAGCGGTATTCCTTCCATATTGTCATTATATACTGTATCAATAGTCTCAAACAGACTGCAACAAATTTATATCAAGAGTCTCAAACAGACTGCAATATATTTATAGAACCCCCTATGTACTAATTTAGGGGTAATAACGCATCCACAGCATTGGCCGTATCAATACAGGGAACCATCTATCACAATATAAAATTATATGAAACAATTACAGTCACGGACCATATTCATTTCCTTAGGGCACTGCCTCCTTTGCAGGGGTTCTGGGATCACATCTGTCATTCCGACCACTTGCTCCAGAGTGCCCCAGGCAGCCATCATAGCAGAAGTCTGTGCACACACCGTAGTAAGTCCGGACCAATGTCAGAATATTCTGATTAACAACAATGTAATGGCTTACACAGTGAGAATCTTTATTGAAACAATTAAAAAGACAACGAAGATCCTACATGGATGAAAAACACATTAAAAAACAAAGGATAGGTATTTCTATCCATAAAAAATATCGAATAGTTATATAGTAGATGAGGTTGGATGAAGACATCAGTCCATCAAGTCCAACCTATGGAACGCTACAGTCCGCCATCAATAGCATATGATATCAACATCACATGATACTTTGTATATGAAAACCCTGCAAAGAAAAAAGGAAAAAAAATATAATTAATAACCACATACCCAAAATTTAAATCAGAAGACTACCTAAAAAGGAGGCAACTTACACTCTTGGCAGTCACCACATATGGACCTGCACCTTAATATAATTTAGGCCCATAGATTGTAATAAATCCAACAGATAAATCCTATTCCGTTCCCTACATTTTAATGCTAACTGTGGGCTATCCCCCTTACACCTCTGTTAAATGTGGTCCTAAACCTGGAACCGAAGCTGTTCAGCTGTATGTCCCAACTGTACAATGTGACGAGGAACAGGAAGTCCCCACTCTCTTCTCTCTAAATTCATACCTCCAGTGTGGTCACCCACATAGATGAGGTCACATGGGCACTATAATATGTAAACTACATAGTCTGACGTGAACGTATATCTGACTTGGATAAAATGTTGCTAACCAATCTGAAGATGTACAAAAGTGTCTCCGCGCAACATCTTTGAACAATTCGAACAGTTTAGTCTCAGGAAAATTTCCATGAGTTAGAGGACCCAATAACAATTGTCTGGAAACTCTGCTTGGTGCAAAATCTACATTAACCAACAAATCCTTCAAATTTCGATCCCTTCTACATGACATTAAGGAAGGAGCCTTCAACTGAGATATCTTTGAACATCTCTGTCTAATATTTGTCAAATGTCTCTTTCTGTTGGATAAGGCTTGATCTACCAAACTCAAGCACCTTCCTTTTCTATTTCTCTAAGAGTCATATTGGGTAACCTGATTTATAGAATTATAGAATTCACGCATTTCATCAACCCTATTGCTGATCCTAGATTCATCGCTTTACAATCCTCTCTATAACTGGCTCCAAGACAAGGACTCAATCATCCTTCTAGGGTGACTACTTTGGAAACACAATAGAAAGATGACCGTGGGTGACATCAGTGGGCTACCATGATTTCCAATGATCAGTGTGCGGGCTGAGAGTCTGTGCCGCATAGTATATAACAGGTTTATTCTGTTCAGAGTTTGCAGAAGGGACTCATCTATAGAAGCCTATGGGAGACTAAAATCCCAGCATGGCACATGGATGTCGTCCATGTGCCATCCGTTTTCGCGGACAAGCTATCAGATGTATAGGGTATCAGATGTCTCCCGAGGTCTTTTTTTTTTGGTGGATCTGCAAACTAGGATCAAACACAT
The DNA here is from genome assembly GCF_031893055.1 of Leptodactylus fuscus. Lineage (NCBI taxonomy): Eukaryota > Metazoa > Chordata > Amphibia > Anura > Leptodactylidae > Leptodactylus > Leptodactylus fuscus. The sequence continues at coordinate 30,898,623 of NC_134267.1, read as the reverse complement.
TTTTTGCAGACATACTTCATTGATGCTGAAGAAACACTGAAAACTCACTGAACACTAAAAAATCTCTGCTAGTGATATTATGTTAATAAATGCACCCATATACCTTTAACCTTTAGCAGTATTTTGAGTGATTTCTGTGTGTCTCTGGAAGCTCCTGGTATCTCCTGTATTTGTTTACTTGGTTAAGCTTCCTGCTATGAAACTTCCACACTAGCCACACATCTACACTATTAGCCCTTTCCTACCTACTCAGCCCAACCCTAAACCTCATTATAGTCTCAACCCACCCTGATTCTCCCCAACTCTGCTGGTTAGAGTCTCAATCCACCCTGATTGATCTAGGTAGAAAAACAATACCCACCCCGGTAAACTCTGACTTCCCCGAGGTGGTTCCTTTAAATTGTATGATGATTTACTTTGGTGTATGGCTAACACATAAAATTTTCCAATAAATAAAGCAGAGAAAAGCATTTTCATCTTCATCAAACATTACAGAAAGCCCATAAACGGCATGCCATATGGAACAGCTCTGTATAGGAGCCTTTACATAGACGTTGCTGCACTTTATAGACCTAAAGCGTTTCTATAATGTATTTAAATAACAGACTTGTAAATGAAGTGTAACTTACATAACACAAAATGACACTGCATTAAGTTCAGCAAATGACGCAGGACAACATTTATGATGCGGCAAAACTTTCCGCAACACAGGATCCCGTTCTGTTAATGTTTATGTAGTGACTCAATCTCATTTATTATTTTATGACATTTCTTACAGAATTTACTTTATTAACTGTTAAAAGTTTTCCCATCAAAGTAAATGTAGTTAAATTTGTATAGAATTAAAAGTTACACATTTCTGCAAATATAAATAAGTAAAACTTTTACAGATCTTCATAAATAAAGATGCATTCGCGGTCATATCCATTAGCAACTAGGGTTGAGCGATCGTGTTCGGAAAAGATCGGATTCCGATCGGCGATCGAGAAAATTTCACGATCGCCATCGGAATTCCGAACACGATCTTTTTATGTGGGATCGAGATCGGTGATCTTTTCCCACAATGCTTTGCTTAGCCTTCACACTGAGTATACGCTGTATACTCAGTGTGAAGGCTCCGCTGCAGTTCCTTAGGAATGAATGGAAGCAGCCGGCACACAACCTTAACCCCCTGCGTGCCGGCTGCCTCCATTCATTCGAATGGGAGGCTAAACGAAACATCTCTAGCAGCTACTTACCTCTAGAGATGGCTGCTCCGGTGCCCTCCTTCTTCTTGCCTCGCTGTGGCTTAGGAGAGTGTGGGCGGGTACAGGGTGGGGAGACGTGACGTCTCCCCTCCCAGTACCCAACCACACCCTCCTAACCCGCCCACACTCTCCTAACCTGGCAGGGAGGGGGCAGCGAAGGGAGAAGGGCAGCGAAGGGAGAAGAGCAGCGTGCAGCGGCAGCGAGGCAAAGAAGAAGGAAGGCACCGGGCACTGGACCAGCCATCTCTGGAGGTAAGTGGACACCAGGGGGGACTAAGTAGCCAGAGGATTAGAAAAAATCCTCTGGCTACTTTAGTGATTTACTACACAGCGTGGATTCTAACAATTAAAGCGTTCAATTGTTAGATTCCATGCTGTATAGTGAATAGGATTGCTTTTAAAATCCGATCTCCGATTAATAAAAAAATCCCACTGACTTGCATTGGGATCGGAATTAAGATCGAGATCGGGTTCGAATGAAAAATGATCGGAAATTGGATTTTAAAATCGATCCTGAAAAGTCAAGATCGGCTCAACCCTATTAGCAACCGATCAAGACAAAAAATTGACACTAAGATGTCTAGGAAAATTATTAATTACTTATTTATTAGCAAAAAAATCTCCTAATTTATTCTTTAAAGGTTGTTCAATAGGCGTCTTATACAGGTCCCATCATTTAAAGATTGTCTTAATGGGGTTGTCCAGGGTAACCAATTTTTGCATGGGAACTGGGGAAAGTGCACCCCCCCCCTAAAAAAAAAACAAAACAACACAATAATCACCTATCCCCAGTTCTCCGGTGTCTTCTACCGCCATTACATGCTACTGGGACTTCCACCAAAACAAGATCCCGGAGCAGAAGGACCAAACTGGGGTGGGTGAGTTAGTTTTTTTTCTTTTTCATCTTCTCTGGCCTCTGTGCAAATATTAGCTTATCCTGGACAACCCCTTTAAATTAATTATTATTTCAATCAACCATTTCATTGAAGTGTAATTGATTTTAATAGCGACTGCAGCATCTAAGGGGTGCTCTCCTGGAGGCATCAGATCCCCTTTGAACAAGTGAAGTGAATTAGTGGAGACCCCCGAGGCTGTCTATGTATATTCCCATTAGATTAATAAATGATAGGTAGTATAGTGTATTGCACTACATAGGTAGACTTTATAAGGGTATGTTCTCACTGAGTTTTTTGGCAGCGGATTTTGACGTGGAATCCGCCTCATTATCCACCTGCCAAAACAGCTCCCATTGACTTCAATGGGAGCCGCTCGCTTCTTTTTTCCGCTAGCTAGTAGCGGAAAAAAGAAGTGGGATGACCTATCTTGCGGGATTCCGCGGCTGAGTCAGCCACCACGTCCACAATACGACACTCCCTTCTTGACGGCATCGGACCCCACTATTCAGGGAAGATTCCAGGGACCGCGATGATGGGTCCGGTCCGAATTTACAGTCCCATTTTTCCCTCAACCTCTTACTTTCCTGTCCTCTGTTTTTCTTCTGTTTTCACCTCTTTTCTGTTATTTTTCTGCTATTTCCCCGCTTTTCATATGCATCCTTCTTTCTTTCTCCCCCCCCCCCTCTGGATTGGGGGCGTGTCTGTAGATGGTACGCTCCGACTCCTTTTTTGCTGGAGTCGGCCATCTTCCTTTCGGCTGCCGCACTTGTGAGTGGATCTTTCCACCCTCCCTCCCCTTAGGTTTTGTCAAAAAAAAAAAAAAAAAAAAAGATAAGTTTGGCTCCCCGTCTGGGGATCTGTGTTTTGGTTGTGAGCTTCTTTGTTGATTTTTGTTGCTGTTTTTCCCTTTGTGGGTGTTTTTTACTGTTCATTGCGTGCGTATTTTATTTTCTTGAGTGAATTTTTATTTCTTTGGGTTTTTCTTTCAGTCGATCCTAGAGTTTTCCTGCAAAGTCACAGCAGGCCGGCGTTTTTTCTGAGAAAGTGAGAAGGGGCGTGCCGGAAGTGGGAGGGGCCTCCTGAAGCATAGGGAGCGGGCAACACCCCTTCCGGTCTCGTGTTAGTTTTTTACAAAGTAAACAAGTTAAAGGTTACAAAAGGTTAATAAAGCTGTGGCCGACCTCCAGCCCACTTAAGAAGGTTGATTATGTGTCAGTGTTTTATTTTCAATGTTATGAGTTTTATTCCTTCTAAGTTGAGGGGACGATAAGGTGTATGGTTTTTTTCCATCCTCGCAGTCTGATTAGGCCCATTCATTCGGGCCTAATCTGGAGTGGAATTCCACGACTGGATGCCGGTGCACTGCATCGGCATTCCGTTGCGGCTAGCCACACAGTATGTTCACTCGCGGAATTCATTTTCCACCATGATAACATACCCTAAAAGTGATCAGAAGATCAGAAGTTGCCCTGGGAGATACTGTATATTATATGTAGTTATGATTCTGCCTAAGTAACATAAAGCAGGATAGAATTATTATGCATTATACTATGTATCTAATAGTATACAGGCTTCTGTGGTCTTGGCGTGTCACTATATACATATCAATGTTATTTGACTTTCCTCCAAGCATAGAGCAGGTCAGTTCTGTAAGTTTTTCTTTCTATCACTTTGCTTTTTCGTTACACTCTCTAATTCTGCCTACCATCCATGTTAGAGACGTTTCTGGAAATAAAATAGAATTAATTTGACATCAAAACGCCTTGCAGATTTCTAAACCCTATAATAGAGAGTATTTGTACATAATACAGGCATGAAATCTGACACTTTTATCTGCACTCCTCCGCACTTTATTTGGTGGCGAGGCAATCTATCCGCATCTTGTTCAAAATCTATTAATACAAATTCGTCATAGACAGCCGCGTCTTTAAATATACGTTTCGGCTTTAGCATTCTGAATCTCCAGGGTTCTTGGTGACATACAGATGATAATTTGCTTTTGCTTTTTATATATAGAAACACTTTTTTTTCCATCTCTCGCCATTTGTAAGGGTCCATCATCCCTCTGCACCGTTGTACGTTACAAATATTGCAGTCCATATTTTTTCTATATTAACTGAACTGTAATTAATTGCCTCGCATAGGAAGATTAATTGGCTTAAGATTGTGTTTCCACAGTAATTGAATTTGGTTCTATTCCAGATCGCACTTATTTCTTTGTGATCCTTTCCTCTCGCAATATAATTATCCTTCATTACCGCAGATTAGACGTTAAGGACACGTTTATGTTATTTCTAACTGCGTAACGTTTTCTATACATACCCAGACGGTAAACCTTAAAATAGGATATGTAGTCTGTACGTTGGACTCTAAAATTAATAATGAGCGGAAGTTTTGTCCAATGTTTGGGAGTCAGGGAAGAAAAATACCCAAGGGAATTTTTAGTAAGAATATAATTCTATGTTGTGGAAGTGATGTGACTGCGTCTCAGATGTTTCATTTTACTAATTAATGTTCATAGAAGCCACTCCGACGAGAATAGCCTTGTGGATAATGTCAATTATAGAGAAACCCTTTGATGCAGTATTTTACCCACTAGGTTTAACAGCATGACAAACTCTTGTATTGACATAGAAATATGAAACTCTTTGGCTAAAGCCCCACATTGCGAAACAACACAGCTTTTTTGGTTGCAGAGTTTGTTGTGTTTTTTTGAGCCAAAGCCAGGAGTGGATTGAGCAGAATGAAGAAGTATAAGAGCTTACTATACATTTCACATTCTTCATGGCTTCGGCTCAAAAAAACGTAACAAAATCTGCAACAAAAAAAGCATAGTTTCTACAACATGGAAATGGTCACAATGTCTCCAACTCCCATTCCATCACTTCATGGGTCCCTGCCGGCCAATGTTTTGTGCTCCCTCTTGATACAATGAAAAAGACTGGTCAGTCAATCAGTGGCCAAGGCCAATAACTTGCCACCACTGATTCTATACTCACTATTGTACACAAATGGGGCGGCTTGGTGACATGGCGACTGGGGTCCGGAGTTTGAATCCAACCAAGGGCAACATTTACAAGGAGTTTATATGTTCTCCTGTATTTGCATGAGATTCCTCATGTCAAAGATATACTTGAACTGGCTTCCTGGAAATCAGCTGACCTACGCGGGTGAATGAGATGTGTGCTTGTATGGCAGCCTCTAACTCCCCTACTCCTCAGCGCCCCTTTGGCAAGAAAAGCACATTACACAGTCTACCTATTGGCTAATACAACTCGGTAATGACTAGTGGGAAATAACAAACTAATTAGTTGGGCTTACAACATGTTATATCAAAGACATCCCTTAGGGTGCATTCACATGGAGGAAAATGGTGCTGAATTTGGTGTGGAATCCATGTCGGATTCAGCGCTGAAAAAAAGCCTCCCATTGAAGTCACACACCAAATTCAGCACCATTTTCCTCCGTGTGAATGCACCCTTATATAGCCGCAGGAACCCTAGCTTGCTCACTCTCTGCTTTTTCCTAATACATACTGGTTTCCTCCTCCCTACTTCTATAGGTTTCACCATCCAGTTAAATTATTCTTCAGGGTGCCATTGAACTATCATAGTCACGTTACAGCATGTAATGGCAGTGGCTGAATGGCTGGGTGGCATTTCTTGTGTGTCAAGAGGGTAAAGGAAGAAGAGACAGCGATGACCAGGAAGCATCGCAACATGAGTGGCAGGGATCATAGGGATGAGTATGACTTGTGTTATTTTTGCACTTCATCCTCAATCTCGTTTTGAAATATAAATCAGCTGATAGATCTTGTAAGATCCTAAGTGTTTAGTTTGCAGAAGAGAAGGCTGAGGGGAGATTTAATAACAGTCTACAAATATCTGAAAGGTAGTCACAGTGCAGAGGGATCTCCCCTATTCTCATTAGCACAAGGAAGTACAAGAAGCAATGGGATGAAACTAAAGGGAAAGAGATACAGATTAGACATTAGGAAAAACTTTCTGACAGTGAGGGTAGTGAGAGAGTGGAATAGGCTGCCACGGGAGGTGGTGGGCGCTCCATCAATGGAAATCTTCAAGCGGAATCTGGATAAACATATAGCTGGGATGATTTAGGAAAACCTGCACTCGCAGGGGGTTGGACCCGATGGCCCTTGAGGTCCCTTCCAACTCTACCATAAGAATAAGAATAAGAATAAAAAAGTGAGATGTCCCAAGAAGTAAAGTGAAAAGACCTTTTTCACACTCTAATTCCACCTGACCGCAACCAGGCTGAATATCGGCGGGACTGTGTGGGACTGGATACAGACAACACTCCCATTGAAGTGAATGGGAATACTCTCCTTTCCTTATCTCTTTTGGGCCTCCTCTATCTGCCTCCTTGGGACGTCAGGCCTTCCTCCCGGGTCACCGCTGAAGCTTGTGATTGGGCACCATGACATCATAACCCTCAGCATTCCCATGTGGCCATTACTGGCCCTGTCACAGGCCTCAGTAATGATGCCAGGCGCATGATGTCACCAGGAGGGCACCAGATGTCACAAGGGGACCCAAAAGAGGGGACAGAAGTTGGATATGAATGTGTTTTTATTTTTTTACACCTTCTCTGGGTCTCCACTTATTAAACTCTGGGGTCTGAAGAGAAATTGGATAGATAGGTTTCTAAAAGCCCTACGAGTGTTCTACTTTATGTTTTAAGCCATTTTAATTTGTGGTTTGGACAGAGCCTGTTCGACCCAAAACTACTGAACCCGAAACTAAATGAATCCTGAGAGGTTCACCCATCTCTAGTACTGGCAGTTCTTCTATTATCTACCATCCTTGCTGTTGGAGCATGGTGTCAGATGTATGGTTCATCCCATACTAATAGAGCCAGGGTCATCACTGCACTTCAAGTGTATAGAGGTTCATGGGAATTGCCACATTTGTAAATGGAGATCATATGGAGCATATGGAGATCATGGAGGGGGTCTTTGGCTTCGGCAGACGACCACTAACTAAAAAGTGGTTCATGCTCTGATTGGCATGGTTCATTCATGCACTAATGGGTGGCAAGTCATGTGAATCATTGGCGTATAATACTGCAATTTTGCCTCAGTAGGAACGTACAGTATATCCAGCCACAACTCCTTCTGGCAGTATATGCTGAAAGGGCTTCAGAAACCAGATACATTCAATCAGTTTGCTTGACCGGCTTCATTTTAAAACTGGTTGTAGTGAAGAAATGTATAAAGCCTTACTTCATCCTCTACCATCAACCAGTTGGTTTAGCCATTTCTTGGTAACATTACTTTCTATCAGACCTAGGTAATGGCCAGTAGGTAAAGGCCCACCATAAAAATAGTTTCTACTGCTTATTAGATTGGATGTAAGAAAATTAATTAATTAAATGAAATAATTAAATGAATTAACTTCAGGGCTCAGAATTACTGGAGGCATTGGCCTTCATCAGGACCATATGTAGGAGGTGCAGCTAACAATCCGACTCATAGATGGTAAATAACCCATATTTTTTCCAAAGTAAAAATGTGTAATTTGCCTGTTTTTCATGAAATTACTGGCCTTCAGTATGAATATAAATGAGGGATTGATGTTAGTACATCTGCCTGTTAGTTAGATACGCCGTATAATATTCTATAATTACTTAGTCATATATTTATCTACTATGTCAAACACAGTTCACTATTTAATTGTAGGATTTTCTATTGACGTGGCTTCTAAACGCTCTGTTATTAAAGGGTTTGTCCTACAATAAAAAAATTACACTTTTCCATTAGATTACAAGAAAAATAACAATGTTGGCATAAACTAAGTGTCGCCTACAAAAACATGTCTATTTTGTCCCAAAAACACGAGTTGTTTCTAATTTGCAGCTCAATTTATTGTCATATTCCAAGAGCTATAACTTTTTAACTTTTCCTGTTGTATGCAGCTGTCTGAGGCCGTGGCCCATGTTGCGGAAGCGCAGCTTTTTTTGTTGCAGATTTTGCTCAGTTTTTTTGAGCTAAAGTCAGAAGTGACTTCAACACGAATGGAAAAAGCAAAGGAGGTTCTGAGAAGATTCCCTTTTGTTAAATCCACTCCTGACTTTGGTTCCAAAGAATGCAACAAAATCTGCAACAAAAAAAAGTTGCGTTTCTGCAACATGGGGCCTCTGGCTGTGGTTTTTATTTTTTTTTGTGTGACAAATTATTTTGTTATTGGCAAAAAACAGCTAAGGCCTCGTTCACAACTAAGATGGTAGTCCGTTCAGGGAAGACCACATGGGGACCCCCTGAATGGAATACTGAACATACTGGCAAGCGGTGACCAGTGAAAGCACACGGACCCCATAGACTATAACAGGGTCTGTGTGCTCTCCGCGCGGTGTCCACACGGAACATGTGGACAGAAAAGCAGATCGTGATCTACTTTCATGTCCACATGATTCGTAAGGGCAGCACACGGAAAGCAAACGGACCCCGTTATACGAAATAGCAACACGTGTACACACAGCCAAGATGTATATTTCTGTGGACGCTGTAATACATGCCACACTCGGTGCTGGATTGACAAAAAACCCTCCGGTATGGGTCTACTCCAAAAGCCTTAGAGCAAAAAGTGAAGTCAAACCGCATCCGTAGTCATGGTTTTCTTGATTAAAACATCCTTATTTATTAGTCCATAATTAAAAATATGTACAAAACATGAAACCAGTGAAAAAAACACATAGCACTTACACCATGATGAGACAGATGTATAGACAGCGACAAACGACAAACTGGGTGCCTACGCGTTTCAAGGTGTAGTAAGGGTCAGGCTTCATTCTCATCTTCTTTGGAATCTCTGTAAGCGATCCCATTGCAGATACTGCCGAAAAGTCCAACGTGCAGGACTTAGCTGGTTTCAATATAAAATAGGCGAAAACCCGAAGGACACCCGGTGGACCCCATTATAGTATATCAGGCAGGCTCTCATTTGTTTGGGTCCGATGACATGAACAATGGAGAGCATGGCACAAGTGTGAACCTAGCCTAATTCTCTATTGTCTTTTTGCATTTTTTTGCTATTATGTTCAGTACAAGTAGCTATTTAATTTTATTCTGTATTTATTTTCTTATTATAGGTTGGTGCACGTACAGGGATATCAAGTATTTTATGTTGGCTCCATTTTGAAACCGATAAGTTCTTATTTTTTGGTTTATGAAGTTACATTGGGGCTTGACAGGTTGGCACTATTTAATTTTTACCTTTTTTACATTTTTTCAGTGGGTAGTAATGCAAAAAAAACAGCATTTCTGTCATTCTGACTTTTTTTTTACCATTTTTATAATGGGTAGTGTTCAGTAAAAATAACAAGTTATTTATGTGCATAGCGCTGTCAGATACAATATATATTTTTGACTGTGAACAATTTTTCAAGTGTATCTTAACTTTCATACATTTTATTCATTTTCTGGCAGCATTTGCGATGTTAATAAATTGCGTTGTAATATACTTCAATGGCTTCTGGCACCTTTCCATGAAATACTGGACTGAATTCCAATTTATGTTCCTTATTTACTTTTTTTCCCCTTGTTTCTTTATTGTTAGTTGAAATCTGTATCCTGCTACACAATGGAGTATGGATGTGAGGTAATGCATAATGCAGGGAAGCTGAAGCTGGAGGGGGGATCATATCAAACAGATATATCTCAGGCTCTTTCTATATTATTTACACAGATATTATCACTTGAAGTACAGTCGGGGTTAGGTACCTCTGCAGTTATACACAGTCCAGTCACATTAAAAGGATTCTACCATTAAAAAACTTTTTTTTTTCTAGTTGACACATAGGAATAGCTTTAAGAAAGACTATTCTTCTTCTACCTTTCGATGCCTTTCGATGTTTTTCGGTGGTATGCAAATGAGTTCCCTCGCAGCACTGCTACTGGGGGGCTACTGTGGACCATTTGTTGCTGTGTGGGTGGGGTCTTCTGTGGACCATTTCATGCTGTGTGGGGAGGGGGTCCACTGTGGAGTATAATCCTGTGTGGGGGCCACTGCGGGGTAGATTGTACTGTGTGTGGGGGCCACTGCAGGGCAGATTGGATTGTGTGGGGGGTCACTGCAGGGCATATTGTACTGTGTGGGGCCACTGTGGGGCAGATTGTACTGTGTGGGGGCCACTGCAGGGCAGATTGTACTGTGTGTGGGGGCCACTGTGGGGCAGATTGTACTGTGTGGGGTCCCTTCACTACTTATATCATACAGTATCTGTTTTATAGCAGACGTGATATTAGTACAGGCTGTAATAACATTGCATGGTCACTATAAAACGGATCCTGTGCGAAGTAAATAGTGAACATTAATTGTTCAAAAGAAAAAAATGCGGAGACCTTTACCTTTCAGTATAATCTCTGTAAAGCCCCATTCACACGACTGTAAATTGTGGGTCCATAATTGTCCGCAATTGTGGATCCACAGAGTTTTAAGGTGAAATTGCTGTGTTGACACTCCGCGATAATTTATTGGGTTTTGGGTTGCAGTTTGGGCACTCGGTCTCAAAAAGGTTCGCCATCACTGCCATAGACTATAATGGGGCCTGTGTGTTTTCCGCGTGGTGTCTGCACGAATCAAAGTACTATAGGGTCCGTGTGATTTCTTTTCTAACCGCTTTTTAATGCGTTCGGTATTCTGTTTGTGGGGTCCCCAAGTGGACTCCCTGAATGGAATACCGAAAGCAGATGTGAACCAGGCCTTACACAATCGGTTACAGCAAATGTTACCATCACCGATTTAAATTCAAGCTACATTTTGCTACATCTGTAGAATTTACTGAAAACTGTTTTGCACCTTGGTAATGTGTATACAAGTTTATTCTGCATCATTCTTTGTAGTCTCTTATTTGATGTCATGTACTGCAAGTTACATATTATACAATAGAATGTTTAATATCAGAGTTGCAGCATCAATACTAAATGTGATTGTTCTGTTGTGTATTTGCCTACTGGCAAGTCATACATAATATTCTTTTCCATATTTTTCCTAATATTCTTTGGCAAGAAAGTATCATCCAACTTCACCATCTGTGTGACATTCTACAGTAACTGTCCATTCATGTCCTGTGGCTATACTCCATGCTGACTGTACAGAATGTCCCGCTTTAGTTGTCACCGGTGGACCATATATCTTCTCCAGCTGCCTTCATCCATCTGTTGTCTTCAGTTTCTGCAGATTGGGTTATGTCGTATTGAGATATTGGTTACTATATTCCAATAAGGTTTGCTTTGTATGAAATACATATGAAGGGTTTAGGCTGTAAAATTTACATTTTATTTATTAATCTACAGAATCTCAATCTAAGATAAATTCAGAGTGAAGACAAGGAAGTTGGCAGTGACCTGATGTAGAGTTCAGCCAAACCTAGCTATCAGAAGAACCGCTTCACTGTCCTTGTCTACTTATTGGAGATGTTGGTATTACTCCTTAGAGTTGAGATATTGAAATTACATTTTAATACCTTAAACCTGGAATATTTTATTACTCCCTCCCCCCCAATCACTATGGCTATGGAGTAAGGGATGGAACCCATGCAAACACAGGGAACACATGCAAACTCCTTGCAGAGGTTGTCCTTGGCAGGATTCGAAAACAGGACTCCAGTGTTGCAAGGCTGTAGTACTGAGCCATTCTGCTGCATATGCTTTGCTACTTTGATCCTCCTGACCAGGGGCAAGTACTGCAGATACCCAACTCTACCCACCTTGAACTAAAAATATAAGTAAAAAACATTTTTAACCCATTCCCGACATCTACCATAATAGAATCGCATATATTGGGTAATTAAATATGGCACCTTCTCAGGAGCTGAGAGACTTCCATAGCAGCGGGTCCCAGCTGTAAAACGCAAAAAAATCTGCAATACAAAAAAAAATCAGCGTTTCCGCAACGTGGATCCTCAGCCTTAAATTGGTATCCCCGAAGTCATACTGACCGAAAAACTACAAAAGGCATATAATATTGGCCTCACACATAAAAACAAACCCATAAGAAAGTTGCACAAACACAGTTTCTCTCCAATTCCACCCAATGACATTGTACGTAATATTAAATGGTACCATTATAAAGTATAATCTGTCCCACAAACATAAAGTCTCATATGGCTTTGTGAATGACAAAATAAAAAAAATTTGGAAGACTGGGAGTCAAAAGTGAAAATTGAAAAATGACTATGATGGGAAGGGGTTAAAGATTTACAAAAAAAAAAGAAAGAAAAATATTCTTATATATAATAATAATTATAATAATAATAATAATATATTAATATTTGTAATAATAGTCAATAATAATAAACTAATATTTAATAAGACTATATTAATATTCAGAATAATATTCAATAATAATAATAATAATAATAATAATAATATAATTCAAACACTCCCCTTTCCCTATATTACACATAAAAATAACCAAAAATAAATATAAACACATTAGGTAATGCTGTATCCAAAAGTGCTGAAAAACCAATCAAATATTTATGCCATTAGTTAGTATATTTATATAATGGTTGGAGATTTGTTTTTCTGATACAGGACACAAATACTCAGAAAAAATATACATGTGAAACATAAAACCCCATCCACTAGAGGAGGCTCAGGAGCCCATTGCTTAGTATTATACTGATCACAATGCAGGGCGCTCCTTTACCCCTTAACTTATAATATCAAGGTCTGTATCAGAAAAGCAAAGCTCCAAGCAGTATATAGATATGATAATAAATAAACCAGCGCTGAGATTTGGACCTGGAATGAGATGATGATAAAGGGAAAGGAGGATTTGCTTTTAATCAGTTTTACTGAACTATCAGAGATTATTGCTTGTCTTTATTGCCTGGCTTGATATATTTTAGATGTTTGGGATCATTTGAGGTCATCAGATGCAGGACAGGATTAATATCCAAGCTCTAACCCCGGTCATTAGCTTTGCTGACATATTGCATTGGCCCCCAGCCAACGTGATGTACAGTAGTGTCATGGCAGGGGATGTGGGGCAGGGGCTTTACTATGCACAATATACCTCCATATCCCTGCATGTCGCTGCTGGGAGGATTATTGATATCCTGAGTAATGTATTACTTACTTTCCTGGAGGTAATGCCCTGGATGTGGAGTCAGAAATGGAAATTTGATAAATAATTCTCTGGGTGGAATCTAAAGCTTTTCTGTCTACGTATTTGGTGTGTACTTTGCTTTCATCTGAAAACCTCAGTAACATTAAGTAGAATCCATCTGAACAGGCTTTCCATATAGGTATATTTGAAGCAGAAAGTCTGTCTGTGAAAAGCGTATAATATATAATATTATATATAATAATAATATAATATGAATATATAACTAAATATGTAACTATATATATATTTACACACTTAAATATACAGTATATACTTGTAATGTATATAGCGCCTGTGCCCAGAGATGATGCGCTCCTCTTATAGGACTTGATCAACACTCCTTCAAGTGTGGTTTAACAGGCTTTTATTGTACAAACATAACGCATTTCGGGGTATGATTGCATGCAAGCAACAAGCACCCCTTCATCAGAACTCTCTGTCGTCTGAAGTGAAAGCTTGGTATGTGATGAGTCTTTACTCATCACATACCAAGCTTTCACTTCAGGTGACAGAGAGATCTGATGAAGGGGTGCTTGTTGCTTGCATGCAATCATACCCTGAAACGCGTTATCTTTGTATATTAAAAGAGCTATATGCTCCATACTCCACTCATTTCCCATACAATCAGTGTTCACACGATGCAGCCCCAGCACAAAGGCATCTCATGAAATTACAGTACATCGGGGCAACATGGTGGCTCAGTGGTTAGCACTGTAGCCTTGGAGTTCTGGGTTTGAATCCTGCCAGGAACAACATCTGCAAGGAGTTTGTATGTTCTCCCCATGTTTGTGTGGATTTCTTCCCATTCTACAAAAAGAAATAATAATAGGAAAAAAAAATTACATTGTAATCCCTATATGGGGCTCACAATCTACATAAAAGAAAGTAAAGTACATCACCCAGATTGGATTTTGCAAATTTTACCCAAGAATTGGAAGAGTTTCCTGGTTGATTTTGCAGCTCATTATTGAGCAGAAGGAGCGCAACTCTTCATTCTGTTGGCCTCCATCACGTCCATATACTGTAATGTATTATGATGTACATATAAATAATAATAATAATAATAATAATAATAATAATAATAATAAATATAATAAACATTTGAACAATAAATAATAATAATAACAATAGTAAATAACAATAATAGCAATAATAATAATAATAAATATAATAAACATTTGAACAATAAATAATAATAATAATAACAATAGTAATAATAATAACAATAGTAAATAACAATAATAGCAATAATAATAATAATAAATATAATAAACATTTGAACAATAAATAGTAATAATAATAACAATAGTAATAATAATAATAACAATAATAATAACAATAGTAATAATAATAATAACAATAATAATAATAGTAATAATAATAACAATAATAATAATAAAAATAATAATAACAATTGTAATAATAATAACAATAATAATAATAACAATAGTAATAATAATAACAATAATAATAACAATAGTAGTAATAATAATAATAATAATAATAATAATAATAATAGTACTAATAATAATAATAATAATAATAATAATAATAATAATAATAATAATAATAATAATAATAATAATAAAAACATCAAAAACAATAGACACGATTTCAGACATTCTATTTATTGTTTTGAATACACAGATTATATTTCTATAAAATTCTATGAAGGTGCCAATGAGGGTAAACTATAAACTATGTGTATTACATTCAATAATATTATTATTTCATCATTTAGGTTTTATTTATATACAGCATGTCAAAAACATGAAAAAATATTCTTGCTAATAATCCCTCAGCCATTATTCTTTCTGACCATACAGCTCTGGAAAATCTGCTGATCCATTAAAAAACCATAATATTAATATATTTACATATTTTAGCATGTAACCTTTATACTACAATGGAACCTGTAACCTTCTAAAGTCATTTCCTATAAGAGGAGCCCAGTGTGTCCTGTCCGACCTTGCAATGGTATACAAGAGAAAGTTTTGAAATCTAATAAAGCAGAAAATGGACAAAGTCAGCAGATACAGCGAAAAAACCAAGGACAAATTAAAGTAAATAAACTGTGTTCACCTGTACGGTATATAATCTGTGAAAGATAATCAATTTTATTTCTGAATCTTCCTTCCCACACATTGCAAAAATCAATAGTTCAGTCTTATGTCTAGTTTTAAAAAAAATCACATTGAAAAGACTCTCGTCTAACACAATGCCGGCGCGTAGGGAAGGTTTCCTGGCAATTTTTGTTTGTCTCTGAAAGATTCTTTTAAAATCACGGCGATGGCGACCGAGCGACGCTTTTTATCTCATCCTGTTAGCTATTAGCGGTTTTGCCACATGTAAGGTTATTGAGTAGCAAACAATAGAAGGAAAAAAAATTATTACAAGCGTTATTTTGAAGGACTATTAAGTAATAGGGCTATTAAATAGAAATTTAGCACAAAACAGCTTCTTTCTCATAAAAGATGGTTGACATCTCTGCATTGAGTGGAATGGTGATTGTCACTTCTCGTAGGTGCCATTTGGGAATCTGAACTGGACGGGCAAATATCGCTACAATTTGACATGTGGGGTCGAGGCCGCATGTTGCGAGTTTGCAGTCTTTGGCTGCATTCACACGGAGTAAACGCTGGTGTTTTTTGTGTGTTTTTTGCACATAGCGCCGCGTTTACGCCGCGTAGCGCCGCGTTAACGCCGCGTATACGCCGCGTTAACGCCGGGCAACGCCACCGCTAAATAGCGCGGCGTTAACGCGGCGTATACGCGGCGTTAACGCGACGCTACGCGGCGTAAACGCGGCGCTATGTGCAAAAAACACACAAAAAACGCCAGTGTTTACTCCGTGTGAATGCAGCCTTTTAGTTTCTGGTGCCGCGTCTTGCGTTGAGGATTCTGCAACTGAATCAGACATAGAATCCGCTCGTGCTTGAATATAATAGGAGGTATACTCAGTGCAGAATTAGGCACTGATTTTGAGGGGGACCATGTGGACATACACTAAAAGTTAAACAGTAGGGTTGAGCCGATCTTGAGATTTCAAGATCGATTTTAAAATCCAATTTCCAATCATTTTCCAGCCGATCTCGATCCCGATCGCCGATCGGAATCTGATCTTTTATGATCCCGATCTTCAACCCTAGTCAATGCTTTTCTATGGGAAAAGTCACTTTTAGGGTTGAGCCGATCTTGAGATAACCTCCGATCTCGATCCCACTGGAAAAGATTGGGTCGGAATTCCGATCTCGATCGTGAAAATTACTCGATCGCCGATCGGAATCCGGTCTTTTCCGATCCCGATCGCTCAACCCTATTAAACAGCTTTGTCCATGTTAGGTTAACAGATGCATTTCAGAGCCAAAGTGAAAACCAGTAAAACTCCAACCCCACAATGGTGTTCACCAGAGCCTCAGATGGTGGGGATGGACTTGGTGGCACTGCTGGGCTGAGCGGCCCGGGTCAGGAAATGCCAATCATACAGGGCACCACAAATCACGGTAAACCAGACACAGACACTTACCAGCAGATGTTTCGGGTAGTGGTGTAGATCCAGGGATCCAGAAGGCTGAAGAAGGTGGCGGCAGAGAGTAAATCATAGTCGTCCAGGTCGTCAACAAGAGGGCAACGCAGTACAGAGGGTAATCCAAATGGAACATCAGGCAGGCTGAGTTAGTAACAGGATCGGTAGCGAAGTAAGGAGAGGTCTAGAGACAAGCCGAGGTCATAAACAGGAGCAGGCATAGTACAAAATCAGGAGGCAAAGGCAAGGTCAGAGGTCAAGGCAAAGGGTCAGACTACTAATCAGATAACAGAAGTATGCTTACTACCAGGACAAAAGTTCAACTGAATAGCCAGTGGCGATCCAGAGCCCCCCTTAAATAGGCTGTGGTCCTCCTCTAGTCCGAAACCGTAAGTCCCCAGTCCAACTCAGGAGGAGACCAGCAACCCCCGCACATCAAAACGGAGGTCTGGCTTTCCTCCCGAGACCTGGAAGTGGGCATTCAGGAGCAGAGCAAGGATAGGGCTTACTACCAAGACAAAAGTTCAACTGAATAGCCAGTGGCGATCCAGAGCCCCCCTTAAATAGGCTGTGGGCCGCCTCTAGGCCGAAACCGGAAGTCCCCAGTCCAACTCAGGAGGAGACCGGCAACCCCCGCACATCACAGCGGAGGTCTGGCTTTCCTCCCAGGACCTGGAAGTAGGCATTCAGGAACGGAGCAAGGATAGGTCCAGAAGCCTCCACATAGTGCTGCAGAGTCTCTGGCCCTAACCACATCAGTCCGTAGCTGGGAGGCAGCTTGCTGCAGCAAAAAGCTTCTTCTGCTGCAGCTCTTATCTACAATACAAAATAATTCTGTATATAAACTGTACAATAGGTGTGGATTTAGGCTTTAATAAAAAGTCAATGCTTTTTTTTTTTAATAGGAAAGCCAAGTACATCTCACCCAGAGTCGCAGTAATATTTATATACATCAATAATTCCGCCTAGTTTAATACCGTCTCACATTTTCAGACGGACTAGTGAATATCAAATAACCTGCTTGTGCTGAGGAAAGGACAAGTAAAACTTTTCTTCTGCTAATTAAGAATTTGGATGTGTCATCGGCTCCTTTTTATCTTAAAATCAGAGGATATACTAAGTATCCAGAAGGACACATCATCAGTAACATTTAATTAGGAGAATATGTAAATTAGCCCTGGTGCTGGAAGTAGGGTAAAAGAGAACTGGAGGTCATGTGACCTGAGCAGAGCTCTTATAGCATCTCCCAATGGTCTCCTCATTGATTTGTACAAGTGCTGTAGTTTTAGAAAGTACGGAGTGACCCGAGGATGTCAAATGTAATTAGCCCGTAATAAAATGAACGCTGCCAAAAGAATAAAAATGGAGGATCTTAATCCGTGATTGATTGCATGAAATGAATAACATTTAGTCTATCGTTAGAAATTACGTGTTTGTCTTATCCACTTTACAGATGTATTAGATGCATTACCTAGTTCACATCGGTTGTCATTGATGATGAAATATTGTGTTTGCTGGATCCATACAATGCTTTAATACAGTAGAGGCGTGTTATGGGTTAAGCAAAAAGTGAAGGTATACAATTCCTTAAAGATCTCAAGATCTCTGCTTATATAATGCAGTCAAAACCATCATCGATAAATATCAGTCCTGGCCATGTAATGAATGTACAGCTACATGGCATGTTGAGCTGGGTTCAAATCTACATCGGAGTCTCTATCACAGTGACCATCGGAAACAAAGGCCTCAAAAGCTCAACTTTTACTTTCAACAATTTGAGTTAAAAAAACAAACAAAACAAAAACAGACCCCATTATAGTCAATAGACATAGAGAACCTATCATAGAATGAATCTGATTGTGTCCGTTTTTATTTATACTACTGGTCCTCCGATGGAGCAGAAGATTGGAAACCCAGATGCAGATGTGTAACTTCCCTACATGATAACTGGGCTATAATACATGGCCATTCACAGTAGGTTGGAATTGCTGTGAATTTTCTGCCCAGATTTATGATTGTAAATGTGACTGGGAAATGATAGTAGCAAATGAATGAGATCCTATGAAATCTCATCCACATTCTAAGGAAGGTTTCCACTCAAAAATCGAACTGTGTTGTGGACAACCTATCAGAGGAAAGATTTGTTGAATATATTTCTTGAGGATTTTTCTGCAAATTACGGACTGATCCACAGCAAAATCTGAAGGTAAGGAAATTTTTAATTGAAGAAAGTATACTAAGCTTCCCTTTCTTCTGCCACTCCTATGGTAAGGCTTCCTTGGTCCCTGACTGGTCTTGGGTTAATTTTAGGGATGAGCGAAGTAGTTCGTGTCAAGTTAGATTCATTACAGATTTTTCAAAAATTTCAGATTTAGTTCCTCTGGGTCCTCTTCAGGTATCATCTGGCCTCCTCAATGCCATTGGTGTCATCTGGCCTCCCCAATGCCATTGGTGTCATCTGGCCTCCTCAATGCCATTGGTGTCATCTGGCCTCCCCAATGCCATTGGTGTCATCTGGCCTCCTCAATACCATTGGTGTCATCTGGCCTCCCCAATGCCATTGGTGTCATCTGGCCTCCTCAATGCCATTGGTGTCATCTGGCCTCCCCAATGCCATTGGTGTCATCTGGCCTCCTCAATGCCATTGGTGTCATCTGGCCTCCTCATTGCCATTGGTGTCATCTGGCCTCCTCAATGCCATTGGTGTCATCTGGCCTCCTCATTGCCATTGGTGTCATCTGGCCTCCTCAATGCCATTGGTGTCATCTGGCCTCCTCATTGCCATTGGTGTCATCTGGCCTCCTCATTGCCATTGGTGTCGTCTGGCCTCCTAAATGACATCAGTGGCCGCCACGAGTCTCATGACGTCTGCGAACCCCACGCCAGCTAAGGCCCAATCACAGGCTGCCATGGTCCCTGGCAGCCTTGACATTGACATCATGCTGAGGGACAACCTGATGCCACTACAGAAGACAAGATAGGTGAATAATATTGTTTGTTATATTTACTCACCTCCCCTTGGCTTATATTTACTATACTATGGGGTCTGAGCATCCGTGGTTCGGACACTACAGAGATATTTTAGCGAAACGAATCTTGTGACGTTTGCCCATCTCTAGTTACTTGTAGACAATCACAGACTTTATAGCTTACCTTAGCCATGTATTATGCAATCATAATAGTGAATTTATAGTGAAATTATAATAAGAGTGGCCAACTCCTTTATAGGCTTTCTGTCCCCAGAGCCCACCATATCAATCCAGCCCCCAGATAGATAGGTTGAGTTACTTGAATCAAGCTGTGTTTTCCCCTTGTGAATCACTGCCTCCATTACTGAGCTACTGCCATTTCTGTCAATATGTAAATGAGCTATTTGGGGCAATGAGGCATTTGTCATTGCTCCAATAAACCCTCCAGCGCCCTCATTGTTCCAAAGAGTCAATTTGTATTGAACAAAAATGGGGATATGTCAGCATCAATGGATGCAGCAATTCCCAAGGGAATAGTACTATTTCATTCTGGCAACCCTAACTTATCCATTGATGGGGCAGAGTTGATCTTCTTACACTTAATGGAATCTTCCATCAGAACCCAGGAGTTATTGTTTCTCTCTTGAACATAGAGATATGTCCACTTGTGCAAAGGGTTAAGCATTACTGTTCCTTTTTCACTATGGTTGAAGCATGCCAAGTTCAATGGCACATTTGTCTTGATTCACAGAGCAATGGATGGTCCTTCATTAACAAGACCATTGATCTGTGGTAAAAGTCTGTTCTGTACTCACTTAAATGCTAAATGATCCCAACCTCGCTCCCTCTGCATAACGTCTGCTTTCGCCTTAGAGGTTGCATGGGACTAATTTAACACTAAGATCAACAACCTGTGTAATGAATGGCCCCTGCTCGCTCTAATGGGCTATAAACCAACTACAGGTAACCGAGAGTCTAAAAGTGACGGATTTACGTCTATGTGTCTGAGCCTGATCATGGCTCATATTTTTAACCCCCAATTACCCACCAGTTTTGTCCATTGATTCAGACTTATCCTCAAACTACCACTAATAACCAGGCCAAACAGTTAAGGTTTTGGCCTAATTCTACAGACAAGGAATTACTACCAAATTATCCAGAGAATTAACCCTTAGTGAACTATGTCACATAAAAGTATTGGGGCATTAGAGAACCAAGACAAAGAGTAAATTCACATTGACAGCAATTAGTGGTTGAAAAAAAATGGACGTCACACGGTAGTGTTAAATTCAATGTCAGTGAATGGAAATGTGGAAACTGATGTAGCAGAGCTGGATTTGAGTCAGCTTGCATTACATACAGAGGTAACGGACTCCTTATCTCAGCCCTTATCAGCCAAATTCAATTAAACCGGCTGATAAGTGGAAAAGCTGAAGATAGACAGCATAGTAATCCCAGAGTTTTCACCTCCCCCTCCCCTATATGAGGAGCTCTGTTGCTTGTCAGCCCCTCCCTCCCTCCCCCCCCCCCCCTGAGAGCAGGCAGCTACATCACTTGACAAATGAGCAGATAATCCCAAGGGCCAGTGTCAACAATGAAGTGAATAAATTAAGATAGCGGCCAAACAAAGCAGTTTTGATAAACCAATGTATTTAGGAAAAGTCTTATATCCACATAAACAAGCAGTATTGATAGGATCCTTGTTATGGGACAACCCCTTTAAGTTTAATTTTCTAGGATGTCCACTCCTGGGAAGATTGTCAACTGTCTTTAAGATTTTCTTCTGAAGAATGTTTCTCACTATAGAATGATGGATTTCAAATTGTTTGAACATGGCCTTATAACCTTTCCTAGATTTATGGACAGCAACAATTGGTTCTCTAAGATCATTGCTGATATCTTTCCTTCTCGGAATTGTCTTAGTACACATCTGAATGCTCTAGACCACTGAATTGTCAAATCTACTGCTTTTGTAGGGTTGACCACACTTTCTATTGATTATAGTCAAGAGCGTTTGATTGGTAGCACCTTAACTACTGTTCACCCTCTTAATTCCTATGTAAGCAGTAGGGGTGTACTTTTTAATTTTTCACACACTCCATCTGTGTTGTTCTAGTTTTTGTGAACTAAATAATGACATGGTGTACTTTGTTATGTGTGGTTCTTCACCTGAGGTGGTAGTTACCTAGTTAAGGGACCAGATATTTTATTATAATTATGTCGGGATGCATAAAGCTATAGAATTAAAAGTGGGTGTACTTTGTTTTTCTCATATAATATTATATTTGAATGGATGCCATTGTAATTGATGTTGTTGTCTGGACTTTGGGCCTGTCAGAATGTTTTCTATGGACAAGCTTTCTACCGCTATGGCTTTCTGCATCTATACTGTTCCTTGATGGGGCTTGGTGTATAGGCTCTGGCAAGAGGAAAGAAATGACCCCGGATGATATGTCTTAAGATAGTTGTCATTTTGCTTGTCCAGGGTTTTGGCATACAAGACTTTGTAGCTCAAGTGATGATGCAGAGTATGGGTACACCATGTTCTAACATGTCCATGGTCAGTTGGCCATAACTTGTCTTGGAGATGACAACTAATGTTGAGTAGGACTGAGAGTGCAGAAGAGAGCGTCATTTGCATAGTGGTCTATATGAGTAGCGATACACCATCATAAATCATCTCTTGAGCACATAACTTGGTCATCACATTTATTCATATTATTAATATTTATGGCAATTTACCAGGATTTGTATAATGTATCGCTTGTCTCCCCATTGTTTCCATTGTGATGTGATAAATCATTAATGTTTATCAGAAGTCCATTGTGGTCTAGGATACAGTAAAACATTAGTTTCTGTATTCAGTAGTTTCTAAAAGCACTTACTAGAAAACCTACAGCTTCTAGCCAGTCCATCTGTATTATCATTAATGCAGTGATGCAATGAGAGCCATGATATCATTTTCAGAGAGCGTCAAGAATAGTTGAAGGATGAGGATGCTATCTAGTTCCCGACTGAGACATGTCAGGGTCTTCCAGAGGCCATTGATTGTCTGCCATTCCTGCATGCACCTGCATATAAGTACCTGTTAGTGTATGGAAGTGGGGGGACTGGAATTATCATCTTTCCTCATGAGTTTTGACAGCTTTTACAAGGATAGTTATTCATCATTGTAAATCAGGATACATTTCTTGTAAGTAATGCACTTGCACATATTAACATAATGTAAAAGAAAACACGACCAGGCCTCCTTCTTCCTTCTCTTCCTGGTCCAGTTCTGAGGCTCACATGCTCGTCCTCGGCAGTGGATAGGGGTTGGGATAGGCCTTCTGACCAGTGTGCGGCAATTCAAACCCATATGCAGAAAAGCTAAATTTTTGACCCTTGGTGAGGTTGAGTGAGGAGATTTAACATACACAGGCTTAGACTAGGTTCACATCTGCTCATCTTTACCTGTGGCCCTTATAGGCTATAATCGAGCCCGCAGGGTGTCCGTTGGGTTTCCAATGTTTTTATACTGAAAGTGGCGGAGAGAAAGTTGGAGGCACTGCCACAGATGTGAATTTAGCCTGACACTGTCAGAAAGGAGAAAATTAAAGGGGTTCTGAAATGGATATCAATGGGACAGCTCTGCAATACCTACACTCACCACTACTGTTTGCTCATAAGGCAAGGCGTGCTGTCTGGGTATGGATGATCTGCGTGGGTCCCAGCTGTTGGATCCCTACAGATCTAATATTAATACCCACAGATCTAAGGGTAGTTTCACAAGGGGCCCAAGCTGAGCTTTTGCACCAGAGGATCTTTTACCTCCTGGGGCACATGCGGTGTAATCACTGCTAGAAAGCTGACAGTGAGCTGAACACAGCACACTATCAGCTATCCCGTTCTGTGTCCCCGGTGAAGCACTATCAGTGCCAGTAACATAGCTCTTCACTGTCAGAAGGGCATTTCTGACAGTCTGTCAGGAACGCCCTTCTTCACAGTAGCATCTATTGCGCTGTACTGTGAGAGGGGGCATTGCTTACCGCCTAGTGATGACGCTCTCACAGTACAGCTGTCACGTTCGTGTCAGAGTCCAGACACAGATTCCAGGCTGCAGATTGCACCGCGAAGGAGACAGGGGAAGGAGACTATCCCTGGCACTACGGTGGCTAGCTAGGCCCTGCCTATCGGTGGTGGTCAGCTGTCTCCAAGCTAACCTTGGCCTCGATGACTCCTGGCTCTCTAGCACGAAGACCTGACAGACAGACAGGGCAAGAGCTGCAAGAAAGCTAGGGACTGGGGATTCTAGGGTGGTGACCCCTGCAGAAATAAAGGTGCAGCTTTGGACAAACAAACAGGACGGGAGGTGCTGGACAACTGACACGCAGCACAACAAAGTACAAAACAAGAGGAATGAGGAGAGGGACAGTGGAGAGGTGAGGAAAGGGTAAACACGAGACTGGGGTAAAATAAACTGGAACCCACCTCAAACAACCAGACAGTGCCAAACAAACAGACGTGAAGGGCAGGGCAGAGTAGAGGTGTGGAGGGGAGAACCAACTCGCACACAAACAACACTCAAACTCCTTTCTAGTCTGTAAGCACAAGCAGAACACTCCTCCTCCTCCTCCTCCTCCTCCTAAGGCCAAGAATTCTAAGTTGGGACCATGAAAACCGGCAACTGGCGGAGACAGCCCTCTGCCTAATAAAGGCCCCAGCCTCCTTCCATAGGATAATGGCAATACATAACACCTGAGGTTACACTTATAACCCCAAGTGTGTTCAGAAGACCAGAACACCATGTACACACTGATGGCTCAATGGTAGGGAACCCACCAGCAGATCACAGAAGCCCGGATCGAATCCCCGACAGAAACATACACCAACACACGCACGCAATCAGGTCATGACAACAGCGCTATAGATGCTGCTGTGGGAAAGGGGGTTCCCTTCTGACAGCGAAGAGCTATGGTACTGGCACTGATAGCTCTTCACCGGGGGCACAGAACGTGTTAGCTGTCGGCTTTCTAGCGGTGTACAAAACCGCATGTGCCCCAGGAGGTGAAAGGTCCTCTTTAATCCTTGAGTTACACTGCATACCAGGAATCCCTAAAGACCTGACATTTTGGAGATGCTCTGTCCCTGACGTAATAATTCTGCCGCAACAAGGGAGGTCCTGTGTGCCACAATTGAAGTATACATCAGTCAGGTCCTGGCATACATTTTAGGTATCAATTTTATGGGGTGAATTCCAATAAATCTGATGCCTGAGGTGTCCCTGTCCCAGCCCACCTTGATCCCCGACTCTAAAAAGTAGCAAGCAGGGTGCAGAGAGAGCACAGTGGAAGGTCTACACCAGTTTTCAGCCCTGGATGATATAGTAAATCCCCCTATGTGTGTTCTATTACAGCTCTGTATTGAAATCTTCAATGTATCCAGATGTCGCGCCTGTACAGCCAGATGATCACTTTTTCTATGTACTTGTCTACAGAGGGTGAAGAGTCAATTCTTCTGCATCTATTAATGTGACGTTGTCATCATCCCTTACCCCTCCGCAGTAAGCAGGTGCAGCCGGAGTCTTGTTTGGGTTCTGATGATTACTCCATCTATATTTAGACACATGTACCTATTTCTGGAACCATCTAGACTCCATAGATTTCTGCCAGTATTTACTGCATTAATTTCCAAGCAAATCATTTTTTCTCACTGGTGGTTTCTCCAAAGTCAAAGAGAAGACAATTTTCAGTTTATGTCTTTTATGAAGCTTTTCAGCAGCCTATAAAGAAGCCTGAAGTCAGTATGCTTTATGTTTTCTACTAAGTTGCCTTCTGTAGAAGTCTCCAAGGATCTTCTGCCTGTGGCGTTATGGTAGTGGTTTGATGAACAATATATTATCTTCACACCACAATAAACCTACATGCTTTGACATTGTTGAAAATCTAAATTTTAGTAATGGTGATCGATATTTCAGAGGGCTATTCCAGTAAGCCATAAAATTGTTAGGACACAGGGACAAAAAGTGTCATTTTGTTACTGGCGTTGTGTTTTCAGTACAGTTGCAGATTTCATTGGATGTGTTCTGTGCTCATAATAACAAGTGAACACCAAGTTTAGTAGACATTTGCAAAAGCCCAGTAGTGAAAGGTCAGGAGGTTGGGAGTAGTAATAGATGTAATCACAATGACACGGATCTCTACTAGAGCCTCCAGCGCTCCTCAAGGGATGCGGCAGTGAAGAGAAGACATTCAAAAGATGGTGGTAGTTTGGTTTTGGTATACCTTGGGCTCATCCATGTAGTGAACCTTCCTGAGCCTGATGGTAGTTGGGATTTCCTTGGTGTGTTCAGAATTGAGACTCAGGGGATGATGTGATAGGAGGCAATAACTCACAATTTTACTTGGAGATAATCAGGTAATAACAATAGAATTGCTTGAAGGTATTTGAGGCGCAATACTTAGAGACCTACACTTTGTTGGAACTGAGGTGAGATGATGGTTAGAGATGAGCGAACACTAAAATGTTCGGGGTTCGAAATCCGATTCGAACAGCCGCACGCTGTTCGACTGTTCAAACGGGTTTTGAACCCCATTATAGTTTATGGGGGAAAATGCTCGTTTCAGGGGTAGGCAACATTCAATCAAATTCTACTTACCAAGTCCATGAGTGAGGGTCGGGCTGGATTCTTCTCCCTGCGCAGCGTCCCCGCGGTGTCTTCCAACCTTGAATTCACTCTGCTAGGCATCGGGCCTAGGCAGAGCCGACTGCGCATACCCGCACTACAAGTGGACATGCGCAGTCGGCTCTGCCCAGGCCCGATGC
The DNA here is from genome assembly GCF_031893055.1 of Leptodactylus fuscus. Lineage (NCBI taxonomy): Eukaryota > Metazoa > Chordata > Amphibia > Anura > Leptodactylidae > Leptodactylus > Leptodactylus fuscus. The sequence goes on along the minus strand of NC_134267.1, from coordinate 30,872,049 downwards.
CTGGCAAAGTGAATTCAGAGCTGGAAGAGGACGCGGGGACGCTGCACAGAGAAGACTTTTAAAGGTAAGAGAAGAACCAGCATTGATTGGCAATGTATAGCATTCTGCCAATCAATGCTGGTTCTGCATCGAATCTTAACTTCGAACAGCTAGTAGTACCCGATCGAATACGAGTATTTCGAATACCCTAGTATTCGATCAAATACCTACTCGATCGAGTACTACTGGCTCATCTCTAATAATGGTATATCCTGGGTCAGTCAGTGTCCTCCTTGCAGAAGTAGTCATCTTCAAAATGGGTGCACTAAATCCTTCTCATGTTCTGGCTGCTGTGTACAGATCCAAAAAGGGTGCCCTGTCTGTCGGAGGCTATCAAGTACAGTTGTAGGTATGAGATTCATCCAACCATTAACCTCACAGTCTCCTCTTGCACACACACGTGTAAAATACTATAGGATTCCAATTATGGCAGATTTAGATCCAGTCTTTGACTTAGCCATGTAAGAACCCTTCATTTCTTGAGGACTTTCACATTATTCTAAGCGGTGTCTAGTACAATGCAGAGTTCATTGTGGATTCCTGTGTTTAATTCGCTTGTTGGGTTTTCACCCAATATGTTGTTTAGATCTGTGGCCAAATAAGTCTTTCTTTCTCCTCTGTCCAGAGCACATTGTTTCTGAAGACTTTCCCTTCATTCACATCTGCGTTCGGTATTCCGTTCGGGGAGTCCGCATGGGAACTGCAAGCGCTGTGCAGTAAAAGCACACGGACCCCAAAGACTATAACGCTTGCCGCGTGCTGCCCGCACGAATCATGAGGACAGGAAAGTAGATTGTGAACTACTTTCCTGTCCACATGATCCCTGTGGAGATCTGGCGGCAAGCAATTATAGACTATGGGGTCCATGTGCTTTCACTGCACAGCTCTTGCAGGAATCCTCCTAACAGAATCCAAACGCAGATGAGAAGGAGGCCTTAGATTTGCCAAGGTATTTATGGCCAAACTCATGAACTTTGGCATCAGCTGTGATGAGGGCTACCTGCAGGTCATATTGAAATCCCTGGGTTAATCCTGAGTTTTTGCCACAGGCAGGTCTGCTGAGGACACCCTGCAGTGAACCCATCTGGCCATAGCATTACACATACTGTTCTTGGGGCAGTGTTTTGCATGGACAAAGAAAAGAAATCTAATGTTTTATTTATATGCTTTCCTCGTTCTTCGTATCTTTTCTTGCTAGACTCAAAAAAAAAAGTATCAAAAACTGTCAAAAAAATTGCACTTAGAATTTTCTTCTCGCCTAAGGCTTATTCACACGTTGCAGATTCGTTCAGTATTTTGAAACCAAATAGCAGATCCTAAACAGAACAGAAATATTATGCACAATTTAAACTTCACTTCTTTGCTTCAACTCCTAATTTTGACTTAACAATACTGATGCAAAGTGATGTTCACGCTTGCAATGTGTTAATATGACTTTACAATTCCTATCCTCTTACATTTATCACCTACCCACAGGACAATTTTCCGGGGGGGGGGGGGGGGGGGGTCTCCATGTGGACTCCTTGAGGATGGAATACAAGCGCTAGTGTGAACCAACCCTTAACTATACTGACCTGCTGAGTGGTAAGGGTATATTCACATGGTGGAATTTGGTGGTGATTTCAAAATCAGCTCAAATTGCCCTGAAATCTGCCTTCCATTGGTTTCACAGATCAAAGCAGGATGGTGAAAAAATATTTGTCCGAGGATTCGATGGCTGATTCAGCCGCAGAACTGGTGGTCCTCATCTCAATAGGCATCATTCACATCAAAGCTGTAATAAAACATTAAAGCAATAAAACATTTGCTTCTGCTCAGTGATTCTTCCTAACAGGATCTCTGCAGATAGGACAACATATATGACTTGACTCTCATTATGCTCCTCCTCTCATCTTCTCAACTCCATAGACTTGTATGGGTGGCTGTAATATGAAGCCAAAAGGGGCAGAAAGTGAAGAGGAAATTTACATTTTACCAAAATGTTTGGCCTCTGGCCCCTTTATAAAATACAGACAAAATATCCACAAGCCTCAATACAATAGTTATGGTGTTCTTTCTTTCATAATACCTGGACTGGTGAGTAAGTCAGAGGGTAAAACCAGAATTCCAGGTACAAATATTGAGTCAAAAACAAGGGATCTAGGGGCCACACGGTGGCTCAGTGGTTAGCACTGCAACCTTGCAGTGCTGGAGTCCTGCATTCGAATCCTGCCAGGAACAATATCTGCAAGGAGTTTGTATGTTTTCCCGTGTTTGCATGGATTTACTCCCATTCTACAAAGACGTACTGATAGAAAAAAAAAATGTGATCCCTATATGAGTTCACAATCTACATAAAAAAACAAGGTGTCTTTTTTTCTTCTGTTCCATCTTGCTCGGTGGCTTGGCATAAAATGTTCCATTTTCATTTTCTATACCGCCCTAAGCCATTATTCTACAGTACCGTATATCATCCATTGAGGAGCTGCGTTATACACCTGCAATTCTGTCCCTCACATCTGCTTGTACTGAACAAAGTAAACACAGGCAGAGGACAAGGCATGGATTTAGTGCCCGGACTATGTTTTTGCCTTTAGTAAAGCAGCTGCTTCCCTTCAGATAACAGATTGCAGTCAAGGTGCTGCTCATGAATACTGTATGAAAAGGTCTCTGTATCTGACAAAGCTTGTGCTAGGAATACAATGCAGGAATATTTCAAGGCCAACATTCACATTCTGATTAAGAGATAGAATTGGAGATATACAGCATACAAACAGTCTAACAATTCAATGTATTATTGTTTGCCCCATATAGGTAGACATAGCAGGTCTGTTGGAGTAATTCTCTTTTCTTATATGTGTACTTATATTCTTATATGACAAAGGTCTGCATCTCTCTGAACTAGAGTTTCTGTATCCATGTTGTCAGATTATGTAACATTGTCAGATTGTGTAATAATGTGTAAGTGTTTTCTCATCCATGTTTGGACCTTTTTGTTCTGTCCAAGTATGATACTGATAGACTGGAACTCATAGCCAGCTTGTCTACTATATAGGAACCACAGATTCCAAAGATGGTTATACAGACCCGCAGAATTTGTCCTTCCCAGAAGTGACGTGTGCTCTTGCGTAATTTCCCAAAATGGTTATTCATTAGCTTAAAATGATACTAATGGTCAGCCATGTTTTATGTATCGGAACTTATAAAATAAACGGATTCTGGGCGGAACTTTTGCCCGGACGATCAAAGATCAACAATGAGTCTCTGCGATTGACACCGGTGACAATCTGACTATACAATCTACCTGGGGTAAGATAACTGACAACTATGACAGGTCAAACAATGTACCCTATGTCTGGGCAGAATAATATAGAAGAGTAGACTGTGGGTAAGTTTTAAATACTTTACAATAGGAAAATTGGTATATACAATATTCATGAGCTGGAGACCTCCATTCACTTGTGGTCAGGAGCTCATGGATGAGAGGACTTGGGATTTGCTCCCCATATGGATATTCAGAGGTTACAATAAAATATTTGCTTCTGCTAAGTGAGTCTTCCTAACAGGATCTCTGCAGATAGGACAACATATACACTGTTTACTGATAAGTATTTGGACACCCATGCAAATGAGATATCTGCGGTCGTGATGTATATCACCTTCCGCCGTTACATAGGAAACAGCATTGGCATTAGTCGCATGCAAGATGCCACGAAGTGCAGAGTTGTCTGATTTCGAGAAAGGGGTAATTGTCGGGTACCACAGAAATGGTCGATCCTTTAAGGACATAGCAAGTGAACTGGATTACACAAAATCGACAGCGGCATATGTGATTACGAAGTGGAAGGTGAACAGTGATTGTCCGACTGTGCTTCAAGTTGGCAGACCCCCGAAACTGGGAGATAGAGACTGACAAGTGCTGGCCAGAGAAACCGCACCCACCGATGGCTCACATACACCAGGAGTTTCACCAGGCATCCGGGAGTATTGTCGATCAATATCATCTGTAAGGAAGCATCTGCTGGGGTCTACCAACTACTGGATAGGAATAAATGTTGTTTTTCTATTCTACCACCGGTGTCCACATACTTATTGGTAGACAGTGTATGACTTGACTCTGGGGTGAGATAGAAAACTTACCTGGATCACCACATCCATTTTTGTGTCTTCTCATTATTCTCCTCCTCTCAACTCTTCTCAACTCCATAGACTTTTATGGGAGGCTGTAATGTGATAATTCAGTAAACTGACGGTCTGTCATAGGAATTTAATGAAGAGTTTAAAAAGAATTTACTCTGATAAGATGTATTACAAAGTTTCTTATATTAATGCATGCAAACTATGCTAAGTAAGTGATCATTTAACGATTAGACCGAATCACATCATAATGCCCTAAGCATTGGGAAAAACCACTTCTTATCTCTAGAGGTCACAGGCATAATACCAAGGCCACCCAGAAGACCAGCTCAAAACTAAGAACAATGCTACCTCCATCTCCACCTCCTCTTCCAACCCCCTGACCTCTACTACCGGTTTCAAAATTTATTATTTTATTTGTTTTCAATTAATTATTTTATTTTTTATTTTATGCTATTACCGGTATTTGAAATACTTTCCCTACTCCATGTCTTGCAGGGCAATTTCCTTATTAATACCCCTATTTTGCAGCAATTTTTGGGTAACCAAGTTCTGGTTTCCATTCATTTCAGTGGGATCGGGTTAAGTTTGGGAACCCGAACCGAACTTTGACGGGTTTGCTCAACACTAATAGTTCATATATTGTTTCACAGGAATATTCCTTCAGACCTAAGTTTTTATTGTTATGAAGAGCTGTCAACATCTAAATGTCAGTGTCTTCAGCGAGATAAACACCAAAAATTGAAGCAAATATAACATTAGCCCCTGTTGTGCACCCCTATATACTAAATACAATCTTAGGCATATTTTTCATTGTCTCTGACTTGTTTTTGAAGGCTGAATGTCAAGAAGAAGCAGAGCAAACTTTAGCAAATTAACTTGGATCTCTTGCAATGTCCTGAAGTGTGTACATAGCGTCTGACGTGTTTGTTCTGCTGTTCGGTCCTCACTTAACTATCACATTCATAATGTCTGTCACCCAGTCCGTATTTGCTGTGTCTTCCAAACTTCTTAGCTGACAGACATTTCATTAAGAACCAGCCATCATATACACTTGAGATGTTCCCTTCTCTACATCATATGTCCTGCTGTGTTTTTACTTTAATCTAATTCCCAAGTCAATAAGAAACTTCCGTTGACTTCAGTAAGTGATGCTGCTTTCTTCTGAATTCCTTGGTGTATTTTTACATTATAAAACTTCTTGGCGCTCATTCCTTATAACCAGGTTCCTTGCACATTTACAGCTTTTGGATATGTGTTTGATTGCTGATGTAGATGAGTTTTCTGACTTTGATTTAGCACAGACAGTCCTGGTCCTTAAAACTTTGCAATTTAAAGGGAGACCAACACCTCTCCCAAGTACAGTGGGTACGGAAAGTATTCAGTGCCCTTTACGTTTTTCATTTTTTGTTTCATTGCAGCCATTTGCTAAAAGCAAAAAAGTTCATTTTATTTCCCATTAATGTACACTCAGCTCCTTGACAGAACCCCCCCCCCCCAGAAATGTAGATATTTTTGCAAATTTACTAGAGAAAAACTGAAATATCACATGGTCATAAGTATTCAGACCATTTACTGTGACACTCATATTTAACTCACATGCTGTCCATTTCCTTCTGATCCTCCTTGAGATGGTTCTAATCCTTCATTGGAGTCCAGTTCTGTTTAATTAAACTGATTGGACTTGATTAGGAAAGGCACACACCTCTCTATATACAGTAAGACCTCACAGTTCACAGTGCATATCAGAGCATATGAGAATCAAGAGGTCAAAGGAACTGCCCAAGGAGCTCAGAGACAGAATTATGGCAAGGCACAGATCTGGCCAAGGTTACAAAATAATTTCTGCAGCACTCAAGGTTCCTAAGAGCACAGTGGCCTCCATAATCCTTAAATGGAAGAAGTTTGGGGTGACCAGAACTCTTCCTAGACCTGGCCGTCTTGCCAAACCGAGCAATCGTGGGAGAAGAGCCTTGGTGACAGAAGTAAAGAAGAATCCAAAGATTATTGTGGTTGAGCTCCACAAAGTCAACTATCAATGCAGCCCTCCACCAGTCAGGGCTTCATGGCAGAGTGGTCCGAAGGAAGTCTCTCCTCAGTGCAAGACATATGAGAGCCCGCATAGAGTTTGCCAAAAAACACATGAAGGACATGAAGAATATTTGTTTCATAAAATGTAAAATGTTTACAAAATTTAAACCATCAGGCAAAAAACAAGCCTTCGTGCATCTACATTATCATATGTATGTCATATGGAATATTAAAGAATGTTACTAGCAAGTACAGTTTGTTCCACAAAAAATAAGTCATAATAATACTCAGTAAATCAAAAATGTATACATTTAGAAGGTTGGGAGTGAAAAACTAAAACGTACAAACAAAAAATGCTGCTTCAAGAAGGTGTTCAGTATAAAACATGACCTTAAGATGTTAGTCAGGGCTTGTAATATGTCAAAATTAAAATTTGGTAATGGTGAACACCAATATATAGTATATGTTAGGGGTCATAGACTTATTTTTTATTTTATTTTGTTTTTGCAATCTATAAGCCTAAAAATTCTAAAAAAATAAAATAAAAAAAAATCAGAATTTATTATGTTAAAAAAGGAAAAATATAGAAATAAAATCACATTTCTACAATTATAAATTATATATAGTTATAACCATGAACATGGAACAAATCGGCAATGGCCCATAATACACTAGACCTCATCTAGTTTAGTATTTAACTTTTATAACTTTTCTTTCCATCATAAAGTGCGGAGAAAGTTTTTGTCATCTGGACGGTTTTCACTTTCTACTGCGGGTTTATTTATTGATCTGCTCACAAATACGAGCTCATAAAAGTGACACAAGAAATGAGGAGCGCCCCAAATTTACGATCACTCTCACAAGTTTTTATTGCATTCAATATAGTTGTTATTAGATTTTACCACTTAATGGTCAGGAAGGTTTCTTATGGCACAAACCCCCCCTTGTCCCCTAAAAAAAAGTCCATAAAAAAAGTCAGTATGTGAGAGCCCAGGACTGTGTGTCTGACACTGTGATCTGTAGTACGGGGGCACCACAAGGTACAGTTCTTGCCCCATTTCTCTTCACACTGTACACTCCTGACTTTAGGCACAACTCATCCAGCTGTTACTTACAGAAGTACTCCGATGACTCTGCTATAGTCGGCCTTATCACTGATGGTGACCACCGGGATTTTGTTGAATGGTGCCAGCAGAACCAGCTCAGAAATAATGCTGGGAAGACCAAGGAGATGGTGGTGAGCTTTAGTAAACGGAGAAGTGCTCCGACCCCAGTGGAGATCCAACTGACAGGCACTGAGATAGCCAGGACCTATAAGTATCTGGGTGTGCTCCTCATTAATAAACTAGACTGGGCTGATCACCTGGAGGCGCTGCACAGAAAGGGCCACAGCAGACTCTACCTGCTCAGGAGGCTGAGGGCCTTCGGGGTCCAGGGGACACTTCTTAGGGCCTTTTTCAACTCTGTGGTTGCTTCAGCCATCTTTTTTGTTGTGGCCTGCTGAGGGAGCAGTATATCAACCAGGGACAGAAATAGACTTGACAGGCTGATCAGGAGGGCCAGCTCTGTCCTGGGGAGCCCCCTGGACCCAGTACAGGTGGTGGGTGACAGAAGGACACTGTCCGTGGTGACCTCCGTGCGGGAGAACAAATCCCACCCCATGTATGGGACCTTGATGGGACTTGGCAGCACTGTAAGTGACCGTCTGCTTCACCCCAAGTGTGAGAAGGAGCTATCGCAGATCCTTCCTTCCAACCGCGACCAGGCTGTATAATCTACATCAGACCAAGCGAAGATCACTCCGCACAGAGAACTAATGATTATGACTATGAAGTCTTCCTTCTTTCTCTTCTGTTCCTTAGCTGCTATGGACTCCTAGTATATCTTCTCTTCTCAGCTTATGTGAGTCTACGTCTGTAATATATTACTGTGTATTATCCTGTATCTGTATTACTATGCTGCTGTAACATACTGAAATTTCCCCACTGTGGGACTATTAAAGGATTATCTTATCTTATCTTATCTTATTTGAGAACACTTATCATGGAAGAATTTGTTGAAACAAAGGTCAGTAACCTTGGTGTAGGGTGGGAATACTTGGTCACGGTACTGATGCGGCTGCATACTGTGGTTGTGATATGACCAAATCTAACAAGATTGTGTCAGCTACATATTGGTTTTCTTACTAAATCTAGTAGCCATTTAAAAAAACATTTAAGCTGCACGGTGGCCATGCCAGAGCCTCTATTTGTGGCCTACCCTGAGATTGGTTGTATTGGGATTGATTCTATAAAGAATCAAGACGTTTTCCTTTATATACTCCTTTATTTTATTACACTAATAAATGCATAATTAAAGAATGTGATGACCTTGCGCTATGTATAAGGCTCCTCAATAATATTCTGCCAGGACTTCACTAGTGATCTGTTTTTAATGTTAAGGAAGCGGATGGACCCATTATGTTCTACACATTATCACATCCCCATGTAGCGGTTGTGAGCCCAGGGCAAAATTTAATATTCAGTACAAGTCCTATATTTTTGTGGCCTAAGCTCACCAAAGGATATTGATGAGTTGGTGAAGGCACATGTAGTACATGAATATCATCCATGTGCTATACATTCTGTTCAATCATGGACTGGTCACATGCGGCGGGTACGTCCGCCAGAAGACAACAGAGCTGCAGGACTGGGTGGGGTGGCATCGGAGCAACGGGGACAGGTAAGTATGGTTTTATTTTATTTTATTTTTATTTATTCCCCCACCCTAATTTAATAGATAAAATGTTATCCTGGACAACCCCCTTTAAGCACATCAGCCTGTGTCTTCTTTCATTTGGTGGTAAGGGCAACCCCTTATCTAAACCTTTGGCAGAGGTCTACATGATATACATGATACATTGCCAGAACTCTACATGATATACATGATACATTGCCAGAGCTCTACATGATATACATGATACATTGCCAGAGCTCTACATGATATACATGGTACATTGACAGAGGTCTACATGATATACATGATACATTGCCAGTGTTCTACATGATATACATGATACATTGCCAGTGTTCTACATGATATACATGATACATTGCCAGTGTTCTACATGATATACATGATACATTGCCAGTGTTCTACATGATATACATGATACATTGCCAGTGTTCTACATGATATACATGATACATTGCCAGTGTTCTACATGATATACATGACACATTGGCAGAGCTCTACATGATATACATGATACATTGCCAGTGTTCTACATGATATACATGATACATTGCCAGTGTTCTACATGATATACATGATACATTGGCAGAGCTCTACATGATATACATGATACATTGGCAGAGGTCTACATGATATACATGGTACATTGCCAGTGTTCTACATGATATACATGATACATTGCCAGTGTTCTACATGATATACATGGTACATTGGCAGAGCTCTACATGATATACATGGTACATTGTCAGAGGTCTACATGATATACATGGTACATTGCCAGTGTTCTACATGATATACATGATACATTGCCAGTGTTCTACATGATATACATGATACATTGGCAGAGCTCTACATGATATACATGATACATTGGCAGAGCTCTACATGATATACATGATACATTGGCAGAGCTCTACATGATATACATGGTACATTGGCAGAGGTCTACATGATATACATGATACATTGGCAGAGGTCTACATGATATACATGATACATTGGCAGAGCTCTACATGATATACATGGTACATTGCCAGTGTTCTACATGATATACATGATACATTGGCAGAGGTCTACATGATATACATGGTACATTGTCAGAGCTCTACTTGATATACGTTTATACATTGCCAGAGCTCTACATGATATACATGATACATTGCCAGTGTTCTACATGATATACATGGTACATTGCCAGTGTTCTACATGATATACATGATACATTGGCAGAGCTCTACTTGATATACGTTTATACATTGCCAGAGCTCTACATGATATACATGATACATTGCCAGTGTTCTACATGATATACATGATACATTGCCAGAGGTCTACATGATATACATGGTACATTGCCAGAGGTCTACATGATATACATGATACATTGCCAGAGCTTTACATGATATACATGATACATTGGCAGAGCTCTACATGATATACATGGTACATTGCCAGAGCTCTACATGATATACATGATACATTGCCAGAGGTCTACATGATATACATGATACATTGCCAGTGTTCTACTTGATATACATGATACATTGCCAGAGGTCTACATGATATACATGATACATTGGCAGAGCTCTACATGATATACATGGTACATTGCCAGAGCTCTACATGATATACATGATACATTGCCAGAGGTCTACATGATATACATGATACATTGCCAGTGTTCTACTTGATATACATGATACATTGCCAGAGGTCTACATGATATACATGATACATTGCCAGTAGAGATGAGCGAACAGTGTTCTATCGAACACATGTTCGATCGGATATCAGGGTGTTCGCCATGTTCGAATCGAATCGAACACCACGTGGTAAAGTGCGCCAAAATTCGATTCCCCTCCCACCTTCCCTGGCGCCTTTTTTGCACCAATAACAGCGCAGGGGAGGTGGGACAGGAACTACGACACTGGGGGCATTGAAAAAAATTGGAAAAAGTCATTGGCTGCCGAAATCAGGTGACCTCCATTTTAGACGAATAGTGGATTTCAAATCCGGGTCATATGAGAATGTGAACTTTGTGACTATGAGACAGGGATAGCTGTACAGGCAGGGATAGCTAGGGATAACCTTTATTTAGGGGGGAATGTTATTAAAAATAACTTTTTGGGGCTCTATCGGGTGTGTAATTGTGATTTTTGTGAGATAAACTTTTTCCCATAGGGATGCATTGGCCAGCGCTGATTGGCCGAATTCCGTACTCTGGCCAATCAGTGCTGGCCAATGCATTCTATTAGCTTGATGAAGCAGAGTGTGCACAAGGGTTCAAGCGCACCCTCGGCTCTGATGTAGGAGAGCCGAGGGTGCACTTGAACCCTTGTGCACCCTCAGCTCTGCTACATCAGAGCCGAGGGTGCGCTTGAACCCTTGTGCACACTCTGCTTCATCAAGCTAATAGAATGCATTGGCCAGCGCTGATTGGCCAATGTATTCTATTAGCCTGATGAAGTAGAGCTGAATGTGTGTGCTAAGCACACACATTCAGCTCTACTTCATCGGGCTAATAGAATGCATTGGCCAGCGCTGATTGGCCAGAGTACGGAACTCGACCAATCAGCGCTGGCTCTGCTGGAGGAGGCGGAGTCTAAGATCGCTCCACACCAGTCTCCATTCAGGTCCGACCTTAGACTCCGCCTCCTCCGGCAGAGCCAGCGCTGATTGGCCGAAGGCTGGCCAATGCATTCCTATGCGAATGCAGAGACTTAGCAGTGCTGAGTCAGTTTTGCTCAACTACACATCTGATGCACACTCGGCACTGCTACATCAGATGTAGCAATCTGATGTAGCAGAGCCGAGGGTGCACTAGAACCCCTGTGCAAACTCAGTTCACGCTAATAGAATGCATTGGCCAGCGCTGATTGGCCAATGCATTCTATTAGCCCGATGAAGTAGAGCTGAATGTGTGTGCTAAGCACACACATTCAGCACTGCTTCATCACGCCAATACAATGCATTAGCCAGTGCTGATTGGCCAGAGTACGGAATTCGGCCAATCAGCGCTGGCTCTGCTGGAGGAGGCGGAGTCTAAGATCGCTCCACACCAGTCTCCATTCAGGTCCGACCTTAGACTCCGCCTCCTCCAGCAGAGCCAGCGCTGATTGGCCGAATTCCGTACTCTGGCCAATCAGCACTGGCTAATGCATTGTATTGGCTTGATGAAGCAGTGCTGAATGTGTGTGCTTAGCACACACATTCAGCTCTACTTCATCGGGCTAATAGAATGCATTGGCCAGCGCTGATTGGCCGAATTCCGTACTCTGGCCAATCAGCACTGGCTAATGCATTGTATTGGCTTGATGAAGCAGTGCTGAATGTGTGTGCTTAGCACACACATTCAGCTCTACTTCATCGGGCTAATAGAATGCATTGGCCAATCAGCGCTGGCCAATGCATTCTATTAGCGTGAACTGAGTTTGCACAGGGGTTCTAGTGCACCCTCGGCTCTGCTACATCAGATTGCTACATCTGATGTAGCAGTGCCGAGTGTGCATCAGATGTGTAGTTGAGCAAAACTGACTCAGCACTGCTAAGTCTGCATTCGCATAGGAATGCATTGGCCAGCCTTCGGCCAATCAGCGCTGGCTCTGCCGGAGGAGGCGGAGTCTAAGGTCGGACCTGAATGGAGACTGGTGTGGAGCGATCTTAGACTCCGCCTCCTCCAGCAGAGCCAGCGCTGATTGGCCGAATTCCGTACTCTGGCCAATCAGCACTGGCTAATGCATTGTATTGGCTTGATGAAGCAGTGCTGAATGTGTGTGCTTAGCACACACATTCAGCTCTACTTCATCGGGCTAATAGAATGCATTGGCCAATCAGCGCTGGCCAATGCATTCTATTAGCGTGAACTGAGTTTGCACAGGGGTTCTAGTGCACCCTCGGCTCTGCTACATCAGATTGCTACATCTGATGTAGCAGTGCCGAGTGTGCATCAGATGTGTAGTTGAGCAAAACTGACTCAGCACTGCTAAGTCTGCATTCGCATAGGAATGCATTGGCCAGCCTTCGGCCAATCAGCGCTGGCTCTGCCGGAGGAGGCGGAGTCTAAGGTCGGACCTGAATGGAGACTGGTGTGGAGCTATCTTAGACTCCGCCTCCTCCAGCAGAGCCAGCGCTGATTGGTCGAGTTCCGTACTCTGGCCAATCAGCACTGGCCAATGCATTTCTATGGGGAAAAGTTAGCTTGCGAAAATCGCAAACTGACAGAGATTTCCATGAAATAAAGTGACTTTTATGCCCCCAGACATGCTTCCCCTGCTGTCCCAGTGTCATTCCAGGGTGTTGGTATCATTTCCTGGGGTGTCATAGTGGACTTGGTGACCCTCCAGACACGAATTTGGGTTTCCCCCTTAACGAGTTTATGTTCCCCATAGACTATAATGGGGTTCGAAACCCATTCGAACACTCGAACAGTGAGCGGCTGTTCGAATCGAATTTCGAACCTCGAACATTTTAGTGTTCGCTCATCTCTAATTGCCAGTGTTCTATATGATATACATGATACATTGCCAGAGCTTTACATGATATACATGATACATTGGCAGAGGTCTACATGATATACATGGTACATTGCCAGTGTTCTACATGATATACATGATACATTGGCAGAGCTCTACATGATATACATGATACATTGCCAGTGTTCTACATGATATACATGATACATTGCCAGTGTTCTACATGATATACATCGTACATTGCCAGAGCTTTACATGATATACATGATACATTGGCAGAGGTCTACATGATATACATGGTACATTGCCAGTGTTCTACATGATATACATGATACATTGGCAGAGCTCTACATGATATACATGATACATTGCCAGTGTTCTACATGATATACATGATACATTGCCAGTGTTCTACATGATATACATGATACATTGCCAGAGCTTTACATGATATACATGATACATTGGCAGAGGTCTACATGATATACATGGTACATTGCCAGTGTTCTACATGATATACATGATACATTGGCAGAGCTCTACATGATATACATGATACATTGCCAGTGTTCTACATGATATACATGATACATTGCCAGTGTTCTACATGATATACATGATACATTGGCAGAGCTCTACATGATATACATGATACATTGCCAGTGTTCTACATGATATACATGATACATTGCCAGTGTTCTACATGATATACATGATACATTGGCAGAGCTCTACATGATATACATCGTACATTGCCAGTGTTCTACATGATATACATGATACATTGCCAGAGCTCTACATGATATACATGATACATTGGCAGAGCTCTACATGATATACATGATACATTGCCAGTGTTCTACATGATATACATGATACATTGCCAGAGGTCTACATGATATACATGGTACATTGCCAGAGGTCTACATGATATACATGATACATTGCCAGAGCTTTACATGATATACATGATACATTGGCAGAGCTCTACATGATATACATGGTACATTGCCAGAGCTCTACATGATATACATGATACATTGCCAGAGGTCTACATGATATACATGATACATTGCCAGTGTTCTACTTGATATACATGATACATTGCCAGAGGTCTACATGATATACATGGTACATTGCCAGAGCTCTACATGATATACATGATACATTGCCAGAGGTCTACATGATATACATGATACATTGCCAGTGTTCTACTTGATATACATGATACATTGCCAGAGGTCTACATGATATACATGATACATTGGCAGAGCTCTACATGATATACATGATACATTGGCAGAGCTCTACATGATATACATGATACATTGCCAGTGTTCTACATGATATACATGATACATTGCCAGAGCTTTACATGATATACATGATACATTGGCAGAGGTCTACATGATATACATGGTACATTGCCAGTGTTCTACATGATATACATGATACATTGGCAGAGCTCTACATGATATACATGATACATTGCCAGTGTTCTACATGATATACATGATACATTGCCAGAGCTTTACATGATATACATGATACATTGGCAGAGGTCTACATGATATACATCGTACATTGCCAGTGTTCTACATGATATACATGATACATTGCCAGTGTTCTACATGATATACATGATACATTGGCAGAGCTCTACATGATATACATGATACATTGCCAGAGCTCTACATGATATACATGATACATTGGCAGAGCTCTACATGATATACATCGTACATTGCCAAAAGAGTGCAAGGCTATCTTGAAAGCAAAAGGGGGCTACCTTGTAGAATCGAAGCTCTAAAACATATTCTAGTTTGTATAACACTTCTTGTAAGCTACTTACTTCCATGTGTTCAATATGAATCTACAACGTAGAACAAAAAAATCAAGAAAAACCTTTGCCATGAATTGGTGCGTCCATCTTATGACTGCACTGTTTTCTCTGTATTATTTATTTTATGATTTCTGACTATATTTTGTGATGTTTTCCACTTCTTAGGAACATCAGAGGATATTAAGGTGAAGCAATCATGACACACACGGTGCACAGATCAGCAAGGACGCGGCGGAGTCGTCTTCTCCTGACATTCATTGACTTTGAATATTTTATACAAGTTTAATATTCTCTCTGATCAAATAATGATCAAATCATGAAACAGACAGATGCTCCATTACTATCATTTCAGGAAAACAGATGTAGCACAAACACTTGCAATAAACTGTCAAAGCATCAAGTCTGCGGTGGAATATGTGCAAACCCTGACTTCTTGTACTATAATATTGGTTTTGACACAATAAAGGGATTTTTTTTGAGAAACCGTAAGTTCTGTATTTGACCTCATGTGCAAATGAATGTTAATATTTTCTGATCACTGTAAAATACATCCAATGGTTTTTTTTATGTAGATTGTGAGCACCATATAGGGCTCACAATGTGAAAGTTTTTTTCCTATCAATATGTCTTTGTAGAATGGGAAGAAACCCATGCAAACACAGGGAGAACATACAAACTCCATGCAGATGTTGTTCCTGGCAGGATTTAAACCCAAGACTTCAGTGCTGCAAGGCTGCAGAGCTAACCACTGAGCCACCGTGTTGCCCCTGAATACATCCATTGTTTGACATTAGATTGGACTGTGAGGATTATCATGTGATCCTTAAATATACTGAGTCGATGGTAGACCAATCTACAAGCTATAGAGACGAAAAGCAGAGACTGTTTCTTAGTGGAGTGATATTACCAAGGGTGCAGTTTTGTTAGACATGAACACAAGGCCATAGTCAGGGGCATACACAAAGGGGCAGTTACGTTACATGGGTAAAATCCTCCCTTTGCAGTCCCCGTGCCCCTCCAACTCATGATGGCCACCACCATCATACACTGTAGAAATGTATTATATAACCACTGTATGGCTGTCCAAGGGAAACCAAACTGCAACTACTTAGGAGAAATGGAATAAAGAACTGACAATAAACAACACCTAAATTTTAACTCCTTCAACAAATCGATTAAGCACAAATCAAATTTGTTCCGAATTTCCCCAAATTTTTGGATTCCCACAAATGTAATACTTTTGGGATTAATTCAGCATGAATGACTAACACTTACTTACTGACCTGCTTTCATTGAGCGTATTCAATCTGAGCCACCACATTACAACTGTTATGGACTAGTCAGCGCCGCACCTCCCATGAGGCGACCTGAAGCGACCGCTTCAGGCGGCGCTTATACCAGGGCCTCGGGAGGGCGGCATTTTTGCTGACCTAAACCAGTCCAGGACAAGCTGTCCTGGACTGGCTTAGCGTCACCGTCTCGGCAGCCCAGCACGGGAAGCGAGCAGTGGATTGGGGCGGCCCTGTGGACGCAGCGCTGCTTCAGAGGCCGCCCCTCACGCTTAGCAGAGAGCAGGTCCTCTCCCTGCCTGCTCTCTGCCTGCTAACGACGCTTGCTCCGCGCGGCCCTGCCCCCTCCGCTCGGTCCCACCCCCTCTGCTCTGCCCCCTCCTCTGGGGGGCGGCTTTCTGACGTCCGCCTCAGGCGGCACAAACCCTAGGTTCACCCCTGGGACTGATTTAGATCATGTGGTCGTCAGTAATCTCCTAGCTCACATGATCTATACCAACCAATGACAGCTGTAAGAATTTAGATTGGTTACTCTCAGTCATTACTAGTTGGACTTTTTTTTTAGACATGTGGTGTCCAAAAAAAATCAAATAAACTACTTTTCTGGGCAACTGAGGCAATTTTGATTCACAACATATTTTTTGAGACCGAATAAAATCTGACTGCTGAAACGGGTGAAAATTTCTGGAGATTTGGTTATCTGTACTCACTAATTTTATATAAGAGAGCCAGAGTGTTCTTAACTAACAATGAGCTTCTAGCGATTACACCGTATCCTACTTATTTTATTGTATCATTATACCTTTTGTTAATAGTATAGCCTTCAATAAAGGTAAGTACTTGCTTGCAATAAAATACTCTATGGTATTGTAATGTCAAGTACTGACATAATGAATGTGCCCAATGTGCCTGAGCAATGCGGTCTCTCCTTTCTCCTTCAAGAATAGAATGTATTTCCAATTATATTGTGTTCCGTTCATGAAAAATTCAGTAAAACCATAGTGACATAGTGAAAACACAAAGGAAGTAAATCAATCCTTTAGTGACAAATACACTGCATACTGTAGATTGCAAAACCATGCATAGACAGAAATTGCACTATGTAAGCCTGTTAGAAGGTAAATGTGACCCAGCTTGAAGGTTTTTCATTAATGGTGACCTTCTGATTCCCATCATAAATAGCTTGTGATGATATATATATATATATATATATATATATATATATATATATATATATATAGTGTATCCCAATAGGGCATGCAGACTGACACATATGGGCCGTCCTAGCATGTGACACAGGTGTGGCTGTCAGGGCTCAACTCGCTCCACTAACCCAATCTTGCACTCTCCATTCTCTCATGTTGTGAATTGAACCTAAATCACACCCCTACACAGTCCACCCAAATACATGCCGCAGCCACAACTGATTTTACTCAGTGGAAACATCGCTCACATACAGGCGTCTCTCCAACGGTCAAACACAAAGACACCTCAAAAAGGGAATGGGATCATAGAGCAACACAAAGTAACCTTAAATTTAACACTTTAATACCTAAAAGGTTCAGTGCTATAGACACAAGAATCGATAGCAAAAGACACAAAATGCAAACAGTTTTTTTTAAAAAAATAAATGGGATAAAAACAGAATAATACTTAAAAGCCCTTGTCCCAGAAGCTCGAGAAGTTTTCAGCTAGAGATAGATACACCCATCTCTGTTAGCTGGCTCCACAGATGTGATGGCAGTTTTAAGATCTCACTCTCTGTTAAAGGGGTATTCCCATGTCCCTTGCTCACCAGTCTTCGCTGCTGCATAGACTTCTTTTTTCCTGTTTTTCGACGTCAATTGTTGGGCAGGGTTTCATATGCAAAGCCATACTGTCCGACTACCTCCAGTTTAGCTCCGCCCCAAAATTAGTGTGTAGCTCCGCCCACCATATAGCGTGATCCTATGGGACGTCTGAAGGGCCTGTGATGTCATAAAAAGGTCTTATAACACTTGGATTTAGCTTGTTCTATATAGAGTCGGCTAAATCATAGTGGGCTAAGGGACCAGGTCCTTCTGCCCACTAGCTTTTAGCCTGCTCTATATAAGAAAGCTAAATCCTAGTGAGCAGAGGGACCAGGTCCTTTAGCTCACTAGGATTTAGACTGTTTTATATAAGAAAACAGCACTCTTTTTCCCCCTCCTTTATCTGAGAGCAGGAAGCTAGGTCATAGGACACAGACACAGGCTTGCTCCCGTGCACTTAGCCCCTCCCTTCTCCCCCCTGAGAGCAGGCAGCTATGTCACTTGACATTTGAGCAGATAATCCCAAGGTCCATAGAAACGTAGTGTCAACAATGAAGTGAATAAAGTAATATAGTGGACAAACAAAGCAGTTTTGCTGAAGCAGTGTATTTAGGAAAAGTCTTAAATCCACATTAACAAGCAGTATAGATAGGATCCTTGTTATGGGATAACCCCTTTAAGGCTAGTGTCCAGCCACTCCTCCCTGCCAGGGTGCCCCACTCCTCTCACTCCCTGAGGTGGGGGATTAACAGCTCATCCTTATCAGGGCACCGCCTCCTCTCTCATAGTCCTTAAACCAAAACATCCTGAGGGCGACTACCTTTTTTCCTTATAAGGGTTTGTTTATATGATACGTACAGTATAGTATTTCCCAAACCTTACTTTCCTCACCAACCTTGCTGTAATGTCAGAAGGGCAGTGTCAGGCAGGGGACATGATTCAGAGCTCCAATCAGAGGCAGTCAGTGTCAGAGCTCAGAATAACACCCCGTCTGCTCCTGCCTGAGACCGCCCTCCTAACGTACAGAACTTATCAGGCAGCAAAACTAACAGCATTGATTGGTGGGGGCTAGAGGGATAATTCCAACTGTGCAGGAACAATGAAGCTACAGCAGCAACTATGAATTGATGTAGAGAGGTGGAGGTGGTAAAGGTCCTCTTTATAAATGTATAGTTTGTTACATATTTACATTATAGAAGTTCAAATACTAGGTTTTTTTCTGAACTAGAGGAGCTTTATTGCTTCTGTCTGACCATGACCATCAACCTCTTATGAAGGAGTCTTTGCTGTAGTTAGGATCAGAGTCAGGCTGTAGAAAAACGCAGGAGTCATAAATTGGTGGTCAAAACAGGTCAAGAGAATTATTATTATCTTGTTTTAAAATCACTGATCCATGTCATGTCAAACTCTTTTTAATTTTCCCAAATGTCATAAGATAAAAATATCAATAATTTCATTTTTATGTGCAGAATACTAATTCATTGATAAATCGTACAGCAACACACGCATTGTTATGACTTGGCCATTGACATAAAAATAATTTGCTTGGGGTTTTATTGACTTGCAAATCCAATTCTAATCATCAAGAAATGCAGAATCAATGATATGAATAAAGAAACCTAAAGCAATTACTGGACTGGCATTACAAGGGCAGATGTGGACAAGTGAAAAAATTCACTGAAACACTTATGGACATATGAAACATTACAACAGCACATATTGATAATTTATTCTAGGGCTTTAGCAGATTTAGGATCATTGCTGTAACCAAGGTTGGACCAGACCACCAGAGAATTCTCTGGTGGGCCACGTTCTTTCATAGTTACATAGAAGATGAGGTTGGATGAAGACATCAGTCCATCAAGTCCAACATATAACCCTACAGTGTTGATCCAGAGAACGGCAAACCATGAGGATAGTGCCAATTGCCCCATTTCAGGGGAAAATATTCCTTCCTGACTCCATTCTGACAGTCAGTATAAAACCCTGGATCAACGTGTCCTTACAATCTAGAACCCATAACCTGTAATATTGTTCTCTTAGAGAAAGGCATCCAGGCCCTCTGTGAACTTTGTTCAATGAATCCACCATCACCATTTCCTGAGGCAAAGAGTTCCATAGCCTCACTGTTCTTACTGTGAAGAATCCCCTTATATGTTGCTGGTGAAACTTTCTCCTCCAGACGTAGAGGATGTCCTCTTGTCACTGTCACTGGCCTAGGAGTAAAAAAATGGACCTCAAAAATCCAATAGTTGGCAACACTATTTGGACTTGCTTTTGGAGCCAATCAATTTCCACTAAGGTATATGTCTGATGGGGTTACAAATACCCTATTAGACTTTATGGATGATATGTCTTGGCATATGCAACACACATAATATGATCTACATATGGGTGGGCCCCAGAATACATTCATCTGGTGGGCCCAAAGAATCCCAGTCCAACGCTTGCTATAAAATATAAGAGATTTTGAAATCAATAGGTTCATCGATTTTGCATGACCATTGAGGGAAAGCCATATATGGTCTATGGCCTCAGAATACTTTCATCTGGTGTGCCTAAAGAATCCCAGTCCAATGTATGCTATAAAATATTTGAGATTTGGAAGTTACCGTATATACTCGAGTATAAGCCGACCCGAATATAAGCCGAGGCCCCTAATTTTACCACAAAAAAACTGGGAAAACTTATTGACTCGAGTATAAGCCGAGGGGGGAAATGCAGCAGCTACTGGAAATTTTAAAAAATTATAATAGTCGTAGTTTTTGGGTGCAGTAGGTGCTGGGAAAGGGGAGGGGGTGTTTTGGTTGTCTGTCTGTCCCTTCCCCGAGCTTGAGGACTGTTTTTTCTTCCCCCACTTGGAATTCAACCTGGCTGTATATAGGGGATCTGCAGTGCTCCTATTAACCCCTTCCCAACAGAACAGGAGCACTGCAGATCCCCTATATTCAGTAGACCGGGCACTGTCAGACACAGGGATACCTAATGTGTATGTGTTTTGCAGTAATTTTCTACTTTTATATGTATTCTAGGGAAAGGAGGGATTTACAACTTTTTTATTTTTTATTTTTTTTAAATCTTTTTTATTTTTTTGCACTATTTTATGGGAGATTCTATACATTAATATTGTGGCTGGTCATAGACCCCCCCCCCCACACACACACACACACACACACACTCCATCCTAAATAAAAAAAATAATTTTTTTTTTTGCTGACTCGAGTATAAGCTGAGGGGGGCTTTTTCAGCACAAAAACCGGGCTTAAAAATTCGGCTTATACTCGAGTATATACGGTAATAGATTCAATGACTATGCATGAGCATTGAGGGCAAGCCATATATGGGCTATGGGTCTTGTAGTGCGGAGAATGCTGATTTCTCATGACCTTATGGTTCTTCTTCCACATCTAAACCTTACCTGAGCTGGTGCTGGATTTGAGAGTACTGTAAGAATCACGATGATAACTGCTAAGCATAAGGAAAATATATATGTGGTTACATAGTCTATTGAAATATTTTTCACCCATCTGAACTATTGTTCATCCACCATTCCCCCAACTACTGTTGGGTAATTGTCTACTTTCGACATGCTGATACACCCAACTCTCGTACAACCACCATCATTTCTTTAGATCTATTGAGTACATTTCTTTCCGGGAAATAGAGGTTCAGATAAAGTTGACTCCTTGGTCATTTACCAAGCAACATAATTGGCTCAACTAAAATTGCATTCTCCAAGGTATCATTTTCCGCCAGAGATCTCTAATAAAATACTGAAATGATCATTGCTGGGGAAAACCGAATCTGGTTTTCTTTTACAGCTGATGGAATGGAACAAATAAAATGAACTTCGGTACACGCTGTGTAAATGTCCAGGCATAATTCTATGGTGTCACAATGCGATCATACTTATTTACACACTTCTGCCGATTGCGCGGATTGTAAAATAACTGTAAATTTACTCGCAACATTTAAGTAATAACTATAAAATATATTCTCACGTTATAAGTAATAGATCAGGCTGCACTAAAAAGATTTCGCTCGCGTTACAAGCTAAACCAGATGTCTTTGGAGATCACAGACGATAAATACATATCCCCCTGGGAAGCGATTCTTTTAGGCAAGAAACCACTTATGAGACACAGTCAAGTAAAATAGATTTGAGGTTAGTTTCACGCTCTTCTGTCCATATTTATACTGAATCTGAAATTACTATTCTCTTTTTTTTTTTGCCCCCTCCAGGTCTACAAATTGAATGCCTGAAGGTGCTTCAGAAAGGCAGTCAAGTGAGTGAACTAATAAGGTTGTGAACCTGTCATTCTAACACAATGCATGGCTTTTTCCAATAATTTCTCACCCACGGTTTTACTATTTTCATCAAATACTGTAATTTTTTTTATTCCCTTTTGTTCAGAAACACTCAGGTCTCTGGAAATAACTTCCCATTAAATGCAAGAAAAGACACGAGGATGAGAAAGCTTATACTAGGATGTGAGGGATTTTTCTAGTTGATTTACCTTGGTATACAATGTAGCAGTGTTGAGTTTGTCAAAACAGCATAGTGATATCATCATACGTTATCAGTTATTAGTAGAAATCGAGTAGTATTCGATCAAATACTACGGTATTCGAAATACTCGTACTCCATCAAGTACCACTCGCTATTAGGGTTGAGCGATCGGGATTGGAAAAGATCGGATTTCGATCGGCGATCGAGTAAATTTCACGATCGCGATTGGAATTCCGACCTGATCTTTTCCAGTGGGATCGAGATCGGAGGTTATCTCAAGATCAGCTCAACCCTAAAAGTGACTTTTCCCATAGAGAAGCATTGACTAGGGTTGAGGATCGGGTTCGGAAAGGATCGGATTGGATTCCGATCGGCGATCGAGCAAATTTCACGATCGAGATCAGGATCGAGATCGGCTGGAAAATGATCGGAAATCGGATTTTAAAATCGATCTTGAAATCTTAAGATCGGCTCAACCCTAATAGTGAGTTTAAGAAAAGATTCAGTATAAACTATAATCTATAAATCAGTAATTAGCACCGCCCACTGGACTCCTAAGTCTAGAGAAACAGGGATTTAAAGTGTACCTCCAATTATAAAACAACTTTACATAAATAAGTAGTACAGATGAATATAAGAAACTTTGTAATATATATTATTAAAGAAATATGTTTCTTTTTATCTGTTTATTTGTATAGAATCTCTCTTTGTACTAAGAAATCTATGTGGAGGGGAGGGGGAGGAGGACTAGTTCATTGATTTCTTGCTTCATTCTGTGCAGTCATATATTCTTATCTTGAAGTATAGCAGTGTTAAAACTTATTTGGATGTCATTTCCACTGGCCTTTGCTTCCCCTTCCTCTCTCCATAGCCTTCTATGTAAAAAGTAACTGATTCTGATAAGTAGAGAAGGAAACATATTTCTTTAATAATATACAGATTTTTGAGTTTGTATGTTCTCCCCATATTTGTATGGGTTTACTCCAGGTAATCCGGTTTCCTTCCACATTTCAACGACACTGATAAGGAATGTAGATTGTGAGCCCTGCAGAATATGCTAGCGCTATGCAAGTAAGCAAATTAATACAAGATGTATGGGTGTACAGGCTCTAATATAATGGCATAGCTCAGATACAATACAACCTAAACGGGTGTTTTGTCATCTTTCATATGACACCAAAATCACAGTTCTACCTGTAAAATTTCAAAGAGTTATATCTCTAGAAAAACCACCATTCATATGACTCCAAGATCACAGATTCTACCTGTATTGTTTCCAGAGATATCACCAGTTCAAAACACAGTTGGGATTGTGATATGTATATGCAACTTCCAATCCCAACTGGTATCTCCGGAAATAATACAGGTAGAACTGTGATCTTGGAGTCATATGAAAGGTGATTTTGCTAGAGATATAACTATTTCAAATGATCCCCACAACATCAGCTTCTCTGCATCATACATGAGCCCATGCCCCCTACTTTGTGAAAGTAGTATGCAGATTTCAGCTCTTAATACAGAAACTGTTAGGAAACAGAGCAAATAGTGAGTGCCAGTTCCAAACACACTGATCAAAATGGCACAATACACAATACTGCCCTGTGCACCCTGCACCACACCAACCCCAACCCTCCAGAGATGTTCACCAGAGCCCCTGATGGTGGAGATGGACTTGGAGGCTAACATCGGGCAGGGTGCTATGGATCAGGGAGCACCAGATGCACAGCGCACCACAAGATACAGTAGACCCAGAAACTAGAATCACCAAAATGTTTTAAGAGTTGAGATGAAGGTCTGAAGAACCAAAAGGCAGCAGTTGGAGGTAACCAGAAGATAGCAGCAGTACACCAAAACAGTAGTCATCCAATCCGGGTCGTCAACGTGAGGTCAGCACAGTACAGAGGGGTTATCCAGGAGAGAGGTCAAGCAGGCCGGGTCAGTAACAGGAGAGCAGAGCGGTACAAAATTGGATTCAAGGAGCAGAAGTCTGACGGGAAGCCAAAGTCTTCAACAGGAGAGAGCAGAGTATAAAATCAGGAGGTAAAAGCAGAGTCAAAAACCAAACCAGGAGATCAAGACAGAGACACACGAAACACAGGCAGAGAGAGCTAACTTTTAGGGTAAACTGTATAGCCAACAATGAGCTGAAGCAGAAGCCAAACATACATAGACTCCGGTGGACCGCCTGACCCCTGCATCGGAAGTCTGTGATCCGGTTCAGGAGGGGGCCGGCAACCCCCACATGCCACCGCGGAGGTTCCGACCCGACTCCTTAAGAATCCGAAAGGAGAGGGACGTGGTCAGAGAGAGGAGAGGGCCAGCAACCCTCGGGATGCCATTGTGGAGGTCCCAGCCCGACTCCTAACAGAAACAAGGGAAAGTGTAGCAAATCACAGGATTTTACCGAAAGGAGCCAAAATTTCTTAATAAAATATATTACAAAATGAATTAATGACAAAAATGCTGCCACAAAAACAAAAGTTGTCAGAATTTTTAGTTATTCTTTAATACAACTAAATGGCTTTATGAATTCCTTCTGGTATCTCTCCTTTATGTCAGTGAGTTGCGTTACATAAAGCAAACAGTTGGACCTTCTACATCAACTGCTACATCTGTAGATAACAAAACACACAGCGTGATACAATGAAACTAAAATATGATAATGACAAGAAAATAAATACATGTCACTGATGTCTAAGGCTAAGGCTATGATTGTGACTATTCTATCCATCGCTTCTATGTGGGTAGTCAAACCAAGAGACTGGACCTGTATGTCCCCCGTCACTATGAGCCCAGCAAGAGCCGGAAAGGTTCTCATGGTAACATTGAGAATCATTAACTATCTCTAGAAGAAGCGCTGGTGCTAGCTTTCTAATAATGACCGACTCCCCGGGCTTAAAATTAATTGCGGTCTATGCAGAACATTTGTAGCACTTACATACTGCATAAGCCCCTGCATGATGCCGCCATACCGAGCAGTCCACATTTTATGAACGTAATAAAAAATTGAAGGTCCAGCGTGTCTTGAAATTGTATCTTTCACTTTATTAAATGGCACATGGCCACATTAAAAAGCATCCCACAGACATGGATGGTATAGAGCAAAAAATTAAAAACTAGCACTAGGTCTGACTGACGCGTTTCGAAAGCATAGCTTTCTTAGTCATAGTCATCTAGTTGACTGACCGTGGAGTTTAAATACGTAAGCTGCTGATGTCAAATGCAGCTGTACTAAATATACATAATTACATCCAACAAACAACACACAAAGGATAAAAACAGTGTATGCTAGCAAATACAAATTACAAAGTGATATGTTTACATAACTTTCTCGTAACAATAATAAATTGAAGTACATGTGCTATAGGTATATCCGCTGGTATAATGATATCGTGGCTCATAGGTTTTGACATAATAAATGCAAATGCAGAAGAAAAAGGAGAAAAACAAATCCCATATTCCACATCGTGGAACATTAATAAAGTGAAAGATACAATTTCAAGACACGCTGGACCTTCAATTTTTTATTACGTTCATTGCTTGTGAAGGCTTCTAACCGGAGGAGCGGAGAGTCCGTGCGATAGACTTGTCAGCATCGGGACATTTTCAGACGGGACAGAGACTGGATATATCACAGTAAGGAACACAATTTTGAAAAAGAACTTTTTTCCATACAAGTGTGGTTTCACTAATGCATGTAGTTCCACGATTATCACTGCTGGGAGGCTGTGTATCCACATTCCCCCCCTTTTTTCCCAAGTGTGAACATGTTAGTCCACATTTTAGAATTTTGTACATAATTAGAAATATTCTTGAAAACGTGGATATAGTAGATGTATTCGCTAAATAAATTCTGCAACGAAATTGTTTATTTCCTTAACTATAAAGGTCTGTCCTTCAGTCTTTGTGCAAATGTATTTAGATATTCAGTGAAATTTCTTTGAAACAGTCACCCAAAATTGCATGAAAAATTGGTCTACTACAGAGGTAGGCTACTCAAAGAGTATAGCTTGTAGAGTTGAGCGATCAGGATCGGAAAAGATCGGATTCCGATCGGCGATTGAGTAAATTTCACGATCGCGATCGGAATTCCAATCCCGATCTTTTTAGGCGGGATCGAGGTCGGAAGTTATTTCCCACAATGCTTTGCTACTGGCCAAGCATTGTGGGAAAAGCTAACAATGTTGGATAGGTCCCATAGGAATGAATGGATGCAGCCGACACACAGCCTGTGCCGACATCCGGCTGCTTAACCCCCTTTGCGCCGGCTGCGTCCATTCATTCTAATGGGAGACTAGCTAACATCTCTAGTAGCTTAAGGCTTGGTTCACATGTGCTGATGTGTTCCGTCCGTAAGAGTCTGCATGAGGACCCCTACGGACGGAACACAAGTGCAACTGCAAGCACTGTGCAGTTCAAGCGCACGGGCCCGGTAGACTATAATGGGGTTCGTGTGCTTGAACTGCACAGCGCTTGCAGTTGCTCTTGTGTTCCGTCCATAGGGGTCCTCATGCGGACTCTTACGGACGGAACACATCAGCATATGTGAATCGGGCATAACACTTACCTGCACAGAAGAGCTGCCACTGGTCCGGTCCCTCTGTTCTCACTCCTCTTCTCGCCTTGCTGCCCCTGCCTCCCAGGTTAGTGTTACAGACCTAGGAAGAAGGCGGGGCTTGTGGCTTAGGAGAGTGTGGGCGGGTACTGGGAGGGGAGCACTCACGTCTCCCCACCCTGTACCCACCCACACTCTCCTAAGCCACAAGCCCCGCCTTCTTCCTAGGTCTGTAACACTAACCTGGGAGGTGGGGCAGAGGCGAGAACAGCGGGGACCGGACCAGCAGCAGCGCTTCTGTGCAGGTAAGTGGACACCAGGGGGGGACTAAGTAGCCAAAGAATTTTTTTTATTAAATCACTACACAGCATGGAGTCTAATAATTAAAGCATTCAATTTTTAGACTCCATGCTGTGTAGTGAATAGGATTGTTTTTAAAATCTGATCTTCAATTATTAAAACAATCCCATTTACTTGCATTGGGATCAGAATCGGGATCGGGTTCGAATAGAAAATGATCGGAAATTGGATTTTAAAAACGATCCTGAAATCTCAAGATTAGAGATGAGCGAACAGTGTTCTATCGAACACATGTTCGATCGGATATCAGGGTGTTCGCCATGTTCGAATCGAATCGAACACCGCGTGGTAAAGTGCGCCAAAATTCGATTCCCCTCCCACCTTCCCTGGCGCCTTTTTTGCACCAATAACAGCGCAGGGGAGGTGGGACAGGAACTACGACACTGGGGGCATTGAAAAAAATTGGAAAAAGTCATTGGCTGCCGAAATCAGGTGACCTCCATTTTAGACGAATAGTGGATTTCAAATCCGGGTCATATGAGAATGTGAACTTTGTGACTATGAGACAGGGATAGCTGTACAGGCAGGGATAGCTAGGGATAACCTTTATTTAGGGGGGAATGTTATTAAAAATAACTTTTTGGGGCTCTATCGGGTGTGTAATTGTGATTTTTGTGAGATAAACTTTTTCCCATAGGGATGCATTGGCCAGCGCTGATTGGCCGAATTCCGTACTCTGGCCAATCAGTACTGGCCAATGCATTCTATTAGCTTGATGAAGCAGAGTGTGCACAAGGGTTCAAGCGCACCCTCGGCTCTGATGTAGCAGAGCTGAGGCTGCACAAGGGTTCAAGCGCACCCTCGGCTCTGATGTAGGAGAGCCGAGGGTGCACTTGAACCCTTGTGCACCCTCAGCTCTGCTACATCAGAGCCGAGGGTGCGCTTGAACCCTTGTGCACACTCTGCTTCATCAAGCTAATAGAATGCATTGGCCAGCGCTGATTGGCCAATGCATTCTATTAGCCCGATGAAGTAGAGCTGAATGTGTGTGCTAAGCACACACATTCAGCTCTACTTCATCGGGCTAATAGAATGCATTGGCCAGTGCTGATTGGCCAGAGTACGGAATTCGGCCAATCAGCGCTGGCTCTGCTGGAGGAGGCGGAGTCTAAGATCGCTCCACACCAGTCTCCATTCAGGTCCGACCTTAGACTCCGCCTCCTCCAGCAGAGCCAGCGCTGATTGGCCGAATTCCGTACTCTGGCCAATCAGCACTGGCTAATGCATTGTATTGGCATGATGAAGCAGTGCTGAATGTGTGTGCTTAACACACACATTCAGCTCTACTTCATCGGGCTAATAGAATGCATTGGCCAATCAGCGCTGGCCAATGCATTCTATTAGCGTGAACTGAGTTTGCACAGGGGTTCTAGTGCACCCTCGGCTCTGCTACATCAGATTGCTACATCTGATGTAGCAGTGCCGAGTGTGCATCAGATGTGTAGTTGAGCAAAACTGACTCAGCACTGCTAAGTCTCTGCATTCGCATAGGAATGCATTGGCCAGCCTTCGGCCAATCAGCGCTGGCTCTGCCGGAGGAGGCGGAGTCTAAGGTCGGACCTGAATGGAGACTGGTGTGGAGCGATCTTAGACTCCGCCTCCTCCAGCAGAGCCAGCGCTGATTGGTCGAGTTCCGTACTCTGGCCAATCAGCACTGGCCAATGCATTTCTATGGGGAAAAGTTAGCTTGCGAAAATCGCAAACTGACAGGGATTTCCATGAAATAAAGTGACTTTTATGCCCCCAGACATGCTTCCCCTGCTGTCCCAGTGTCATTCCAGGGTGTTGGTATCATTTCCTGGGGTGTCATAGTGGACTTGGTGACCCTCCAGACACGAATTTGGGTTTCCCCCTTAACGAGTTTATGTTCCCCATAGACTATAATGGGGTTCGAAACCCATTCGAACACTCGAACAGTGAGCGGCTGTTCGAATCGAATTTCGAACCTCGAACATTTTAGTGTTCGCTCATCTCTACTCAAGATAGAGATAAATAGCTAGTTTTAAAAAATCCATCACAGAACATGTGGTCTGGCCAGGGGTGAACCAATCCTCTGCTGCTTCTCTGCTACCTCTGGCAAAATATAAAGGCACTTCTCCCGCCAAAAAAAGATACCCAACCGGCTATCTTTGGTTGCATGATTGGGGCTTCCTAATTAGGAAACACAACCCGATTAACAGATCAAAAAATCCCCTTATTTCACCCTATATTGTATAACACCCTCTTTTTTGGCCTCCACACAATTTATGATACCCTTTTACACCCCAAACAGTATATGACCGTTTTATTAAAGCCCACACACAGTATATGGCCCACCCACCACAAGGTGAGTGTAGTGTATGGCAATAAATGGATGTCCAGCACTCCGTAACTTCTTTATATAAAAGGTATAAGTTTATTTCGGAGACATGCTCCCTTTAAAAGCCGAGTATATACAAAGCATATGGTGGTGCAGATAGGATGGTAACGAAGAAACCGACGCGTTTCGAGGTTATTCACCTCTTAGTCATGGTTTACCATGACTAAGAGGTGAATAACCTCGAAACGCGTCGGTTTCTTCGTTACCATCCTATCTGCACCACCATATGCTTTGTATATACTCGGCTTTTAAAGGGAGCATGTCTCCGAAATAAACTTATACCTTTTATATAAAGAAGTTACGGAGTGCTGGACATCCATTTATTGCCATTCTCTCCTTACCTACCGGAAGGTTCTCCGTGCATCTCCAGGATACTTCTTTGGGTCTCATTCCGTCGGATAAAAGTAAGATAATAAGCTATCTATTATTTTATGCATTAATGCGAAGCTGTGACTCTACTCTGCATAGTGAGTGTAGTGTAGTCTGTGTAGATTACTCTGTAGTATGATATACAGATGGATTCGTCTTCAACATGAATCTTATAACTAGCTGGACCATGATAAATCGCAACTGAACAATTTGGGATTCATCTTGAATGAACTAAAATGGTGACCACAAGATGGTTTGTGGTAAATTATTATACTCTTGGGTATCTTGAGACCCCAGAATATAGTAGATATATACCCAGGGGAGTAGTAAAAAATAAAAACATTTATACTCACCCTCCCTCAACTCTTTTGGGCCTCCTTGCAGAGTCAGGCGATCTGTGTCATCCTCCTCTAGGAGCTCTAGCTCTCTTCTGTGATGTCCTGAAATTATCTAAGAGTATAATAATTTCACATTTGGTTCTATCTGAAAAAGCAATGAGGTGCCCCTCTGCCAATGAAATCTACACCAACTCTTGGCTGCCATAGATTTCCAGCATTATTTATTTATATGATAAATCTGGCAGGGCCATTAACACCCTCCACACATCATCAAAGGTGGCGGCGAAAACTGGCATACAAGGCAAAATAAATCTGCCCCATTGTTCACATACAGGATAAGGAATAAGTGCAGATTAGTGGGGGTCCAACTGCTGAGTTCCTCCAATGATCCCAAGAATAGGGAAATTGAGTTACCCGTTCTGAATGGAGAGGTGGTTGGACAAGCGCACACACTCTTCGCTCATTTCACTGGGACCACTGGAGATAGCTGGAGGACAACACTTGACTATCTCTGGGGGTTCCACTGGAATGATTGGAGTAGGGTAGCATTGTTCGACTGCAACTCAGAGCAAGGAACAAATTTCCCCCATTCTCCCTTTCTAATAGTGAGTGCTGCTAGTAGTCAGACCCCACCAAACAGCAAATCAGTCCTTATCTTGTGGATAGGTAAGAGGTTGTTAATATACCACTTAAAAGGCCACTGGAGGCAATGCAGTCATTTTCAGATATTGACTGTTAGGGTATCTACACTAATGTGGCATCTTATATCCACTTAGTAAGAAGAGAATATTAAAGTGATCCTTCAGATTGTCCTTCATATTCTGTATTATATCATTATTTTGTCCTTGCTGTAATGGACATCTTTATAATGAACCTATGATAGATAGATAGATAGATAGATAGATAGATAGATATAGACTGCAACCAATCCAATGGAGCAAAGCTGCAAGGAATAGAAAGAGCATCAGAACCTGAACTAATGATATGATAGGGGGCATGCCTTAGACTACCTGAGACTCTCTATAAACACTGTAGCCAAACTGTAGTCACAGATCACAGCTTTGTCTGAATGGAGAGCTAAAAAGAAGCCAAGTAGTAAGATGAAAGGACAATAGTCATGTGATGAACAGACCCTCAGCCATGTTCCTTTCTTTGAAAGATGGTTTCACTGGGTCATATCAGTCCTCGGCATACCTCTAGGGATGTCAGGTTTAAGCTTTGTTTACCTTGGAGGTCAATTCACTTCAGTGGTTTTATGTATATACCATAGGAGATGGCCCTTTCTAGCAGCCAGTTTATGGCTCCTAGACGGCAGATGACCATGGAGGGAGGGAAGGCTAATGACCCTCAGTTGAACCAAAGACACACATTACCCCAGCCAGGAAAACACCCCTCTATCCCCGGATTCTTCAAGGAGGGAAGGAGGAGGCGGAAACATGTGAGGGAAGTGTGATCGGACTCTGGCCATAAGCTGATAGGAAGACCTAGATTCTTTTTCACTCAACAAAGACTCAGCAAAAAGGAGCAAGGACAGCGCTGACTCTGAGACAGCATGTGAGAACAAATACTTTTTGTAGTGATATAAGCAAGCGCCCTGAGGCCTAGGTGTGAGGCCCCAGTGAACCAAACCATAACTTTGGTACTGTTTCTTTTCTATCTTTTATTCCCCATTTTATGTATTGTGTTGTGCTATAACTGTATTTGTTTGTCATCCACTGACGTATATTTCTGTATATGTTTGTGGCTAGTACTGACCCACTCGGGTTAACAAATAAATAAAATTTAAAAAGCTTGTTTTGTAGTATCCTATATGAGCCCAGGTACACTCATGGGACGTTAGTAGAAGGTAAGAGAGGTGATCGCAGGTGTACCAAAGATCCTTCACAAGTCACTTATGAGTACAGTCGCTTTAACTTTTCAAGTTCAGCCACTGTTTCACACCAGTGACAAGTTATCAAACTGTTCTGTTAAATAAGTACTGTTTCCTTGAATTGTACTGTTAAATAGGATAGCCATATGCCGGAGCATCACGAATTAGTAAACTATTGCACACCAGCAGGATTTACCAGCAGCAATAATAGCAGTGAACACAACTATTGCCTATAATCAACCTTTTGCATGAATATTTCCCAGCAATCCGCATTAGACTCATTATTATATGTATATATATTTATACCAGTAAAGTGCAACAACTCCTCACAATTTCTCTCTATATTTCAATTTGTTTCTCCTTTTCAAGGGGAACCAAATATTATATAATGTTCATATTTTATTCTTACTGGCAGTATGAGGTTTATTTTCTTTTTCTTATTATCAAAGACATTTCACAAGCTGACTTGCTTACATGTGCTAAAAAATAGAAAGAATTTTAATGGTCTGTGCTTTGCCTCCTTCATTCTCGGCAGGATTCCTGATGCCTGAGCTGTTCACCTGACTTCCTACTGAGATAGTTGATTCTGTTTGTCACCACAAAAAAAAACGCTTTTCCAACATTTTATTTGCTTGCTTGCCTGGTTTTCTTTTTCCCAATATTATTGAAAATACATATTTCAGTGGAAATTTAACTATTAAGAGTCATCATTAACAATATCAGTACTGGCTGTACTGCTCGGCCCTGGAGGGTAACACTGCTAACCACTGAGCCAACTTTAATCTTCATTTGTCTTGTTAGAAAAATACTGCAACAGAATAGTACATAGGAATACAGAGTGATAAGTAACAGAATAGTATACTGAAATACAGAGATCAGTAACAGAATAGTATACAGAAAGACATGGTGATCAGTAACAGAATAGTATACAGCAATACAGAGTGATCAGTGACAGAATAATAAACAGAAATACAGAGTGATCAGCAACAGAATAGTATATAGAAATACAGAGTGATCAGTAACAGAATAGTATACTGAAATAGGGAGGGATCAGTAACAGAATAGTATACAGGAATACAGAGTGATAAGTAACAGAATAGTATAGAGCAATACAGGGTGGTCAGTAACAAAATAGTATACAGAAATACAGAGTGATCAGTAACAAAATAGTATACAGAAAAACTGTTACGTTCGTGTCTGAGTCCAGACCCAGATTCCGGATTGCAGGTTGCACCGCTAAGGAAGCAGGGGAGGGAGACTATCCCTGGCACTACGGTGGCTAGCTAGGCCCTGCCTATCGGTGGTGGTCAGCTGTCTCCAAGCTAGTCTTGGCCCCGACAACTCCTGGCTCTCTAGCACGAAGACCTAGAAGACAGATAGGGCAAGAGCTATAGGAGAGCTAGGGACTGGGGTTTCTAAGGTGGTGACCCCTACAGAAATCCAGGTGCAGCTGCAGACAGACAAACGGGCTGGGAGGTGCTGGACCACGGACACGCAGCACAACACAATACAAAACAAGAAAATGAGGAGAGGGACAGTGGAGAGGTGAGGAAAGGGTAAACACAGGACTGGGGAAAACACTGGAACCCAAAACCTCTCAAACCACAAGAAAGTACCAGGCAAACAGAGCAGAAGGATAGGGTGGAGATGAAGTGTGAGGGAACAACCAGATACACACAACAGGCAACTCTCACACCACTTCCTAATCAGTTGGAACTTTCACCAAAAACAATCCTCCTCCTAAGCCAGGAATCCTAAGGTGTAAACCACGAAAACGGCAACATGTGGAGCCAGCCCTCTTCCTTAAAAAGGCCCCAGAATCCTCCCATAGGATGATGGCAATATTAAACACCTGAGGTTCGATTCCTGGAACCTCAAGTATGCTAAGGGGACTGGCCCCAATACCAAACCAGATGGTCCAGTGGTAAAGCAACCACCAGCAGAAAACAGGAGCCCGGATCAAATCCCCAACCGAAACAAAACACACAAACAACCAGGTCATGACAAAAACAGAGCGATTAAAACAGAACAGTATATAGAAATACAGAGCGATCGGTAACAGAATAGTATACAGAAATATAGAGTGATCAGTGACAGAATAATATACAGCAATACAGAGCAATCAGTAACAGAATAGTATACAGCAATACAGAGTGATCAGTAACAGAACAGTACACTGAAATACAGAGATCAGTAACAGAATAGTATATAGAAATACAGAGCGATCAGTAACAGAACAGTACACAGAAAGACATGGTGATCAGTAACAGAATAGTATACAGGCACGAGGCAAACGCAGTAAAAATTTGTATCCCTTCCCTGGCGCATTTTTGCAACAATAACTGTGCAGGGGAGGTGGGACAGGAACTACGACAACTGAGGCATCGAAAAAAAATCGGAAAAAGTAATTGGCTGGCTAAATCAGGTGACCTCCAATTTATCTTCGGAGTAGCTGAGCTCAGTGCACGGCCAGCTCTGCTTCATCTCCGATTTAGCAGTGCTGGCCGTGCACTCAGCTCGGCTGCATCTCCGGAGTAGCCGAGCTCAGCGCACGGCCAGCTCTGCTTCATCTCCGATGTAGCAGTGCTGGCCGTGCACTCAGCTTGGATGTATCTCCGGAGTAGCCGAGCTGAGCGCACAGCCAGCTCTGCTTCATCTCTGATGTAGCAGTGCTGGCCGTGCGCTCAGCTCGACTGCATCTCCGGTGTAGCAGTGCTGGTCGTGCGCTCAGCTCAGCTGCATCTTTGGAGTATCCGAGCTCTGTGCACGGCCAGCTTTACTTCATCTCCGATGTAGTAGTGCTGGCCGTGTGCTCAGCTCGACTGCATCTCCGGAGTAGTTGAGCTCAGCGCACGGCCAGCTCTGCTTCATCTCTGTTGTAGCAGTGCTGGCCATGCGCTCAGCTCGGCTGCATCTCCGGAGTAGCTGAGCTCAGCGCACAGCCAGCTCTGCTTCATCTCCGATGTAGCAGTACTGGCCGTGCGCTCAGCTTGGCTGCATCTCCAGAGTAGCAGAGCTGAGTGCACGGCCAGCTCTGCTTCATGTCTGATGTAGCAGTGCTGGCCGTGCG
This sequence comes from Leptodactylus fuscus, assembly GCF_031893055.1. Classification (NCBI taxonomy): domain Eukaryota; kingdom Metazoa; phylum Chordata; class Amphibia; order Anura; family Leptodactylidae; genus Leptodactylus; species Leptodactylus fuscus. The sequence goes on along the minus strand of NC_134267.1, from coordinate 30,836,305 downwards.
CTCAGCTCGCTGCATCTCTGGAGTATCCGAGCTGAGCGCACGGTCAGCTCTGCTTCATCTCCAGTGTAGCAGTGCTGGCCATTCACTGAGCTCAACTGCATCTTCGGAGTAACCGAGCTGAGCGCATGGCCAGCTCTACTACATCTCAGCATAGGAATGCATTGACCAGCGTTGATTGGCCCAATGCCATGCAGAGTATAGCATTCGGCCAATCAACGCTGGTTCTGTCGGTGGAGTCTAAGATCAGTCCACAGCAGTCTCCATTCTGGTCCGATATTAGACTCTGCCTCCTCACAGACGAGCCTCAGGCAGAACCAGCGTTGATTGGCCAAATTGTGTACTCTGTATGGCATTCGGCCAATCAACACTGGTCAATGCATTCCTATGGGAAAAAGTCAGCTCCCACATATCGCAAGCTGACAGGGATCCTGACATAGTACAGTGACTTGGGCATGTTAGATGCACCCAGACATGCTTCCCCTGCTGTCCCAGTTGCATTCCAGGATGTTGGCATCATTTCCTGGGGTGTGATAGTGGGCTTGGGGACTCTCCTGAGTTGAATGGTGGAATCCCCTGAAACGAGCATTTTTCCCCATAGACTATAATGGGGTTCGATATTCATTCGAATAGTCGAATATTGAGTGGCTATTCGAAACTAATATCTAATATCGAATATTTTACTGTTCACTCATCTCTAGTAGTTATCTTGTTGGAATACTGCCCTGCAGCCCAGTTTCTGAAGGAAGGGGATCATGCTCTGCTTCTGTATGTCGGAATACATGTTGGTATTCATGGTTCCCTCAATGAACTGTAGCTCTCCACAGGCACCATGCTTGACTTGTCTCTGTACGCCAAACCTGGTTGCCGCCGTACAAAATTAAACCCAATAAGTTTATCATGGTCTGATCAGACTACAGGACTTGGTTCCAGTAATCTATGACCTTAGTCTACTTGTCTTCAGAAAACCGCTTGTGGGCTTTATTGTGCATAATTTTTAGAAGAGTCTTCCTTCTGGGACAACAGCCATCGAGACCATTTTGATGTAGTGTGCAGCATATGGTCTGAGCACTGATAGGCTGGCCCCCCACCATTTTAACCTCTGCAGCAATACTGGCAGCACTAATACAACCTAATGCAAAGACAACCTTTGGATATGATGCTGAGATGAGCGAGTAGTATTCAATTGAGTAGCTATTCGATCAAATACTACGGTAATCAAAATACTCGTACTCGGTCTAATAACACGTGATAAACGCAGTAAAAATTTGATTCCCCTCACACCTTCCCTGGTGCTTTTTTTTTTTTTTTACAGCAATAACTATGCAGGAAAGGTGGGACAGGAAGCAGGAAAACGTAGACATGGGGAAAAAAACGTATACAGTCATTGTCTGGCTAAATCAGTAGTAGTAGTAGCAGCAATAATAATAATAATACTGGGACTTCGGCGTGTTAGCTGCCCCCAGACATGCTTCCCCTGCTGTCCCAGTTGCATTCCAGACGTGTTGGCATCATTTCCTGAGGTGTCATTGTGAACTTGGTGACTCCAATTTGTCGAATTTTGGTGTTCCTCAAACGAGCATGTTTTTCCCATAGACTATAATGGGATTCGAAATTCAAACAAATAGTTGAATATTGAGGTCTAGTCGAATCGAATTTCGAATTTTCGAATATTTCACTACTCGCTCATCTCTAATGCTGAGCACGAGCACTCAACTTCTTTGGTCGACCATGGCGAGGCATGTTCAGACTGGAACCTGTCTTGTTAAATCTCTGTAAGGTCTTGACCACCATGCTGCAGCTCACTTTCAGGTTCTTGCCAATCTTCTTATGGCCTAAACCATCTTTATGCAGATCCTCAGTGAATTTTTTGCCATGAAGTGACCAGTATGAGAAAGTGTCAGAGTGATAACACCAAATGTAAGACATCTGCTCCCCATTCACACCTGAGACAGTTAGGGAATTGCTAGGACAGCAATTCCCCGGTAACTGTTTGTATCCTGGGACGGGACACAAGAGACAGTGAGCCCTAAGCTGAAGCCCCCAACTGACCCTTCCTATTGCCAGGCCCTATCCTACATAATAGGCAGCAACCACGAAGACAGTCCCTTCCTGGATATGTGAAACACAAAACGGAGACAAGACGGACAACAACAAAGAGAGATCAGCTAGCTAAGGGTCAGTAACAGCCGAGCAATGCAGTGCCAAATCGGAGTCCAAAGAATATTCAGTGAGGAAAGCCAAAGGTCAAGCATAAGAATGCAAGCAGAAATAGTGACAGTAAGGAGCAAGTATGCACAAGGCAATAGCACATCCTGGTGTGAATGAGAGCCAAGATAAAATAGGGAAGGAAGAACCCACCCTGGAGTTGACAGGAAGGCAGGCTGTCAATCACAGGCAAGACAAAATTAACCACTTAATGGACAGAGGCAACAAGGGCAGAAGACGGGTGTGGTGCAAATACAATCACAGAACTAGAGGTGAGTTCACACAGTGCGACGAAAAACTTTAAGCCAAGAACCAAACTGCACACGCCTCCTGCACCGCAGCACACGAGCCGAGGGTGGTGCAGTGACCCAAACAGGCAGAGATGTTACAGAGACGTTGTAACACTAACCAGACACATGACTCCGGGGAGGGAAAATGTCTTATTGGACACAATTTGTTCACTTTAACTTAGGGGTGTACTCACTTTTGTCACCAGGGGTTTAGGCATTGATGGTTGGGTGTTGAGTGATTTTGATGGTACAAATTTACACTGTTATACAAGCTGTACACTTTACATTGTATCCAAGTGTTTTATCGTCTATCAGATTTTTTCCCTTGACAGGTCCAAACCTTTTGTTATCATCGGAGACAGGCCACCAGTAGAAGATGCCAAGTAGTCATGGCTGGGTTTTTGACAAGTCCAAGACCATAAAAAGTTCCTGCACTCCTGGTTTTATTGGTGACCTACCAAGACCATGGACTGTCACCTCTAATATTGCAGTTAACACTGTAATATTTTTAATTACTGATATTTGCAAAAACGTTTAACTATTAATTGTCTACAACTGAGATATGGATATGTTCATGGGAAAAGCCCTCTAATAGGGAATATGGGTAACGTTGTCCTATCCTCAGACCGCTTGGTATTGAAAAGCCTTAGCATTTTGGTTGACCCATAAATAACATATGAAAACCCCCGGTTGTGAAGTCTTTGTACTTTCCTTTTATCACCTCATTAACTTTCCATAAACTTCGGCATCTCAAAGGATCAACAAATCATATAAAATATAACGTGGCGGAACGTCTTACACATTCAGATTAGATATTCGGCTTTATCGGGGTGTTTAACACTTCTAATCTTGCACATGAATGGTATACTTATTACAGTCCACAAATAAGCTTATTCTTTCATAGATTGTTTTCGGCAGTGATTTACAGAGGGAATAAATCACAAACACAAGTGTAATGATGTATAGATCAAGAAAAATTCTAAGGTCTCAGCGACGCATTCAATAAACATTCTAATAGAAGGCTTTCTTCTCTCTCGGTGAGCCTGACAATCTATTGGCTTGTATAATACTCTTGTTCTGTTAATATGACACTTCTGTATTCCGTGCGTTTGTTACTCGCCGTTTGATGCATTTATAATGAAACATTGCCCAGACAGGGATCCGCTGGTGTTTCGCTCTTGAAATTACGTTGTCCCGTCCATCAAATTTATCATTTACAATGAACTATGTCATTGCTCTAAGCTGAATAATATGTACTGGGCCGTCTCTGTAATTTCCCAGTTCATTGTACGGAAAACCTTTGACTTGACTTTATTTATGATCTCGCAGGCGAAATGTCACGTTGTTATAATTTCATAGCTTTAGCATTTTGTAGAGGTTGACCCCATTGAACTAAGCAGCGTTTTATCTTGTATGTTCTTGTACATTAGCTTTTATGTAATGGGATAATGTCAGTGTAACTTACAATGGATACAGAATATTAATTATAGTGATGAGGGTTACATTAGATTGTTAGATTTATTTCCCGATTGTTTTATAGAGCAACAACATATCCTGCAGCATTGTGCAAATTGTTAACATTCGCATCGGTCCCTGTGTCCAATAGTGCGGATTCCTGTCTCATGCACTAGACTTCTGCAGCAAACCGATTATACTTGTATTAAAGGGGTTCTCCAACCCTAAATGCATGTTTCATATTAATGACCTGTCCACAAGATAGGTCATCGGTATCTGATCTGTGGAGGTCTGACATCTAGACCCCTCAGATATCCATTGACTCAACTGCTTCCTGCAAAAGGAAGTAACTAAAGTAGATGGAGAGCAGAAGATAAATGATCAGTAAGTGGAGGGGCATTATACTATGTGGGGCACATAAGGGAGCATTATACTGTGTAGTGGCACTAATGCAGCATGGAGATTATTAAGGGGCATTATACTGTGTGGGGGTACTAAGAGGCATTATACTGTGTAGGGGCTTTATACTGTGTGGGGTTACTAAGAGACAGCCAGCAGTCCTGTTACATGACTTGTGTGTAGGGGTCGATAACCTTTACATTAGGTTCACACCTGCTATGTGGTTTTCATTCATTGGATCCGCTTGGGGACCCAAAAAATGGAAACACAATCCTCTTACATAGCGGTTTTCATGCAGAAATCCGAGGACCCTATAGTCTATAGAGGGTTCCACAGGGTTTCTGCCCGAAAGATGCATTTTTCAATGAGCGCTGTATACACGGCTATGGGCGCCGCCACGATGTGGCCACCCTCTGACCCGGTGGTCACGTGATCCGCCGGGAGCAGCGTCTTGCAAGAGCTGCTGGGTCCTACAGGACCCAGATCAGCTCTGTATACTGTGTATAGCAGCGTGCAGGAGGCTGGATTCCTCCTGCAACTGAGGCTAAATGTACTAGCTCCAGTTATAGGGGAAATCAGCCTCTGTAAAAAAAAAAAAAAAAAAAAAATTGATCATATGTCCCCAAAGGTCTCTTATAAATAAAAATAAAATAAAAATATAATAAAAAAGTTTCTTAAAAAATGTAAATAAAATAATAATAAAAAAAAATAATAATACGCTAATAAAACGACGTTATTAAAGGTTATAGCCCCACCCCCGACGACACCATACAAAATAAAAATTATCGTAACGGAGAGGAAAAACTATTTTATAAAGTTTTTCAGCGACACTTTGTGTTATTAAATTTAAAAAAATAATAATAAATTGAAAAAATTTCCTTCCTATTTTGTTAATATTTTCCAGGATATAAAAAAAATAAATTAAAACACATTTGAAAAACAACATAAAAATAAAGCCCTATGTGTCCCTGAAAAAAGACGCAAAAATTAGTTGACTGAGACGTATGGGAAAAATGTTACGGCCCTCAAAACCGCACATACAAAAAAAAACAAAAATGTGTCTGGTCCTGGACCACAAATTGGCCCGGTACTGAAGTGGTTCAGGGTTCCTCATCTTTTTTTTTTTAATTTAAATCGCATCCTATGTAATAGTGGCCACCTACTCCTGGTTTATTGCATTCTTCTTTTGCTATGATAGAAAAAAAAGTATAGATATCAATCATGTTATGTGAACTGACCCTTAGTAACACACTGAATAATTTACAATGTGTAGAACTGGTATGGTATGTAATATATTTTTTTTTTAAAAAGTCTTAGAATAATAAAAAACCATTGGGGCCACATGGTGGCTCAGTGGTTAGCACTGCAGCCTTGCAGCGCTGGAGTCCTGGTGTTCAAATCCTGCCAAGGGCATAAAACCATCTGCAAGGAGTTTGTATGTTCTCCCCGTGTTTGCATGGATTTCCATCCCATATTCCAAAGACATACTGATAGGGAAAAATGTACATTGTGCGCTCTATGTGGGGCTCACAATCTACATTTAAAAAAAATAATCAAAAACCATTTTGTTCTTTTCTATTTTAAGTCACCCGGTGATACAAATTGCACAATGAGGGCTTATTGTCCTGTTGTGCGCTGCTTCTATGCTTGCAGTTTGAGACCGTCCATAGAATAGCAGCTGATAATGATGGATTTCGGATGTTTTTCATTTGGACTGCTTGTATAAAATTTATGCCTAATACTAGAGATGAGCGAACACTAAAATGTTCGAGGTTCGAAATTCGATTCGAACAGCCGCTCACTGTTCGAGTGTTCGAATGGGTTTCGAACCCCATTATAGTCTATGGGGAACATAAACTCGTTAAGGGGGAAACCCAAATTCGTGTCTGGAGGGTCACCAAGTCCACTATGACACCCCAGGAAATGATACCAACACCCTGGAATGACACTGGGACAGCAGGGGAAGCATGTCTGGGGGCATAAAAGTCACTTTATTTCATGGAAATCCCTGTCAGTTTGCGATTTTCGCAAGCTAACTTTTCCCCATAGAAATGCATTGGCCAGTGCTGATTGGCCAGAGTACGGAACTCGACCAATCAGCGCTGGCTCTGCTGGAGGAGGCGGAGTCTAAGATCGCTCCACACCAGTCTCCATTCAGGTCCGACCTTAGACTCCGCCTCCTCCGGCAGAGCCAGCGCTGATTGGCCGAAGGCTGGCCAATGCATTCCTATGCGAATGCAGAGACTTAGCAGTGCTGAGTCAGTTTTGCTCAACTACACATCTGATGCACACTCGGCACTGCTACATCAGATGTAGCAATCTGATGTAGCAGAGCCGAGGGTGCACTAGAACCCCTGTGCAAACTCAGTTCACGCTAATAGAATGCATTGGCCAGCGCTGATTGGCCAATGCATTCTATTAGCCCGATGAAGTAGAGCTGAATGTGTGTGTTAAGCACACACATTCAGCACTGCTTCATCACGCCAATACAATGCATTAGCCAGTGCTGATTGGCCAGAGTACGGAATTCGGCCAATCAGCGCTGGCTCTGCTGGAGGAGGCGGAGTCTAAGGTCGGACCTGAATGGAGACTGGTGTGGAGCGATCTTAGACTCCGCCTCCTCCAGCAGAGCCAGCGCTGATTGGCCGAATTCCGTACTCTGGCCAATCAGCGCTGGCCAATGCATTCTATTAGCCCGATGAAGTAGAGCTGAATGTGTGTGCTTAGCACACACATTCAGCTCTACTTCATCGGGCTAATAGAATGCATTGGCCAATCAGCGCTGGCCAATGCATTCTATTAGCTTGATGAAGCAGAGTGTGCACAAGGGTTCAAGCGCACCCTCGGCTCTGATGTAGCAGAGCCGAGGGTGCACAAGGGTTCAAGTGCACCCTCGGCTCTCCTACATCAGAGCCGAGGGTGCGCTTGAACCCTTGTGCAGCCTCAGCTCTGCTACATCAGAGCCGAGGGTGCGCTTGAACCCTTGTGCACACTCTGCTTCATCAAGCTAATAGAATGCATTGGCCAGCACTGATTGGCCAGAGTACGGAATTCGGCCAATCAGCGCTGGCCAATGCATCCCTATGGGAAAAAGTTTATCTCACAAAAATCACAATTACACACCCGATAGAGCCCCAAAAAGTTATTTTTAATAACATTCCCCCCTAAATAAAGGTTATCCCTAGCTATCCCTGCCTGTACAGCTATCCCTGTCTCATAGTCACAAAGTTCACATTCTCATATGACCCGGATTTGAAATCCACTATTCGTCTAAAATGGAGGTCACCTGATTTCGGCAGCCAATGACTTTTTCCAATTTTTTTCAATGCCCCCAGTGTTGTAGTTCCTGTCCCACCTCCCCTGCGCTGTTATTGGTGCAAAAAAGGCGCCAGGGAAGGTGGGAGGGGAATCGAATTTTGGCGCACTTTACCACGCGGTGTTCGATTCGATTCGAACATGGCGAACACCCTGATATCCGATCGAACATGTGTTCGATAGAACACTGTTCGCTCATCTCTACCTAATACAAGTCAATGAATCGCTGTTGGGCAGGTGTTATCGGCAATATCATTATATTCTACTGGCTCTACTAACTACACAGTAAAACCAATCTGTTACTTGCACTTGCTATTGTCTGTTCTCATACTCCTGACTTTTGGAATTTTTAAAATGAAATCACCTTTGATGTTTACTTACAAGATGTGACCAATACAACCAAACCCTAAGGTTACCCCTGCTGCTAGTGACTGGCTCCATGGGTTACATCGATGGAGACCAGAATTTAAAAACTGTCGAGGATCGAGAAGTGTCAGGATAGGAGTAGCAGAGAATTGGAGAGGTGAGCGTTGTGTCTTTTATTAATTTAGAACATTCTATGCTTTTTAGAAAAAAAAAATATGGTTAAAGAACCCCTTTATAGAACACCAGAACACCACCTTTAACCCCTTCACACCTGTCCACAGCATCGCGAGCAGGTGTGACAGCTAACACCTTGCTTCATAACCCCTAGTCAGAGCACAGCTCCGATTGCAGGTTTTAACCCCTTGGATGCCGCGGTCAAGCATGACCGTGGCATCCAAGGGGTTCCGCCATGACACATATCTCCTTGGCACCCCCCGCAGTGAGATGCATCTTCTGCAGACCGGGGTCTTGCCAATGCTAGTAGCCTCAGTACCTGGTTGACCCTGCCCAGAAGTGAGAAAATCAGCCTATGTGTCTTCCTCTATAGACTGCAATTCATGTGTAGAACCAGCGATCAGAGTATCGCTGGTTCAGGTTCCCTAGTGGGACATCGCTAAAAACTGCTCTCTGCAGCCAGGAAATAGCTGTTTTGGTAACGCAATTCGCTACAATTGAATTTAGATCGAATCGTATTGGAAAATTCAGCGAAGCTGCAAATCGAATTTTTAAAAAATTCGCTAATTTTTATGTGTGACAGCATTGTAGCAAATTTATTTTTATCCATGTAGCTTACATGGTGAACTACTATTAATAAATTTCCCCATTTGTTGAAATAATTTCATGACCGGCCAATAAAGACCAAGAATCAATGCCATAAAAATCTTCAGAAATATAACTTGTACCTTAGGCAAGAAGGAGTTCTTATAAAGGAAACATGTGGAGACATTACCATGGAAGCAAAAAAGCATGTCCGCGCCATGTCATAAGTGCCAGACAGTTTTCGTTTTGCAGAAATAGAGAAAGACAGCGTATCGTAGGTGCAGCTGTGCACAGAAATGAGCCATTACATTTCTACATAACTGCTTTTCTTCCATGACAAACTCATACACAGTATCAAAGTGTACATGGACTAGATGAGAGAAATTGACCTTTAAAGACCCTCTGGGGGCCATAAAGGATTCCTTGCTCGGTATATAGATCTCAATCTTGCTTCTATATACCAATGGTTATTAGTACTGGATGATTATATAGAAAGAAAAACATTGTTTCAAATATAAGTTAAAGTAACTCTTTGGTTTTACTCCTAGGACTGTGATAGTGACAATGGCGCCTAATCCCTTAGCAGAGCAAGTCATAGTAAACATAATAAAAATGGATCCAGCATAGCCCCAAAAGGATTGTGCATAGGGAAAAAGCTGTCAGTCAGAAGTTGATTAGTTTAAAGCTGGTGAATATAGTAGACTCCAGTCTCACAGTGTATAGTATATAGTGTATATAATTCTGACCCCAGTGACCTTAAACCACACTCATAGTGCTGTAGATGCTCTTAGCAGAATAAAACTATTCCTTTCTTATGTTTCAGAGCCCCAGAGATGCAGAGAAAAAACAACTTTTATTCTTTATTCAAATGAGGATCTTTGAGCACAACGAGAGTTTTCTTCTAATACCGAGCACTGCTGCATCATCACTAATCCACATTTGAATAATGAATAAAAGTTTTTTTGCTCTGCATCCATGGGGCTGTGAAACATAAGAAAGGTATGGTTTTTATTCTGCTACAGTACTATGAGAACAGTATAAAGTAGCTGGGAGCAGTGATAGACTCCCTTTAAATATATTGAGCCTCATGTATAAAAGTAATCAACGTTGACAAAGGTGGAGAACTCACATAAAGGATATAAAAGAATTGATATGAGACCCAAAAATCAACAAGAAACAAGTTACAGCAGAACTCTGCTAGCACCAAGATCAATACTGTTAAACCCTACTGTATGTAAAATACATGAAAATGAGGTTCTTGGTTTTTACACTTTGATAAAACTGTATTTAAGCCCATTTGCCAATAACAAGGTGACATCTTTTAGATGGGTCACATATTATGCTAGGCATAATATGGCTGAAATATGCTTGACCTTTAATTATGGAAGGCCAAAGCCGTAAGAGGAGTCATTTTAGTGTAGGGACCCATCTAAAAGAGGTTGCCTTGTCATTGGTAAATGGGATTTTTTTCTTCCTAGTTAAGTTGCTATGACTGCTAGTATCTTTTTCTATCTGCTATGAGCTTGTATATGTTCTTTCTTGTATTATATTACTGTATTATCCATGCTGCTGAATTTCTCCATGGTGGGACTATTAAAGGATTATCTTATCTCTTTACAGTTTGATCAAAGTGTTAAAACCAAGAACCTCATTTGTATGTATCCTTATATACAGCAGGTACTTGCAATGATACTCATAGTACTAGCAGAGTGCTGTTGCCACTTAATGTGTTCATATTTGTTCATGTTTGTTCTCATTTTTTGTCTATTTGTTGCACCCGTGTTTTTGGGGTATGTGGCTGAACTCCATTTTGGTTTGTGCATTCCACCCATCCTAGGCTGATTTTACTTAGAGCATAATATGGGTGAACTAAACTCTCCTATTCATTCAGAGGCCGTAGGTTCAGAGAGAGGAGGCTGTCTGGGGTGTATGCTAAGCATAAGGCTGAGTTTACACGATGTCTTTTGGCACGTAATGTGCCACGTAGACGCCGTGGGAGCTTTTGCAGGCCGTATACACTCCCATTGTTTTCAATGGGAGCCGGTACCGTATACGCGGCGCTATTTTGCGGCCGTGAAAATAGCACCGCGTATACGGTACCGGCTCCCATTGAAAATAATGGGAGCGTATACGTCCCGCAAAAGCTCCCGTGGCGTCTACGTGGCACATTACGTGCCAAAAGACATTGTGTGAACCCGGCCTAAGAAGGCCTCCATCTTGTTTCATACATTACAGTGAATGATGAAGAACACAAATGTGCTCTGTCTGCCTCCTTCATTATATTAGTTTGTCGGTCCGTTGTTCTGATCCTTTGATGTGAATTTATCCTTATCCCTCATATACATTGTATGTATTTTGATAAAAATACCCCACTATGCTTAGTAAAGCAAGCTACTTACTGGAGTCACGGGCTCCTTGGCAGTTTATGTATTCCTTATTACGAGTAAATTATGTATACTTCTGCATAGCCTGTGGGATTTACTTTAAGTGCAATAGAAAAGCTGCCAAGAAGGGTAAGAATAAAACTTTCAGGAGACACAAGGTCACCAGTCATTTGGGCTTTCCTATGCGGACATGCTGTGAACTTATCTTAATACGCGATCAATATTCTTCTCCGGAGATGCTCGGGGAAGATTGTCATTACTCCGAGTTACTATGGTGATACTACTTGGTCCAGAGACTCTTGTAAAAGAAATTGACTTTCAGGAAACTCTTAAATATAATTCAAATTGCACTAAGGCTTTATTGTACAAGATTTGGAAGATGGGTTCTGGCTCTTCATGAGTCCACGCAGCGCTAAAAATAAGAAGCAATTATATGGGAGCCTTGTAACTAAGCAATAACATCTCATCTCCCATATAGCCACATATCAGCATGCTATTTTAATGTTGTTGTTTTTTTTTGCAATTATTAACATTTATAGCATAAGAACATTTAACCCCGTGCGCTGTTATAAATACAAATAACTTAGAGTCTGTTCACATTACCAATTTCATCTTTTGTTGTCTAGAAAAATTGAAAAAAAAACAAATAGTTTATAGTTGTTTTTATTCACTTTACTTGGACGGGCCCTTTCAGGATTCTTTTCTTAAGAAATAAGTAACCCAGCAATCTACGCAATTTTTTTTTTCCATATGAAAACGTTGTAACTGAAGGAATGGTGGTCACCATGAAACATGGAGGAGGAGGAGGTGAGATAGTATGGGGGTGCGTTGGTGAGGACACTGTTGATCATTTAGTCAGAGTCCAAGGCATGGTTATCCAGCATGGCATAGCATACTGCAGTGACATGCCATCTGAGACGATGATTTGTTTTTCGGCAGTATAATGACCCCAAACACATTGTCAAGCTATGTAAGGCCTTGTTCCCATCTGCATCTGTATGGGGACCCCACTGAACGGAATATCGAACGCAATGGCAAGTGGTGTACAGTGAAAGCACTCTAGATTTTAGCACCTAGACTTTAATGGGGTCCCTGTGCTTTCCGAACGGTCTCCGCATGGAACGTGTGGGCAGAAAAGTAGTTCACAATTTACTTTCCTGTCTGCATGACTTGTGCGGAGACCGTGCGGAAAGCAGATGGACCCCATTATAGTCTATGGGGTCCATGTGCCTTCACTGTACACCGCTTGTCAATGTGTTCGGTAGTCCGTTTGGGGGGGTCCCCATGCAGACTCCCCAAACGGATTACCAACGCAGATGTGAACGAGGCCTAATGGTTATTTGACCAAGAAGGAATGAGTGCTGTGTTAGGGAGCGTTCACACTACCGTCGGTGTCCGACATGTAGTGTCCGCTCCTAGTGTCCGCTCAAAATCTGTCACGGACACTAGGAGCGGACACTAGATGTGTCCGTGACACCTGTCATTCAAATGAATGGGCATCGGGTGCGTTCTTTTGCACTCCGTGCCCGTCCTTCCCTGTCCGCAAGAGAAGATGTCCGACTTCTCAAGCGGACAGAAAAGCCCTGCATGCAGGGTTCCTCTGTCCGCTTGAGAAGTCGGACATCTTCTCTTGCGGACAGGGAAGGACGGGCACGGAGTGCAAAAGAACGCACCCGATGCCCATTCATTTGAATGACAGGTGTCACGGACACATCTAGTGTCCGCTCCTAGTGTCCGTGACAGATTTTGAGCGGACACTAGGAGCGGACACTACATGTCGGACACCGACGGTAGTGTGAACGCCCCCTTAGATAACATGGCTTCCCCAATCACCTGATCCAAACCCAACTGTGCTGGCTTGGGTTGAGTTAAGAGTGGTGGTAAAAGCATCCAACATGTGGTCAGCACCTCTCATAACTTCTTCAAGACTTTTGAAAACCATTCCAGGTGACTACTTCATGAAGGGAGAACTGTACTAAGTGTGTTCTTAGCTGTTCTACAAGCCTAAGACATACTGATATGGACTTTGCCTATCCGTACACTCTTAAATCTTTAGTTTTTTTTCAGAGTACACTTTGTTTGTATAAGGGATTTGCTTGAATAAGTATTTTAATCTTAAAGTTTGCCTTTCAGTTTTTGGGTTAGAATTGTTGTAGCAAAGTTGCATGAAGGTGGTTGAGTATATAAACCATTTAATGTGTATTTGTATATACAATACTCCTCGTCCTTTATGAAAAAAGGAGATATTTGTAGCATAATTTGCTTTGGTGCAATATATATTTTAAAAAAAATGTAATTTTGTTTGTCACGAAGTTACATGACAGTACATGTATAGCACATCAAGACCACTACAATTTTCAGGTTGTCTGCTTTTAGGAAATATGTAGGGTTTCGGGATACACTCACTTTCAAGGTGTCTAATCTGAGTGTTTGATAAGTTGTTCAATTTTTTTAATTGAGCATGCGCAGTATGCTCTGTACTCCATAGAATTACAGGAGCGTACTGCGCATGCTTGCATAAGCGGCCACAAAAAAATGGCCGCCCGCATGTGAAGTCGACTCTGCCAGAGCCCTGCTGGCAGAGCCGACTTGCGCATGCATTTAATTTTGACCCACCGCGTATCGTAAGAAGAAGGTGAAGAGGATGCTGCTGACAAAGATGGAGGTGGCGCTGGAGAGAGTTCTCTTGCAGCATTGGGGCCTGCCCCCAGTGCTGTGAGAGAGCTCATTTGCATACCAACAAAAACTGGGATTTCAGGCGAACGGTGGCCCGAAGAAGACAATGAAAAGTAGGAGAAGAATAGCCTTTCTTAAGGCTATTCCGATGTGTTACTCACAAAAAAAAAGCGTTTGTATGATAGGATCCCTTTAAGACTTAGGCCCAGTTCACATCTGCATTCGATTCTCCATTCGGGGAGTCCGAATGGGGACCCCCCCAAACGGAATACTGAACGCATTGGCAAGCGGTGTGTGCAGTGAAAGCACACAGACCCCATAGACTATGATGGGGTCTGTGTATGTTCCGTGCGGTATCCGCACTAGTCATGCGGAGAGGAGAGTGGTTCATGAAGTATTTTTCTCTCTGTATGTTCCGGGCGGACACTATGCGGAAAACACGGACCCCATTATAGTCTATGGAGTCTGTGTGCTTTCATAAGCTCACCACTTGCCAATGCTTTCGGTATTCCGTTTGAGGGTCCCCATGTGGATTCCACGAACGGAATACCGAACGCAGATGTGAACCGGGCCTAAGCGTTACGTTGTATTGAAAACTTCAACGCCTGTGATTTCTTCTATACATTATAATTTAGTCAATGTAGATCAATTTAATTCACAAAATAAACACTATTTTCAGTCCATCTTAAGCTATGTATTACATATAACAATATACAATAGAAATCTCTAGAATTTCTTGTATGTTCTTGCTCTAGGACTTTACATCCTATCATAATTTACTGAATTTCCCCATGGTGGCACTAATAAAGAATTATCTTATTTTATCTTATGTGAAATAAATATCTCCAAATTAATCTCTATATAAGGAAGGAAACTCCAAGTATTGCATATAAGTAATCTACTTCTATTTCCTTTATCAATGAATGCAAAGAGCTCGGAGTTCACTTTCTTCTCCTTATTTTGCAATTTGCAGATGATGTAAATCAATGGCAGCAAATACAAGGTCACCTTAGAGAATTCCTCGCTTCACAGTCTGCTGAGCTAACATTTTGGTGAATTAAAACCTATTTTTTTTTTTTTTTTAGAAAGGGGGAGGAAAGGAGGCTTTCCCAAAGTGAATTATCTACAATTCATCTTGAATCAAGTAAGCAAAGATTACAGATTGCTAAGGGCAAGCTGCCAAGCAGGATTTCTTTTTTTGTAGAAAGGAGTAGGTGGCCTGTCAAAAGGGCAAAGCTGCTTTCTTTTTTATGAATGCTGTTAAAAGCGCAGAGCAATGTAAATAGCAGGGTGTAAGAATCCTAACCGAGGAATAACCCCCTCCGAGGAGACTGCAATGTGAGGAAATCTTCAGGACCTTCTGAGTTTCAAGGGCACATATAGCTAGAACACATAGTATCTGACATAGGGGGTTCTATAACTTTCCACTATTCCAAAGCCAGACTTCTATATGAAATAAGTTCATGGCTACTATTATAGAAACATGATAAGGAAAACGCGTTGATGTCCATTTCTTAATGTATCTATTCTCGAAGATAATTCCTGTGACCTGATATATATTTTTTTTTACATTTTCTTACTTACCTCTCCTGGGCTCTGGCGCACTCCCGCTACTTTTGGCCATCTTCAATGTTGGAAGAGATGCGAGCCTTGCCAGCATCGTGATGCATAATGATGCCGGCCTGGCCCACGTGACATCTGGGACATCACCAAACAGGCCTGCAGACTGCCGGAGCGCAGGAGAGGTAAGTAATAGAGATGAGCGAACAGTAAAATGTTCGAGGTTCAATATTCGTTTCGAGTAGCGCCTCAATATTCGACTACTCGAATCAAATATCGAACCCTATTATAGTCTATGGGGGGAAAATGCTCGTTTCAGGGGTAGGCAACATTCGATTAAATTATACTTACCAAGTCCACGAGTGAGGGTCGGGCTGGATCCTCCGAGAAGTCTTCTCCGTGCAGCGTCCCCGCGGCGTCTTCCGGTTCTGAATTCACTCTGCCAGGCATCGGGCCTGGGCAGAGCCAACTGCACATACCCGCACTACAAGTGGACATGCGCAGTCAGCTCTACCCAGGCCCGATGCCTGGCAGAGTGAATTCAGAGCCGGAAGACGCCGCGGGGAAGCTGCACGGAAAAGACTTCTAAAGGTAGGAGAAGAACCAGCGTTGATTGGCCGACTGTATAGCATTCGGCCAATCAATGCTGGTTCTGCATCGAACTTTTACATTCGAATAGCGAGTGGTACTTGATCGAGTACAAGTATTTCGAATACCGTAGTATTCGATCGAATACCTACTCGATCGAGTACTACTCGCTTATCTCTAGTAGGAACACTGTTTTTTTTTAATGTTCCCTCATCTACCCTGAGTCTCCGATCGGTTGTCTGAAAGACCCCGCAGTATAATGATAGCAGTGTGTGTTGGGGTTCGCAATCCTCCTAATCACAGCAACATCCGCAGATGGGGAAGCGTAGGTGTCCGTGAGCAAGAGACAGGATCGTTAAGTAGATAGAGCCCGTTACCTGCTAGGGTTACTTCAGCAGGCACTGGCCTATTAAAAAATCCATCAGGGGCCCGTTGAGCCCCCTAATGCCCAGCTCCCTGTGACCTACCACAGCTACCCCAGTATTTACACCACTATATCATCTTTTGTCAGTAGTCAATGAAGTGTATGCTATCTGTCTTGTCTGTGATGTAAATAAGATTACCTCATCAAAGAAAACCGAATAGGTATCAGTTTATCATTAGACTTAGTGGTCAGAGTGAAAATTGCAGTGTATAGTACTTTTTAATTAATTGCACATAGCCACAACAAAAATTTAAGAAAAATAAAACATATCTTAAAAATCTGTTATATGTTATATAGGTCATTTTCTGGTAACACATTCCCTTTAACTACAGTCTCACCATTCCAAACATTATACTGTTCCAGCTCATAAAAATCAAGCTACAAAATGTAGCCCTCGGCGTGCACCTACGCATGTCACAAGGCAGGTACAATACAAGGATAAGTAACGCAAGCATACAATAAAACTTAGTAGGTAATAGCAATTAGGTGGAAGCACTTATAGAAAGAACATAGAACAAATTCAGCTGAGTACATGACATGAACATTAAAGCGCCATCCAAGAAAAGAAGCCGCAGACGTGGCAAAGAAAAAGGGAAATGTAACCATATAACGTCTATAAGACAGGTCAGATTGCAAAGTTACATCCTATCCTACTAATATCATAAATGTGAGTTTGTGGGTTTGGATGTTTGTTCCTCAATCACGCAAAAACGGCTGAACTCATTTGCATGAAATTTGTCACATACATAGATAGGAACCCAGATTAAAACATAGGCTACTTTTTATCCCAGTAAAAGACGTCACTACACAACCGCAGTGAAGGAATTTAGGTTCACACAACACTAAAGGACCTGTGATGACATCATCACAGGTCCTTGAGCCATTCTAGGATAGGATCATGCTAGGCTGTGGGCGGAGCTATATGCTACTTTGTGGGCAGAGCTATATAGGATGAAGCTGAACAGTGTGAAAGCTGAAGAAAACGGAGTCTCATGGAAGATTAGGAGACTACAGAACATGCAGGCTGTGTGTGGGCAAGAGGAGTATATCGGGTGTAGAGTTTCAGTGAGTATGATGGGGAATGTGTTGTTCTGCCTCTGATCTGGGAGGGGGGAGAACTTTGGCACATTTCAGCAACATCCTTTCAGGCCTTTGTAACACTGAAGCTGCTCAGACAGTCACATAACAAAACCCCTGTAAGCACAATTGCCCGATGTAGCAGAGCTTACGTGGCGCTGTAGCACACCTCTGTAGGCTTTCCATATGCAAACATGTACATACAGCTGAGTAGCCTACGCATATGCAGCGATGTAGCAGAGCCAAGACATGGGAGCAGGCTGATCGAACTTTGGCACATTTCAGCAACATCCATTCAGCCCTTATGCTCACACACTGACATAAGAACACCCCTATAATCCAAATGGCCAGATGTACCAGAGCTTAAGCCGCACTGTAGCACAGCTGAGTATGCTCTCGATATGCAGAGATGTACATACAACTGAGTATGCTGCGCATATGCTGCGATGTAGCAGAGCCGAGACGCAGGAGCAGGCGGATCATCCTCAACAGCAATTGGCTAAATATAAGCGGCTCAGCGCCAACACCAACCCGCAGACGAAGTCGTGGGCAGATGCTAGTTAGATAATAAAGATACTAAATCATGGTTGGCTAAGGCTAGCCATACACATTAGATATGTATCAGCTGAAGCCACCAGTATTGCTGGGGTCAGCCAACCATTATGTATGAGACTCAGTCCCAACAGCGGATATGGAGAGAGATATAGATTGGGCAGTGGAATATCAATCAGTTCAGTGCTCATGCTTTGCTCCAGCAAGTAAAGTGGACATGTGTATGGGTGGAGTTTGGTGAGATACCTGTTCAGAGTATAGCTATCTAAAATATATTAGCACTACCTTTCTCTCCGCATGTTTCGTGCGGAAACCGAGTGGAAACCACACGGAACCCATTATAGTCTATGGGGTCCATGGGTTTTCTTGAAATAACTGCTTTTTAATGCAAATAGGTTTCCGATTGGGGGGTCCTCAAGGGACTCCCCGAATGGAAATCCGAATGCAGACGAGTGTAGGGGTCACTACAAGTGTAGGGGTCACTACAGACTCCATAGTATAATAAGCAGACACCTTCTCTAACTTCTCTTGGGTTCCTTACGGCATCAGATGTGCATTCCTTGGAGTCTTTGGACCTCTTTGGGATTCTTCAAACCTCTTCTGTGATGTCACAGACCACTGGATGCCACGGGGGGCCCGGAAGAGGTGAGGGAAGGTGAGTATCTGTGTTTATTAGGGCTCGTTCACACGGTGTAACGTGCCGCGAGATTTGGCACGTGTACGCCGTGTGACCCTTTGCGTGCCGTACACGCTCCCATTCATTTCAATGGGAGCGGGGATCGTATGCGCCGCGCTAGTTTGCGGCCGTGAATAAATGCAAAGGGTCACGCGGCGTACACGTGCCAAATCTCGCGGCACGTGTGAACGTGTGAACGAGCCCTTATTTTACCGCCCTGGGTCTCCATTTACTATACTCTGGAGTCTCTAGGGACCTTAGAATAAATAGTGATGTGTGGGTGTCGATCCCCAAAAATCTCAGGTTCGGCCGAACTTGAAATTTTTGAAAAATTTTCAATGAATGAATGCATTCAACATGTCCAATTAGATTTCGGGGACCTTTGCAATGATAATACAACTTGGCACCACTGCTGGATCAAGTCACAGCTTAATGTGGAAGTGAGAAGATCTATTGACAGCTTAACAGATAAAAATAGAAGATCCCTTTCGGGCTAAGTCCCCACGTAGTGGGCCACAGCAAAAAAGTGCTGCAGAAATAACTGCGGCAGCAACACTTCGTGTTTTTTCGTGCAGCGCTTTTCACAAACAGTCCGCAGAGTTTTCCTCTGCAGGCTTTCTGCTTCCATTATATCTATAGGGAAACTGCCGGCGAATCCGTAGGTAAAGTTGACATACTGAGATCTCCAAAACCGCTACAGTTTTCCGCAATGTGTGGATGGGATTTCCTAGAATCTCATACACTTTGCAAGGACTGTTTCCAGCACGGTCAAACCGCGGCGTTTAGACCTTGTTTTTCTCTGCAAAATCATTCATCTAAATATTCCGTTCAGTTACATCATCTACATTTGTTACTTTACAGTCTCTCTATCCAGGGCTTTGTCAAGGAGCAGCACAACATTAAGGTCATTGCTAATAGCAATCTGTATCCTGATAGTGCAGCTACTGTTTATCTTGGACCCGGATATGTTCTAATATATTAGTTAAAAGATTATGATCTTTGTTTCAACTTTAAATCCTGTTTTTGGCTACAATATAATTATCACTGAATAAGTCGCCTACCACTGCCGTTTCTTGGATGGTACCCTAGTTCTGAGCGGTGTCAGATGAGAGGATGGACAATGAGGATTTGTTAAGTTTTAATCCTTGAGTTTATTTTTATACCTGATTTAGAAATCTTTAAGACCTTTTAATCTTTTTTTAGCCCCCCCCCTCCAGAGGAATGAACCTGTGATCATTAAATCACACCATGGACTCCAATACTACATTACTGCGTTCTTTGGTAAAATTGCTGCATTACTATTGAGCCCTGCCACAGGCAGAACTCAATAGTAATATAGTATTGGCAGGACTGGGACACTTCAGAAAGCTCCCTGCTGCCAGAGCTCTTGAAATTGTGATGTGTAGGAAGCATTCAGTAAGTGAAAGTGTAAAATAAATTAACCCCTCAGATGCTGTGGTTGCATTTCACCTTAGCATCTGTTGAGTAAATGCTTCTGATCACTGGCATTGTCACTGGGTCCCTGGTCCTTGCTCAGCTCATGGATCATGAGAAACTAGTCTATTAGATAATAGACCAAGTGATGATCACTCCGCACAGAGAACTAAATGATCCTGAAGTCTTCCTTCTTTCTTCTATTCCTTAGCCACTATGGACTCCTAGTATATCTTCTTTTTCTCAGCTTACATGTATCTACTTCTGTAATATATTACTGTTTATTATCCTGTATCTGTATTACTATGCTGCTGTAACATACTGACATTTCCCCACAGTGGGACTATTAAAGGATTATCTTATCTTATTTTATTATTTAATTTCAGTTTTCAGGTTAAAAGTAATTTTTGGTGATGTTTGTTTAACTTTTCAATTTCAATATCGTTAGCATAAAGGGAGTCTGTTAGCAGGAAAATCAGTATCAAGCTACAGGCTTCTATAGTTTCCAAAGATACCTTTCCTATTCTGCATTGCAGCTCCATGTACATGAGTTGTGTTTTATTCAGTGTTTTATTCTTGGGCAAATTATCTGAAAAGGGCTTTGAGTTTCTTCTCCTGCAAGGGATTTTCTGTCTGCTTTAGATAACCGCCCCTGTATCCTGATTTTCATGGAAAAGGAGCCGCAATGCAGAATAAAAAAAGGCATCCTTGGAAAGTGTAGAAGCCGCTATCTTGCAGACAGGCTTCTTTAAAAAAAAATTCTGAAGAATTCCCTATACACACAATTAGATTCACAATAGGTGATGGGCACAGCTCCTCCGCTTCACTACAGTATGAATTTTGCACAGGGCACAGAACATGTCTAGCAAAACTCCGCTATATATAGCAATGATCATCTCCAGTCCTTTGCGTCTATGGGGATAAATTTGCCGTGCATGTAGAGTACAACAGAGCCTGTAGGTCAGCACATCGGGGCCTATTGTACGTCATCCTTGCACTGCCGTACGAGCTCCGTGCACATGTCTCTGCCATGTGTCAGCGCCTTCTCCCATAACACACGTGCTGACTTTTCTTCCTTTTATGACACTGCGCTCTCCTTGTTCAGGGTAATTGTAATCACTTCTACAGTGTCTGAATCAATTCACCGCACAAATAATCCCAACAGTAATAAAATATACCAGCGAGAGACTAATATATTCTACCCAATGAGTCTTCCCATAGTCAGCTTTGTAAGGGTTAACAGTGCTGATGAATTCATCTAAATAATCAAAACCTCCAAAAGTATAAATAGCAGTAAACTATAGGAAGAAGATGATTAGCTTATGTTAATTGGCTCTTAATTAAACACAATTAAATTGCTTGTTTTTCCTTTAATTAGTAATTTCAGCTCTCAGAGACTTGAGGATCCTTCCAGATACCTCGCCGGATTTTCATGGGTACACAATGTATTGCAGGCAGTTCACTGTATTAGGAAGATGTTCTCGGGCTTCTTCTTTGTCACTTGCCTGACATATGCCACCATTATAATACAATGACCTTACCGGGACTAAATGATGATTTCTGCAGTAAGTTGTCTATCACCGACGGCTATTATATCATTCAGACGACCTCTGTGCGAGACTCCAATTTCACTCCAATTTTTAATGCAGATGGTTTATTGGCCAAGGCCAAATTTAGCGAGAACTTTTTTGTAATTTTTTTACACTTGAATTTTTACGAATTACAGGCAGTGAACTCCCATTCAGGAATGTAGCAAAGAAGGGAATTTTTTGCCCTAGTTACTATATGACTCTAAAAATGGGTCTATCTAGTAAGGTAGCAGATAGAGTAGCCAAATAAGTAATGTGGCTCACTTCCATGAGACTTAGGAAAACTATGGGTGGAAGGGGATGCGGAAAATTGAATGCCTGATGTGACATTGCCACTGTCAGTGCGTAACTATGAATGGCGGAACCCCAAGGCGAACATTTGACATGGGGCCCCTCAGCTTCTGCGCACAACATGCATTCCTGCACACACTATTATGCCCCATAGTGACCTCTGAACACAGTATTACGCCCAAATGTGGACCACCCTCAAATATTGTGGACCCCAGAATATAACAATCGGAGACCAAGGAGAGGATACAAACATAAAAAACACTGTTACTTACCTCTCCTGGACTCCGGTGCACTCCCCGCTGATGTCAGCCAGCTTCAATGATGGACCAGATGTCATTTGGGTGGGGCCTACGTGATGATGCATTATGACACAGGCCCGGACCATGTGACGTCTGGGGTGTTACCAAAGAGGCCTGAAGCCTTCCGGAGCCCAGGGAAGGTAAGTAATAGTGGTTTTTATGTTCTCTCACCTTCCCTAGCCCTCTGATCATTATACTTGGGGGTCTGAAAAGACCCCCAAGTATAATGATAGCAATTAGAGATGAGTGAGTACTGTTCGGATCAGCCGATCCGAACAGCACGCTCACATAGAAATGAATGGACGTAGCCGGCAGGCGGGGGGTTAAGCGGCCAGCCGCCGTCAAAGCGGAAGTACCAGGTGCATACATTCATTTCTATGGAGCGTGCTGTTCGGATCGGCTGATCCGAACAGTACTCGCTCATCTCTAATAGCAATGTTTGTCAGGTTCGCGGGCCCATGGCCTCACTTACTGAACCCCACTCCTGATCATAGCCTCCGCAGAAGGGGAAGCGCTGGCAACAGAGTGTAGGGGTAAATGTGGATGTAGCATAGCTGAGTGTGAGGGTGATCCTGCTGGGAAAGCACACAAATAACTGAAACTAGTGTCTTGTGCTACTCTGTAAGTGAGGAGAGGTCTTCTTACACGGCTGTATCTTCCTTATAAGACTTGACCACTGCATACCATAAGGCAATAAATCTTCTGGCAGACGTCCCGATCCCCTTACTATAGAATACTGTGTGTGAGACTAAAGACAGGTGATAAACAGTCTCAGCGAAGAAAAAGAGATCAGAAAGGAGAATGGCCTGATAAGCTGGAAAGGAAATATGTATGTATATTTCATTGTTGATACACTTTAAGTATCATATAGTATGTTATTTTTTGGTGGCACTGTATAACATTATTTAGACAGCTGTATGGAAATATTACTAGGACAACATACAGCATTATTATTATTGTGGTGCCATCTATATAATTAGGCACTAATAACTAGGCAACTTAATTACTTGTAAGTGTCTCTGCACCATATGGTGGGGGGAGGGTTCCCATATAAGATGCCTTTGCATGTCTCAATAGAAATATTTCACATATGGAGCCAATTGTCATGTGATTATGGTCAGCTAAACCAAAAATATCTGTGTTTCGCTTATCTTGGACGTATTAATTCAATCATTTTTAAGGCATTAGTATTGCAAAATATTGCTGAATTACATTAAAAAAATTCTACCAAATTTTACCAAGGGAGACAATTTTCACGTGACTTTTGTTGAGCTAAACAAAAACTATTTTTTTGCTTATCTGGAACATGTCAGTCCATTAAATGATCAGGCATTAGTATTACTGAATCCGATTTACAGCGTGGACCATATTTGTCCAGTAATGTCTACATTGTGAAGGGATTTATTTGTATCATTTTCTGGATCAACAAGGTTTCCGAAACTGAGTTAAAACAGCAGGTTAGAAGCATGTGATCTGTAAATACCCAACGGGTTGGATTGGTCCACCATAGTCCTAAAGGTCCAGCAGAATCCAACCGCATGTAAAGTCGGAACAGTCAAATACATTCTTATACAATGATTCACAGCTATCCTATTGGAATGTATTAAAGGGGTTTTCCGAGCAAAAAAAAAAAATTCAAAAAAGGTTGGTTAGTGCTATTAATAGGTTAATAAGTACCTTTAGCAATGTTTTGAGTGATTTTGGGTTTCTCAGGAGTTCCTGGCATCTTCTGCATTTGTTTACATGGGTATCTTCTTGTTCTGTTTTCTTACAGCTACTATGATGTCTTTCGCTTCACTTAGAGCTGACTCCCTCCCCCTTCCTTTCTCACTCCCTACCCCTTCCTGCTTCCCTAGCTAGCCCACCCACTACTAGCCCTTCCTAACTAACTTACCCCCCCCCCCCCCCCATCATACTTACCTGTCTTCGGAGCAGGACCTGCTGAACTTGGGAGTTAATATGTTGTTCTGGGTGACCGGCACCGGCAGTAATGCGCCAGACTGCCTGAATACTCAGTTGCTCCGATGCTACTGCTCAGGTGTAGGCAACTGGCACTCTCTTTTCTTGAAGAAACGTCCAATGCTCAGTGGATCAGAAGATCCGGACAGGAAGTCAGGGAAGTATGATGGGTTGGGGGGGAAAGGTTGGGTTAATATTGGTGACATTCCATTTCCGGAAACAGGAAAACCGATCTGGAACATCGGGAAATGTGATTGAGGTGGCCACATGACTGCCCAGTGATCTAGGTAAATCTATCTTTTTGGTAAAGTAAGTAATTTAGAACTTAGATGGGGGAGGGGGTTTATCCCAGACCACCCCTTTAATGACATGACCTGTGTAGACGATGATAATGCCATAATTTTGGATGCAGATAAACGTGAACTTGCACACGTCCTATATAGAGGGATAATTTTGCCTAATGGGTCCAAGTAACCTTAGTCCTACATTACATACACACAGTACACGCTGGTTTTGGGTGAGGTTCTATACTGTATAATATCTGCTATTTTCTCTTCCTATAAGTTCTATAGTAAGCAGTTTCTGCATGTTAGTAATATGCCAGCGATGTAAATTAGTCAGCGTATAGTTAAATTAATTGGCCTGCGCTGAAGCTCTCGATGTCCCGGCGATATCAGATTTACAGTGTACAGATGCAGGCAGCATTTATAGGACAATAAAGTGAGGAAAAAAGATATTGTATTTTTCAGCTGCAATATCTGGCAATCCTCAGGCAAAACGGAAATTTATGGAGTAGAAAAAATCTATAGTGATTTCTCAGTGAGCTGGAAAAGCAGAGACAATATGTCATGAAAAGACTGCTTTTCCTTGTCCATGTCACTTGCGTTCCTGAAGAGATAGTAAGAGGGAAGAAAGTAAACAAGGAACAAATCTTTAAGAGACCATGAAAATTGTCATACGAGGATACTGCTGTGCGGAGATTTGTCCAACAAGCTCTTCTAAACAGAAAAGTGTCATTTTCTTATATCTCATCAGTGACA
The DNA here is from genome assembly GCF_031893055.1 of Leptodactylus fuscus. Taxonomy (NCBI): domain Eukaryota; kingdom Metazoa; phylum Chordata; class Amphibia; order Anura; family Leptodactylidae; genus Leptodactylus; species Leptodactylus fuscus. The sequence goes on along the minus strand of NC_134267.1, from coordinate 30,810,967 downwards.
GTCCATTGTAGCGCCATGGAGGGTTTCATCCCAGAAAGTTATTAACATTCTCTTCCACTGAGGTGATGCAAAAAGTTTTTTCCTTATACTGTATAAGACAATTGCTGTGGATTTAAAGGGACACGTAAATCACACATATATCACTCATATACCATGCACATATCACACGTAGACTAAGCTTCCAATTGTCTTGACAATTTAACTATTGACCTATAATTCCTTAAGATATTTATGAAGCACAAGACATAAAGTTTTTGTGTAGGAAGTATTGCTACAAAGTGAGAATCCTACTAATAGTACTATAAAATATAACATAATATTACTATAAAAACGAGAGCTATGAGTGTAGCCAGAAGTCAACAGATTTCTCCTCAATCACAGCTGAGGAGGATTGAGCAAGCTAGGCATCTAGTGGCTCTTACAGCAGCCGAAACGCCGGAACAGGCATTTCATCGACGCCAACAACTTGCTCATTATATGACGTCCCAGGGAGCTACTGAGATACCGGCACAATCACAGGCATGGTACAAGGAACAAGTTCAGCGGCAGGCCAGCTTCAGAGCTGCCGAAACGATGGAGCAGGTAGATAAACGATGCCAACAACATGCTCATTGTATGGTGTCCTAGTGAGCTGCTGAGATACCGGAACAATCACAGGGACAGCATGAGGAACAAGTTCAGCAGCAGGACAACTTGAGAGCTGCTGAAATGCCGGAGTAGTTGAACCATCGACGGCAACAATTTGCTGAATGTAGGCAGATCGTCAATGCCAACAACACACAGACAAAGTCGCAGGCAGAAGCTAGTGGTTTATAAAATAGAAGTGTTGATAGTTTATTTTTGTCAAAATGAACTGTGACCTTTGCCCTTTGCTGTCCACCGAAAACCAACATAATTTACCTTCATCAACTTCATTGGGGTTTGCTCACGATATCAACTTAATTCCTATTCATAGGATGGGCGATAGGTGTCTGGTCACTAGGGTTCATGTGCTGTCCAACAGGAGAATTGGGGCCTGCAAGTTCACCCACGTGCCCCATGTTAATGGAGCTGTGGTGCACAGTAATAGATTAATGTCTATAGGACATACAGGATGACTGTCTCAGCAGTTTCATAGAAGGAAATGAAGTGATAGATGAGTATTGGAGCTACCAATTTATTCATATAGGGCACATAACGGAACTTTATATGAATAAAGTGGTAGCTCACAATATTGCGTTTGATGGGAGATGTATATATACTGAATATGTGCAGAAATGTTCCCCTAGTGACAATTGCAGGTTGCGTGAAATTTGCTATTTACCTGTATAAGGGGGCATTCACACGGAGTAACGCCGGGCGTGTATCACAGCCTTACACGCCGGTGTTACGGCAGACTGCCGAACACTTCCCATTCACTTCAATGGGAGCGCTCGTAACAGCGGCGTTTACGAGCACTCCCATTGAAGTGAATGGGAAGTATTCAGCAGTCTGCCGTAACGCCGGCGTATACGGCTGTGATACACGCCCAGCGTTACTCCGTGTGAATGCCCCCTAGCTGTGTAAAAGGAAGAAGAGGATATGGAGGTCTGTATAAGGAAAATCACCTTAACAAAGTAAGACCAATGGCTACAATTACACCCAACTAAACATCCCTCAAACTGCAAAATGAGAGGTTGAAACTTAAATAATGTATGATTTCATGTAGCCAGTCAGCAGCAGTGAATTTCCACCAACAAAATCACTTCTAAACCACTTACATATGTAGCCATTGATATCTTGACTTCTGTCATGCTGCTGGCAACAAATTTTCACATCAGCAGTGGACCAGAAGTCATAGCAAGAACTAATTCTCAATTCAAATGAATGGCCGGGCAGCACCTGCTTCCTCCTTCCTTCCTACCGCAAACCAAAGCTTGACACAGTTGTAAAGATTACTTTAACAATTGTGAGAAAGTGACAGACGGAGTGCTGGAGTCCTGGTATATCTCCACTAGGTTTCTGGCGTAGGTGTATTCCAGTGTGGGTCTGAGTAGGCCTCAGTTCCAGGTGTGAGTCCTGGGCTCATTACTGGGCCATAAAAGGCTGCAGAGCCTACATTTCAGGGCAGATTCTGGGAGCGAGAGGAGGTGCCTGGGTCTGTCCTGCAATACTGAAGAAGCTGGTGAGACCTAACTGCGTTATCCGTTTGTTGGTGTGACTGGTAGTAAGCCACACTATTGTTAGTTTGATCCTGTTTAGTTAGTGCTCGGACCAGCAGGTTTTGGTTTGATGTTTTGTACCTGAAGTGAAGGTTTATTTTATTTTTCTGTTTTTTCAAATAAATCTATTAGCACTAGATATTGTGTACCTGTCTCTAACTGGATGGGTCTGCACCATTTCTACTACCGAGCTACCTACACACAATGTATTACTATATTATTTCTATAACATATTACTGTAACTATGTATTTTTCATACAGATAAACATAACGCTTCCATATTGCACATCAGCTTTGCACTGACTTACGCAGAACCCCGTGCCTGCACTAACAAATCCACTGCATCTTCTCTTCCAAATCTCAATCATAGATAAAAGACTTGTTAACATGTCAGTAAGTTAGAAATGTGTTGTGAGTTACATTTCTTATTGTAAGTGTTAACAACAGTTCTTCCTTCTGTTTCTTTCCCATCTCTGCCAAGTGCCGGATCTAAATAGTAATGAGGATTTCTGCTTCTATGAACATATGGTTTGAGTTGATGAGAAACTTTACAAAGTATTCCAATATTTGGGGTAGTGAAAGCCCTAACTAGGAGAATCTCTGTAACACGAGTAACAAATCCCATCTAGATGAATCCAGCTGCTTTCTTGGACAGTAAGTACACACTAGTCAAAATAATATTCCGGGAGCAAATCCTATAAGAAGCGCAGATATTCCTCATGCCCTGACACAATCGCCCAGATTTACTAATAGTTAGACAGTGTAAGCCTAGACAGACAGAGTGAAAATACACCAGATTTATCACAGTGACTGACACCGGATAATAAATCTGGTATACCTTTAACCCTTTAAGGACACAGGGTAGTTTGTACGTTAATGCTCGGCGATGTTTTTCATATTTTCTCTCTCCGTCTTCCAAACTTCATAACTTTTTATTTTTCTATCAACATAGCTATGTGAGGGATAATACTTATACGAGAGATTGAGGGGGGCAATCTTGCCCACAGAACCCCTGGATTCCATGATCGCTATTGATCATGGAATCCAAGGGTACAGATACTCCAATTCCAACAGCTAGTCCTGGGCCTCAGCTCTGTAATGTGGTGATATCAGCTGAATATGCTTGGTGGAGGTGGTAGGCTCCCTTTAAGATGCATCACATGTACTTGAGAGTGTAGTTGTAACTAGAGATGAGCGAGTAGGTATTCGATCAAATACTACGGTATTCGAAATACTCGTACTCGATCGAGTACCACTCGCTATTCAAATGGAAAAGTTCGATGCAGAACCAGCATTGATTGGCCGAATGCTATACAGTCGGCCAATCAACGCTGGTTCTTCTCCTACCTTTAGAAGTCTTCCCCGTGCAGCTTCCCCACGGCGTCTTCCGGCTTTGAATTCACTCTGCCAGGCATCGGGCTTGTAGTGTGGGCATGCGCAGTCGGCTCTGCCCAGGCCCGATGCCTGGCAGAGTGAATTCAGAGTCGGAAGATGCCGCGGGGACGCTGCACGGAGAAGACTTCTCGGAGGATCCAGCCCAACCCTCACTCGTGGACTTGGTAAGTATAATTTGATCGAACGTTGCCTACCCCTGAAACGAGCATTTCCCCCCATAGACTATAAGGGGGTTCGATATTCGATTCGAGTAGTCAAATATTGAGGGGCTACTCGAAACGAATATCGAATCTCAAACATTTTACTGTTCTCTCATCTCTAGTTGTAACCACAATAGTAAATCTAGGCCAATGTATCAAGGTAGTTTAGGTAATCTTTAAATACATTGTTCACACTTCCATCCAGTTTATTGATTTCCTGTTCTGCCATAGTAGCAGAAAAAAAAAGTACATGACAGTGGTGCAGTGTCGTCACTGACTTGTAATGAGGTGTTTCGGGTTTCGGCACTTGGTCTTTGATTATGAGGGGATAGATAGCACTGCATTTACTGTACAGGTCTTCATGTCAAATTAGAGAATCTGTTCGAAAATCTCAGACTAGAATGTAAACAGAGGCTTGGAATGGTAACCGAGGTTGGACTCAAAATTGAATTAGGACTAGAGATGAGCGAGTAGTACTCAATCGAGTAGGTATTCGATTGAATACTACGGTATTTGAAATACTTGTACTCAATCGAGTACCACTCGCTGTTCGAATGTAAAAGTTCAATGCAGAACCAGCATTGATTGGCCGAATGCTATACAGTCGGCCAATCAACGTTGGTTCTTCTCCTACCTTTAGAAGTCTTCTCCGTGCAGCTTCCTCGCAGCGTCTTCCGGCTCCTCATTCACTCTGCCAGGCATCGAGTCTGGGCAGAGCCGACTGCGCATGTCCGCTTGTAGTGCAGACATGCGCACTCGGCTCTGCCCAGGCCCGATACTTGGCAGAGTGAATGAAGAGCCAGAAGACGCCGCGGGGACGCTGCACAGAGAAGACTGCACGGAGGATCCAGCCCGACCCTCACTCGTGGACTTGGTAAGTATAATTTGATCGAACGTTGCCTACCCCTGAAACGAGCATTTCCCCCCCATAGACTATAATACTCGAAGTGAATATCGAACCTCGAACATTTTACTGTTCGCTCATCTCTAATTAGGACCCAATGGCCAAAAAGACAGAACCCAATTTGCTTCTCACTTGGTATCTTTTTATTTGTCACTAAGGTCTATTTCTTATGGGTTGATTTGCAAATCTCTTATTAAAGCTGACTCTGAAGTCAGTCATCATCATAATTGGAGGTCCTTTATAGATTTGCTTTGAGGAACTTCTATTAATGCCAACCCATAGAGAAAAAACCATCAGCACTTTAAAGAGAGGATTGGTGAGTTGCCCAATTTTATATCCTTCTTCTTGAAAGTGCCTGTTATGAGTATGGGTATGAACTCATATCCTTTATGGATGACTTATGTCTATGCCGATTTCTGACATTGTATACTCAACACCTCCTATTGAATGAAATGGGAATTTATGATAATGTATTTTCAGTTCTTTCATAGTCATTTTCCTACAGAACTTGGCAGCTATTTTCTCCTAGGTACCAAAAAGAAAATTGAGTTTTAATGCCCCAAAGGCAACACTTGCCCTGACAGATAAGCCGTGCATTATATCATTACTTACCAGGGACAGGTGTTTATCAAATGTGTAGCCGGGTAATTCATTTTTTCTAAATTGTAAATGTCCGGGATAACCCAATCCAAATATCATCTCTCCGAGTCCTTATTACATTTGCAGAATTACAAAACTTACATTAAAAGTGAATGGAAATTGTTCCTACTCTTTAGTTTTACAAATTAAACTTGCAATATAGCTATATCGATGTCTAATTACTTTTTATTATAATTAAGATCATCTCGGAATTGTCCTTTTGTCTCACCAATTCAATTTCACTAGTTACAAGAAATTACATTACCGTTAAAATAAGGAAATATGGATTATATCGTGTTTCTAATTATGGAAACCTCCTACAGTAAAAGTGGTTTTACTCCTATAGTACATCTGAATATTGCAAGGAAAATTTGCTAGCTGGGTTATAGAGTATGCAACAATTAAACATCTTCATGAAAGTAACTAAGTTAGGGTTCCCTTAGATGTGTCCTTGCATGGACTGTAAAGCCCCAAATGCTGGAAAGCTTCTGTACTCTCCAAAATGAAGCAATAGCAGCTGGAGGTGTAACTCCATACATGCATGTGCACCTTTAGGCCGGGTTCACACGATCTATTTTGGCACGTAATGTGGCACGTAGACACGACAGGAGCTTTTGCGGGCCGTATACGCTCCCATTGTTTTCAATGGGAGCCGGTACCGTATACGCGGCGCTATTTTGCGGCCGTGATTTTTCGGCGGCCGCAAAATAGTTGAAATACTTGATTTTCAACTAACAGAGCAAAAAACTTCCTTATTGCAATAAGATTCCAAGTTACTAAGGAAGCATCTAAAGGAAACAGGGCAGCTGGTGTCCAATTATGACATGTGTAACACCATGACTTGTGAACTTGAAGGATGACAGACACATTGGGCTGCAGTAAACTAGTATGAACTCTACTCGGCAGGCTTTCCGATCCCAGGGTAGATGGACAAAACTTCTTAACTAGATAACAGGCTCAAGTTCTGAAAACTACAGGAACCGGCAATAAAAATGTCTGCAGTAGGTTCGCAACCTGGCAGTGTTCCCCTTCTTGCAATCTTCTCGCTCCCTATCTAAGACTCTACCACCATCAATTTTTTCCCTCCACCTTATGTGGCCAATGGGTCTTTCGAGCCAATATTTATGTCGAAGGAGCCCATCCCATGGCTGACAAAGCCCTGCACCATTACAGATGCCCCTACCTCACAATCCCTCAACCCCACGTGTGACATCTCACAACCCCTCCATCTAATCTTCTATAATGTTACAAAACAACACTAAAATAATTCAATCACAACCTGAGGGAATCTCGCCACCTTTACAAGTGTAGAAATAAGAGTAGTCTAACACAAAAACTCATATCTGTTGTATGCGTGTTGTATTTTATATGGTCTGGCCTCAGAAATACATTTGGTGGAATTCTAGCTGCAAGCTGGACAGATATAGTTATAGTGTGTGTGTCTTCAGGGGGTGCAAAAACATTCTCCGATAGCATAAAAGCATTGTGTACAATACAAGGGACAAAGAGTTACATTCACCATTATCGGAACCAGCAACCGAGTACAAAAATACAAAAAAATAAATAAAATTCTCAGTCGTAATAGAGGTTACTATAAGGCACAAGTGCTAACAGATGGATCCAGTTTGATAACGTGTGTGACCGCCAGGTGTTTATATATAGTTACTTGTAGAGATGAGTGAGTACTGTTCGGATCAGCCGATCCGAACAGCACGCTCGCATAGAAATGAATGGACGTAGCCGGCACGCGGGGGGTTAAGCAGCCGGTCGCCGTCAAAGCGGAAGTACCAGGTGCATCCATTCATTTCTATGGAGCGTGCTGTTCGGATCGGCTGATCCGAACAGTACTCACTCATCACTAGTTACTTGCATATGGGACGCATAACAGTATTATGTGAAAAACTATATGTAACTTTATATTAAAGGGGGTATCTGGTTTCTAACATTCCTTAAGATACGCCATCAATATAAGATCTGCATGGGTCCGACACCTGGGACACCAACAGGTCACCAGTATCGAGACAGCTCGGTTTGCGGTATTGTTTACATACCACGAGACCACGCTGCTCACTTGCCGTACAAGCTGTAGTGGCGAGTGTAGGTACTGCAGCGCTACAACATAGATTTCAATGGGACGACGTTGCAGTATCTACACTCGCCATTACAATAGAGCAGCACGGGTCACAGTATGTAAACAATAACGTGAACTGCACTGTTTCGGTGTAGGTGACCTGTCCGAGGTGTCAGACCCCCGCAGATCTAATATTGATAATATTGATGACCTATCCTAAGGATAGGCCATCAATGTTAGAAACCAGATAATCCCTTTTAGAGGCAAGTGATAAGCTCAGTAATCTTGGATGGACCAATTCATAACAATACAAAGCCACAATAAAATCAGAACATGACTTCTACCTGGGGCCGCCCTGTAGGTAGACAACCACACATCTCCCATTTACTTTTCTAACCAGTGATTACCCCAAGATCATCAGGATACTGGTACTGTAAGAGCTAAAGGGGGTTGTCCAGGATAAATTAGGTTATTTTGGTAACGAGGCTGAGGAAGATGAAATTTTTTTTTTAAAAAAACATATTCACTAGTCCCCAATGCTCAGGTGTCTCCCATCGCGGTCTGGTTCAGCAGCGCCCCGATGCTTCTTCCGGTGGAAGTCCTCGCCTCATGTGGACACTAAGACCAATCAGCAGTGTCAATAGCCTAAGGAACTGGGACATCACTCGAATACGTCAACTGTGGTTCCTACATCTTTTCCTTAAACCACTGCAAACACTGATTGGCCTTGATGGTCACGTGCGGTGAGGACATCTGCCGGAACAAAACACTGGGAGCAGCAGGACTACATTGTGGTGGGAAAAACTGAAGTACCAGGGACCAGTAGTAGAGATGAGCGAACAGTAAAATGTTCGAGGTTCGATATTCGTTTTGAGTAGCCCCTCAATATTCGACTACTCGAATCAAATATCGAACCCTATTATAGTCTATGGGGGGAAAATGCTCGTTTCAGGGGTAGGCAACGTTCGATCAAATTATACTTACCAAGTCCACGAGTGAAGGTCGGGCTGGATCCTCCGAGAAGTCTTCTCCATGCAGCGTCCCCGCGGCGTCTTCCGGCTCTGAATTCACTCTGCCAGGCTTCGGGCCTGGGCACAGCCGACTGCGCATGTCCGCACTACAAGCAGAGTGAATGAAGAGCCGGAAGACGCCGCGGGGAAGCTGCACGGAGAAGACTTCTAAAGGTAGGAGAAGAACCAGCGTTGATTGGCCGACTGTATAGCATTCGGCCAATCAATGCTGGTTCTGCATCGAACTTTTCCATTCGAATAGCGAGTGGTACTCGATAGAGTACGAGTATTTCGAATACCACAGTATTCGATCGAATACCTACTCAATCGAATACTACTCACTCATCTCTAACCAGTAGTTATGGGTTTTTTTAAGTCTTTTTTACACCTTCCCTGGCCTCCTTTCCAAAAACGATTTATCCTGGACAACTCCTTTAATGATACACTACAGCACAATATGGACCCTGCAGATATTGATGCCATTAGGACCCTACTGTACCTCTCTATGCCTCAGTATTCATAAGCAAACCCAGAACTTTTTTCCCCTTAGGATTCCATATCTTTATATATGTCTTAAATTTCTATATATAAAAATGAATTTTTATTGTTTGTTCTTCAAGCCTATTATAAATCTAGGCGGCCATACATAGACACATGAGGATAAATACCACTTCACTTTGTGGCATCATATCATGAAAAACTGCTCGTATTTGGACATGTTTAGCCAAGAGGAAAGATAAGGAAGGGAAGGGTACATCTGTACATTGCCAATAGCTAATTTTCATCCATGCAACCTAAACAGTGTCCCATGGCTAATGTGACTTTGTAATATACAGTATGCATATAGGAAAGGGACGCACGTTGTGATACAGTCATGTGATATCTGAAGGAAGGTATACAGTATATCCCCGCACAAATACTAGAGACCCCAAGAGATAGATGATAAATCCGACTCTGCTATGTTTAGATATAGGAAATATTCAAGATCGGATAAAAACCGCATCCAGCAAGAGTGAGATGGATGTAGCAATAACTTCCAGCACCTATAAAGCCATTCCCTAATAATCTATTCAGAAAAGGCGTTAGAGACAGCAGAGAAAGTTGGTGGAGTTTATAGCCTGCAGCTTAGCTTGTGATGATATAACACATCCCAGATGAATTTCTTATGGTGTGAAAATAACAGCTTTGGCTCTCACATGCGCTGCAGTGTGCTGCACAACACCCCTGGGTCTTCTCTCCGCTGCTTCCAGGCAGACCAGCTGCAGCTCACAAAGACAAAATGTCTGTATCAGCAAGAAGTCAGTAAAGCGTTTCACTTCTAGGGAAGCCTGGACCGAACGGAACTGCAGAAGACGAAGCAAGACCACTTATGTGAACAATGGGGAAGAAATCAGGGAAAGTACAGAGATGACGGACGCCAGCGTTCCTCCCATCCATTAGGAAAGTGGCATTAAATAAACACCTTTGTTATTCGGAAATGTACAAGTAATTGAAGGACAACTTAAAATGTATCCTCGCAATATCCTACAATATTTCTATAGAAATTGCGGATAATGGAAGCTGCGGAGAAGTGTATTTAATCTGGACTTCTTTTCAAGTCGGCGCCACAGAAATGCTTTAGCTTTAGGGTATAATTTTACCAGTTAGGAAAGAAACATTCAATTTTGTTCAATCGGACTGCTAGTGCAGATTTTAACATACATTACTAATATTACAAAAAGAAAACTTTTCTGATGTTAAAATTCTATATCCTATTAATATTATAAAGAGTTTGCCCGCTCGACCGATTTGGCTGAAAGTTTCCACAAACATAGTTAATACACTCGATTAAACAATAGGCTACTTTTCATCACAATAGCGCACATACGTTTGTGCCAGGACCCCCACAAAACCCAAAGTCACACCACCATCTCTGCAATCTCACACACTTTGGACCATAGCAAGTCCCAAAATTCATATTGCCCTCTACAGCCTCGCCCCTAACCCCACACAATCACATATACATATACTTTACCACTTTGCCCCTCACCTTACCGATACTCCAGGAGGCTCTCTTTAACGCTCCGGAGCAGCCATGTTTGCCGACCCCCACCGCTCTGACAATCCGCGACACCGCCCACCCATGTCAATACCCCTAGGCGGTCTAATAAATGCAAAAACAAAAACAAAAAAAAGGGAAAAAAAAATAAAATGAAAAATAAAAAGTATTACAAATTCAAATCCCCCCCCCTTTCCCTAGAACACATATAAAAGTAGTTAAATACTGTGAAACACCTACATGTTAGGTATCCCTGTGTCTGAAATCGCCCGCTCTACAAAGCTATACAAATATTTTGCCTGGACGCTTAACGCCGTAGCCGCAAACATACTGAAAAGTCCAAAACCGCTGTTTTTTTCACTATTTTCATTATCATACAAATATCAATCAAAAGTGATCAATCCAATAGCATTTCCCGAAAATGCAACAACTACAAACTACACCCAGCCCCGCAAAAAAAGACATCCCCCGACACAGACAAATAAAAAAGTGACTGCTGTCAGAATATGGCAACTATCAAAAAAATGTCAACACACTACTGGCAGAAATAACAAATCATACAATGTCGTATATTGAGGTATATTAACTTCAAATACCTCTGTCCCAAAGACACTATGTAAAGTTTCTCACAACACCGTATAGCAGCTCAAATACAAATTAGTTTCAATACAAAAGTCTCCCGTATTCTCAGAATTACAGCAAAAACAAGATACAAAGTTACATTTCATATCCCATACCTTATACACAGTACGAAAACCTTACCCACCCCTGTATATACCCACTTCTACAATCACCGCTGACGAAGTCGCGGGTACCAGCTAGTACTGTATATTATAAACAGAGACACCTCTATCTATCTATCTATCTATCTATCTATCTATCTATCTATCTATCTATCTATCTATCTATCTATCTATCTCCTATCTATCTATCTATCTATCTATCATTTCCATCTGTATCTATATCCAGTGGTTTAACAAAAGTCTTGTGGGCCCAGGTGTAAACTTTTGTCCGGGAACCCCCTCCCTACAGCAAATTTTTGACAGTGACTGTAAAGGGTGCTGCAGTGTTCGGTATGTCATATACTTGAAAGTGTTACAGCTGTGGTACCCAAAACTTCAGTTATCAAGAATATGATGATTGTCAACGCAGTGCCCAACATATAAAAACAATACTGGGAGCAGAGTGCTTTAGGAAACAGCTGATCTGCAGGGTCCTAACAGTCTAAGAGATATAAAGATGAGTGGGGGGTCCAACACCTGGGATTCCTGCTGATCAATTCTTTGCATTTACCGTGGTGCTTTTGTGAGCGCCGTGACTCCTTCCCTATTCACATTGCACAGCATCAGTATTATAATCACCAAACAATGTTATTTCAACTTGTAATAATAGTGCATGGCTGTTATAAAACAGATTGCGTGTGATATGAATAGTGAAGGGACCCCACACAGTATTATATGCTGCAGAATGGCCCCCGCACAATATGATATGCTACACAGTGGCTCCCACACAGTACTATACCCCCAGCAGTGTCCCCTGCACAGTACCATATGCTCAGTAGTGGCCCCCACACAGTATTATATGCTCCACAGTGGCCCCCACATAGTATTATATACTGCACAGTGGCCCCCATACAGTATTGTATGCTCCACAGTGGCTTCCACACAGTATTATATGCCCAGCAGTGGTCCACACACAATATTATATGCCCAACAGCGGCCCACACACAGTATTATATGCTTCCAACAGCCCCCTTCCGCTCCAGTGATATTATCATACTATTGGGTCTCCTCAGACCCCAGAGTATAATAATCTGAGGCCCAGGGAAGGTGAATAAAAATAAGAAACCCTAATTCTCACCTTGCCTCACCTTTCCTGGGCATCCTCACTTCATTCTTCTGTCTGCAGCATCTTTATTCATCTTCCGACCCTGCTTAGGCTTGTAATTGGTCCTCAGCAGTCACATAGGGGTTCACTGACGTCATTATGCTACTGCACCCCATGTGAAAGCTGGGGCCTAATCACAGGCCTCAGTAACATGACAGAAGAGCGCTGGAGAGAACACTGAGCCCAGGAGAGGTGAGTATATATATTTATTATTTTAAGCCACCTCCACTGGGCTAATATCTATTGAAAAAGGGCAGGTCTGTATGGTCAAGGGTCAAACACTCATTTTCATACAGCAATGGATTTTATTAAATGATGTTTGACCTTTGACCTGACCTTGTGACCTATAATGGGCGGGGCTACCGCCATTTTCTATGTTGTTGAGTTTTAAATTGTATATACTGTATATGTCCTGCATTTGTATACGGATTTGTGCACACTTGAGAAAGGGACTTGTTTTCCCGAAACGCGTTGTGTGTTTAAAAAAGGATTTACATTTGTACCACTGCCCATGCCTCCTTTTTCCTCCAAATTAGATGCTCCTGACACCCAATGTTGTTTGATGTGTTCCTGAGGCCGGCTGCTGCTTACCGGGGTCTGTTTATATCTGCAGATTACTTTTCTACGATATGCCTACATAGTGGTTGTGAACTGTCACAACCACAAAAAGCGAACCTTCTACCATCGGTTCTAATGTTCATCAATCACCCTGCAGCCGTGATGGCGAACCTATGGCACATTTTCCAGATGTGGCACTCAGAGTCCTCTCTGTGGGCAGCCATCTGTAGAACAAATTATACTGTGTTGGGGCCACTTTGCAGCAGATTGTACTGTGTGGGGGCCACTGCGGAGCAAATTGTACAGATAAGGGATCCTTAACTATTTTCATCACACAGCATCTGTTTTATAGCAGACAAGTTATATTATTACAGACCATCTATAATTGTCCACAATTGTGATTCCGCACAGTATTAAGGTATAATTGCAGTGTTGGCACACAGTATTATGTCCCTTAGTGGCCCCTGCACTCAGTACTATGTCCCATAGTCTCCCCTGCACTCAGTATTATGTCCCACAGTCTCCCCTGCACTCAGTATTATGTCCCATAGTGGCCCCTGCACTCAGTATTATGTCCCATAGTCGTCCCTGCACTCAGTATTATCCCCCATAGTGGCCCCTGCACACAGTATTATGCCCATAGCGGCCCCTGCACACAGTATTATGCCCCATAGTGGCCCCAGTACACAGTATTATGCCCCATAGTGGCCCCTGCACACAGTATTATGTCCCATAGTCGCCCCTGCACACAGTATTATGTCCCATAGTCGCCCCTGCACACAGTATTATACCCCATAGTGGTCCCTGCACACAGTATTATGTCCCATAGTGGCCCCAGTACACAGTATTATACCCCATAGTGGTCCCTGCACACAGTATTATGTCCCATAGTGGCCCCAGTACACAGTATTATGCTCCATAGTGGCCCCAGTACACAGTATTATGACACCATAGTGGCCCCTGCACACATTATTATGCCCCATAGTCGCCCCTGCACACAGTATTATGTCCCATAGTGGCCCCTGCACACAGTATTATGTCCCATAATCGCCCCTGCACACAGTATTATGTCCCATAGTCGCCCCTGCACACAGTATTATGCCCCATAGTGGCCCCTGCACACATTATTATGTCCCATAGTCGCCCCTGCACACAGTATTATGCCCCACTGTGGACACCCATAAACAATTATTATACTCTGGGGTCTGGGGGATAAAAACATTAAAAAAACACTGTTATTTACCTGTCACCTGTCTCCGATGCAGTCCTCCACTGTTCATCCTTCTTCAATGACGTCAGACATCACATGACCCGGGACGCAGGCTGGGGTTCATGTGACGTCAGAGACGTCAGACAACTAGGCCTGAAGCCTGCCCGTATTGTGGAGAGGTAAGTAACAGTCTTTTTTATGTTCCTTACCTCTCTCCGGCCTCCGATCATTATACTCGGGAGTCTGCAAAGACCCCTGAGTATAATAATAGTCTTTGTGGGGGCCGCGGTGTCACTTACCGATCCCGACCCAGCCAGGATCGGTAAGTAAACAGGGCCCGTTACCGTCTGGAGTAACTCCAGCCGGTAACGGCCTATTAAGAAAAAAGAAAAAACTTCAGCAGTAGCGGCTGTCGCCGGGCCCCTAATGTCCCGGGCCCTGTGGCAGCTGCTACCACGGTAGTTACGCCCCTGAGTATAGGGAAAGTGAAGCATATAAAAATTAAAAAAAATAAAAATAAAACAAGAACGTTCTAACTCATTGAAGAATCCATCTAGTAGCGACAGTCCCAGCCATATATACTAAGGCTACATCCTGTACTAACTTTCCATGTGTCTACATTTCCATTCCTGGCATTGTCAAGAGTGAAACGTTATTTGGATGCCTGTAAGTATAAAAATAATGACTCCCAAGGAATAGCAGGTGTTGGGAGATATTTTTTTTTTAATTATGTAGGAGGATAAAAAATATGACCAGGTTCACACATATGGTGCAATTAGCATTAAATGCTGCATCAAAGTGAACAGGTTGCTGTCACTAAATAATGGATGAAAGATTCTGCGTGCCTGCTATTTCATTGTACCAGAGGTAAATATACAGAAGGAAGCATGGAAGTTCTGTTGCTATGAAGCACAAGTGAGAATTTCTCCCCTCACCCACTCGACAACTGCTGTTCGGTAAATTTATATTTATCCAAATATCCAATTTTCTGGAGTTTACAAGACATCACTACAGATAGGGACGTATTCACACCACAGGATTCGGGACGGTAAATTGCATCATTATTGGCAAGACGGACCCAAAACACAGAAGAAACGTTACTGTGTCCATTCCGGATTTCTCATTCCTTGTTTTGGCTTACAAATATTGAGGCAAAATCTCGCCATGTGAATGTGGCCTTAAAGGGAGTCTTTTAACAGAAAACGCAACATGAAATGAAATGTTTTGCCACAGCAAAGATACCAAATGAACTCAAACTCCCCTTTGGGCACCATGGATGTGGGGTAATCTGGACCAGAAAAAACATCTTGTACATCACTAATGATAGAAGTCCCAGTCTCTTGACTGGGAAATCTGGATGCTATATGAACTGATATTTTTTATTGGGATGGCCCCTTGTGCATGGGACCTGAGCATATAATCGCACATTGTGCCATTTGTAATGGGAAATTTCAGTTACAGATTTACCATTGAATTTGAAGAAATAAGCAAAATCCACATTTTATATATATAGTTTTGTTGGAGATTTGCTACACATTTATTCTATGCTTTGCAATGGGTGAAATCCACTGTGAAAAGCCACAATATAAAGGGTTTTTTTTGTTCTTTTTTTACTTTTTTGCTTCTTTTCATCTTCTTGTCGATAGTGACATTCTATGTTCTAGTTTTATTGCTTATAGTGTAGGACTCCCCACTCTATGAACAGGAATCCCCACTCTATTGACAGTATTCCCTACTCTATGGACAGGACACCTCACTCTATTGACAGTACTCCCCACTCAATGGACAGGACTCCCCACTCTATGGATAACACTCCTCACTCTATGGACAGCACTCCTCACTCTATGGACAGGACACCTCACTCTATGAACAGGAATTCCCACTCTATTGACAGTACTTCCTACTCTATACACAGGACACTCCACTCTATGGACAGGACTCCCCACTCTATGGACAGGACTCCCCACTCTATTGACAGTAATCCCCACTATATGGAGAGTACTCCCTACTCTATGAACAGGAATCCCCACTCTATGGACAGAACTCCCCACTCTATGGATAGTACTCCCCACTCTATGGACAGAACTCCCCACTCTATGGATAGTACTCCCCACTCTATGGACAGGAATCCCCACTCCATGGATAATACTTCCCACTCTATGGACAGAACTCCCCACTCTATGGATAGTACTCCCCACTCTATGGACAGGACTCCCCATTTTGGCACCTTGATCATTTTCGTTTACTTTGTCCTACTTCAAAGCCCACCTGGCCTCCCTAGGCCTTTCACATCAAACCTTTTCTAAGTGCTTTCTTTCTCTAATAATAGGTAAAGGACCACTCATCATCGTACCCATAGCAGCCCAATGACACTCTCTTCTACCTAATTGCTCTGTCTGTTGTCTGAAGCCACACAAGTTTTCCAGGACTATCATACTGATTACATGTCCTTAGCTTAGGTCATTAATATCAGGTTGGAGAAGCTCTGACATCCTGGACCAGCACCTTCACAGATCAGCTGATTAAAGGGGTTGTGGGCTCTTCAAGCACAGCACTGTATATTGCATAGTGGTTGTGCTTGGTATTGCAGCTCAGCTCAATGCATTAGCAGCATGGCTACGTGACCCAAATCCCACAAGCTCTACAAACAGATAATCAGCCAGGGTCCTGGTGTTGGGCTCAGAGGGTCTCATGTTTTGCACTTGGACTAAGGATAGGTCAATAATCAATATCATATTTACCAAGTATGGTAAGTTGTTTTTTTTTTTTTTTTTTTTTTTTAAATGTAGATTGTGAGCCCCACATAGGGCTCACAATGTACATTTTTTTCCCTATCAGTATGTCTTTTTGAAATATGGGATGGAAATCCATGCAAACACGGGGAGAACATACAAGCTCCTTGCAGATGGTTTTATGCCCTTGGTGGGATTTGAACACCAGGATTCCAGCGCTGCAAGGCTGCAGTGCTAACCACTGAGCCACCGTGTAGCCCCGGTAAGTTTTATTCTGGTTCTTTCACTTGGAATTACAAATGATAGAATCAGACAGCCCCTGCTTATAGGATGTCTAGGGGTAGCGGTGGCATCTGAAGGCCTAGAAGCTTCACAAAGGAAGAAACAAGTATTAGAAGAAGTAAACGACATCTGAAGGGGGATCAACATGGACATGATATATTGGTACAATACTCTCGTAAAAGCAGGAATAGCTTGTTTCAGCAGCTTGCAGGAGGTGTCATGGAGTCGGCTGCAGATACTTTCATTCTGTCAGTTCACTGTCTTCCAGGATGAAAGGAAACAACAGTGATTTACACATCTTGGGAAATAGTCGCCTGTCAGACGCTGAGGACACACAAAAATGTAATCAGAAATGCCCTTTCAACATTATTTGTAGCTCTTGTTGTCCCATTTTTATTCACTTAGTATGTCACCCTGACAGACAGCCCGTACAAGAAGAGTAAAACACATAAATAGGTATCCAGCTATGAATAACAAAGCAGAGCCATCAATTCACTGTACATGTGACTATTAGCTACTAAGACATTACATGTAGTCCTGTACATAGGACCTCGTGCACAGGGTCATACTGCAGCTCTGTAATAAGGTCCCCATTGATGTGCTATTATCATTTGTACTATTTCATAGCATATCGTGCAAGCTCCATCCATGCCATATGAACACCAATATGTCCAAGATGTAATATGCAACCACCAGATTTATACACTGTCTACCAATAAGTATTCGGACACCCATGCAAATGAAGATATCCGCGGTCGTGATGTACCTCGCGCCTTCTGCCGTTAAATAGGAAACAGTATTGGCATTAGTCACATGTAAGATGCCACGAAGAGCAGAGTTGTCTGATTTCGAGAAAGGGGTAATTGTGGGGTGCCACAGAAATGGTCGATCCTTAAGGGACATAGCAAGCGAACTGAATTACCCAAAATCGACAGCGACCTATGTGATTACGAAGTGGAAGATGAACGGTGATTGTCGGAATGTGCCCCGAGTTGGCAGACCCCTGAAACTGGGAGATAGAGATCGACAAGTGCCGGCCAGAGAAACCGCACTCAACCGATGGCTCACATACACCAGGAGTCTCACCAGGCATCCGGGAGTATTGTGTCCATCAATACCATCCGTAAGGAAGCATCTGCTGGGGTCTACCAACTATTCAATAGAAAGAAATGTTTTTCTATTCTACCACAGGTGTCTAAATACGTATTGGTAGACAGTGTATGTGCCCATAATGAACCTCCATATGGCCCCAATAACATATAGACATTTTCCGCACAGGTTAATATGGGTCTTGTCATTCATGGCTCGGGCAGATGCCAATATGCTTTGTGCCATAGCTGGAGTAAAATATTATTTCCGGTGATTTGTCCTGTATATGTTATATTTTTGTGGGATAACCCTTTAACAAGCTCATAGATTGAGGTTCAAGTGATATCTGGTTAAATAGGCAAATTGGCATGAGCCATGAGATATTACGCCATATTTTAGTATGTACCTAGTGATAGTATGTAGATGTGTCCGGCCATGATCAGACGTCATATTACAGAAATGTTATTCTTAGTACAGAGCACTTCTAGAATACAATATAGTTCAGAGGCCTTGGTCTTTATGGGAGATTTTAACTACCGCAATATTGACTGGTGTCGTAGTTCTGCATCGTCTGCAAAGGGAAGAAATTCCTCAGTTTATTGTATGGTAACTTTATGGCCTAGTTTGTAGAAGATCCAATAAGAGGAGTTCCTCTGCTGGATCTGATCATTTATAATTATGGGGAACTTGTTGGGAATGTCACCATTTGTGAAAATCTCGGTAATAGTGACCATAATCCAATAACATTCCCCCTAATGTGTAAAAAACTATCAAAGGTTGGGAGAGAAAAATCCTTTTATTCTGAAGGTCAATTTTCCCGGGATCTGTTATTTAACATATGTATTAATAATATAGACACAATGTCAGTCAGCTGCATCTAAGGCCAGCATGATATTGTCATGTGTTATAAGAGGGATGGACTCACAGGACAGGGTTGTGATATTACCACTTTATAAGTAATTGCTGCAGCCCCATCTGGAATATGCTGTTCAGTTCTGGACACCATATCATAGAAAGGATGTCTTAGAGTTGGAAAAGGTCCAATGGTGGGTCAAAATTGTTTAGCCTTGAGAAGACACATTTAAGAGGAAATATGGAAACCTTTATATAAATGGCCCATTCAAGAAATATAGGGAAACGCTGTTCCTTTGAAAATCCCTTCAAAAGATGAAGGGCACTCCCTCTGTTTGAAGAAAAAAAAAGGTTGGTTTTCAGAGGTGACAAGACTACTCCACTATAAAGACTGTGAATCTGTGGAATAGCCTACCCCAGGAGCTGGTCACAACAGTCACAGGTGACAGCCTCAAAAACAGCTTAGGTACCCTGTTACACCAAAATGGCATGGGTGCTCACCCCTTCAGTCATGTCCTTTCTCATCGCTTGGTGGAACTTGATGGACATCTGCCATTTTTTCAACCATACTATGTAACAATATAAAGTATAAGTAGCACCAGTGGTTCTGTAGCATGAAGCCCTTGGACCTCCACATATCATTGTACAGGCTTCACATAAATCTGGTGTATGTAAGGGGTCCAAGGTTTACCTCTTTGGTTTGACAGCCTCAGGTGGGAGACAGTGGATGGCCATACAATGTCCCCATCCAACAGATTAGCATCCCCTGAATAATGGGGTTTATTCAATGTCGAGAGCATTTGGGAATGTTGTCCAGATGTGCCGGATAACTGTCGGCGATACAAAGTGTTTATTGCTGTGTTTCCTTTGCAGATGCAACATATGGAGGTGAATAGTGGTTAGCCCCTAGTTGCTATACCACAGGAGTTGTTGGGCACATAACGTGATGTAACCCTGCACTAAGTACAGTATGATGTTTAGGAGAGCCTTCACGTCTTTTCAGGCTACATTGTCAGGTGAGTCCATTCAGTTGGTTTATTTGCACAGTCTTGGAAAGCAGCTACTGTATCACGAGGAACCAAAGGACTAGTCCATGAGGGCGATAAGGATTAGGAGTGGTGCCCATCTGCGTGTCTGTGCAACCTCTGGGGTAACCAAAGTTACAAGCCAAACAGTACGTTACCTCACTTGTCACATTTATCAAGATTAGAAAAGTTTTGGAAACATACAGTCTACAAGAGCGTCTGTTGGTGTTTCCTTCTAATATGAGTACACTACCCCACCAGGTTTTTGCAGGGGTTCCAGTTATGGGTTCGGTAGCTTGTTGGGTTATTACATGCACATGAAACCTTATAGGGATTCTCAGGGTAAATTTTAGAATCCTGATGCAACAACAATGAACAGTTAGTCCCAGGCAACCAGAATCCCCAAACACCAAGGGCGAACAGTCCTGAGTGTACAACGCTCTCCTAACCAAAGCGGAACCAGGCCCCAGAGGTCTTCACCAGAGCTCCTGATGGTGAAATTGGACTTGGTAAATTCTGAGACCCAGAACCGTAACTGCCCAAAGAGCGCCGCACTCAGCGTACCCCAAATAGCAGAGGACCCAAAAAATCCAGTAACACTAACCTCAGCTGATGAGGAGACAGAGGAGATGGTCAATAGGAGGTAGCGGAGCCACCGCAGGAAGGTCGTACAGGCCACAGGAGGGTTGGCAGTTTCCAGGAAAAGCCAAGACAGAGTCAACAAGCCGGGTTGGTGCACAGGAGGTCACGAGCCAGCAGGAGGGAGAGATGCAAATGCGTAGTCAGGAGAGCTGGGTTATACACAAGAGGTCACGAAATAGTCAAACAGAGGTCCAGTAGGAGTAGTAAAGAAACAAGCTGAGGTCATCCACAGGAGGTCAGAAGGTGTCCACATCAGAAGGTCAGGGAGAAGTAGTCTGGAAGGCAAGCTGAGGTCAAAACACGAGAAACACAGCAGGAAGAGTAGGAGGTAGAGTGTCAGGAGAGAGTTAACGCACAAGGAGCACTGTCATCAGAAAACTAAATAACCAGCGATGTGCCGGAGCCAGAACAAGGCCTAAATAGCCTTTGACCTGCCGCTGACCTCCCTGACCCCAGAAGTAAGGTTTCCGGTCCCAGGAGGAGACTGGAACCCCCACAGACTATTGCGGCGGTTCCGTCCCTTCCTCATAAGACCTGAAGCGCTGATAAACCCAGACAGTAGAGCAGACCGGCAGCCTCCACCACCCAAAGTACTAACACTAAAAAGCTTGTACTTGTGACTTCTATCACACACAGTGACGGATCCAGGGTTTGCGGGGCCCTGGGCAATTGACTTTGGTGGGGCCCTACTTACTGGGGGGTCTCGCACTTCTAACCTGTACTTCCCAACTGTTGAAGACTAGAAAGAGGGAACAAAACGTGCGGCGCGCGCCACAGCAAATTAGGCCCCGCCCACTTTTATGTTGACTCCACCCATTCTCATTCAATTTTCATGTGATTCCACACAGTATAATCCTCCTACAGTCATCCGTAAATTATATGTCCCCCCTCCATCTCTTCCCCATTTTCATATACACCCTTCATCTACCCCTAGTTTCATGTCCCCCCCTCTATCTGTCCCCAGTTTCATGCCATTCTCCTCCTTTATCTGCCCACAGTTTCATTTCCCCCCTGTCTCTGCCCCAGTGTCATGCCGTTCTCCCCCTTCATCTGCCCCAGTGTCATGCCGTTCTCCCCCCTTCATCTGCCCCAATGTCATGCCATTCTCCCCCCCTTCATCTGCCCCAGTTTCATGCCATCCCCCTCTTCATCTGCTTCAGTGTCATGCCGTCCCCCCCTTCATTTGCCCCAGTGTCATGCCATTCTCTCCCCTTCATCTGCCCCAGTGTCATGCCGTTCTCCCCCCTTCATCTGCCCCAGTGTCATGCTGTTCTCTCCCCCTTCATTTGCCCCAGTGTCATGCCATTCTCTCCCCTTCATTTGCCCCAGTGTCCTGCCATTCTCTCCCCTTCATCTGCCCCAGTGTCATGCTGTTCTCCCCCCCTTCATTTGCCCCACTGTCATGCTGTTCTCCCCCCCTTCATCTGCCCCAGTGTCATGCCGTTCTCCGTCCTCCATCTGCCGCAGTGTCATGCTGTTCTCACACACACAGACACACACACTCACCTTCCCCCGCCGCTCTCCCCCTCATACACATATTGTAGGTGCGATGTGACGTCATCACATCGCGGCTACAAATGCCGGAGCTCAGCGTTAAAGCAGGAGCTGACAGCTCCTGCTTTAAACGCCTATGTATTCAGCTCATCGGCGTCCTACCGCCGATGAGCTGAATACATAGGCGTTTAAAGCAGGAGCTGTCAGCTCCTGCTTTAACGCTGAGCTCAGTAGAAATCGGGACATGCCGACCGGGACCATTTTGTTAGGTCCGGGCCGCGCCGCGGAGCCCCGCCAAGCGCGGGGCCCCGGGTGGTTGCCCGGCTCACCCGGCCCTGGATCCGCCCCTGATCACACATATGAGTAACCATTCCCTTGTACCGTACTCTTCTAGTGCTGCCTTGATTCTGGAAGAACAATATATAATATAGCCAGTTAATAACTATGTACTTGTACTATAATTTCTTGGAAGATTATTTTCGAGAAAAAGCGGGCTCCTTAGTAACAGACAGGTAGAGCCGATGATATGAATGTACTTTGTTTTTGTTGATATACTTTTGTATATCGCTGCTGTTACTAAACAATTAGGGCTTTATTCAGTCTTCCCTGCATGAAATAAACTATACGTATAATAATCACCTCCAGATACAAAGAAATGGGGAATTGATTTAATCTCCGAGTCTAAAAATACTCCGTCTTTTCAGATCTGGCTCATATAGTATCTCTGTAGCCATGGAAATTCAGTCTTTAGCTGTCAAACTGTTCTCTCTTTGAAATTACAAAGTTTTTTTTTTTTTTTTTTGTAATGTTACTTTAGCGAAAATGTTGTTCGGATAAAAATACAAGTATTAGAACATGGCAGGAGGGGAGAAAAGGTGTTTGACATTTTGTAAACTCAGTTGGTAGATATTTTGGGAAAATTAACACAGTCGTACAGACGAAGATACAAGTGCGCGCACATTAAAGGGGTGTTCCAGGCTATGTAATGGATGACCTATCCTCAGATGCCTCTTTCGTAAATACCAAGCACAGCACTGTACTATTGATTAGTGGCTGTGCTTGGTATTGCAGCTCAGCTCCTTCACTATTGAATGGTCCATATGACCAGTGAACGTGACATCACTTGGCTTCAACCAGCAGATCTATGGGGTCTAGGATGTCAAACCCCCCATATCCTAAGGATAAGCCATTAATCTAAAAGTCTCAGAATTTGCTTCTTTTTTCTTGAAGTAGTGGCTTGGAATAGTATGAGGACTATATAGGAAGCTCTTATACTTTTCACTTTCAAATAAATCCACTCCTGACCTTGGCTCAAAAAGCTGCAGCAAAATTTGCAACAAAAAATGTTGATTTTCCCACAAATTGGAGGCTCAGCCTTAGGCCGTTTGCAGAACAGTCAGCAATGACTTAAAAACATGTGCTCCATGCATTCATTGAATAAGAGCTGTGGACATAGGGCCACAAAATCGGACAAGAATAGGACTTGTTCCATATTTTGCGGTCCGGATTGTCGGCCTGTACACCTGAAATACATGGTCGTGTGTATAAGCCCATAGACATGAATGGATCACTGTGCTATCAGCAGATAGCATACTGATCTCGGCCATGGTCGTCTGAAGGAGGTGTAAGATCTAAGGCCTATTCCAGTACGATTTTGTGGCCCTGCTTCCTTGGCTCCTATTCTTTGAATGCATGGGTCCATGAAAGCACAGCACTGGTGATATCCACGTGCCTTTAATTCACGACCGACCGGAAACACGTGGTTGTCTGCAACCTTAAGCAGTTTCCTAATATAGGTGCATATCACCTTATTGTCTCTGTACTAATTAAGGACATATACTTTTATGTAATTTTCTATTTGCATAGTTCATAAATTTGTTAGGGGGCAACCATCTTTCCTAAACTGCTGCTCTAAACGCTGAAGAACGGTTTCAGAGGTTTGCTTCACAGGATGCAAGGGGACTTAAAAAGGACTCATTGGTTTCTTTGATGAGGGATATAGCAGAAATTATAAGAAAAAGTTTTTTTACGAAGTTTGTTTAGCGTAAAGTTAAAATAGATTCCCTCTGAACTGGCTCCGAGGTGGCACGTCTCTCAAATGTATTATCTTAGTTATTGAGTTGGACAAAAATAACAAAGTGTTTTGAGAAAATGAGATGAAAGAGAACTGATTAAATTCTCATCATTAACAACACTCAATCAATTCTCATTACTCAGGGTGAGGACGCACGTTCAGGTTTTCCTGGTAGAGTTTTTGGAGCCGAACTCCAACCAAGAAAATAGAAGTTCTGTCTGTGCTTTAGAAGTTCTCGCCCGTTATGATCCGCATTTGGCTTTGTAAATTCAATTTTTGAAACTCGACAACGTGTCCTTCACACAACTGCTCCCATTCTCAAGTCTTTGACTGCTGATCGCATAGAACTACAAACTTGGTGGAGATTCTCAGATATAATACAACACATGGCAACATTGTTCTAGATGCTGCGGAGACCAACATATCGGCATCTGAATTCATCCCCCGTAGGCTCTCAGCATGATTCTTCTCATCGGTAAACAGGCCGGCGTGACTCTTCTCAGCTAATTTGCATGCAGACTTCTGTAGTGATTTTTATAGGTAAACAGGCAATTTTTAACATAACAGAAGGAAAGCTAAAAATAATATTTTATCTCCTACCTGACAATGCTGTGCAGAGGCAGAGCACAGTCTTTATAACAAAGGAGACAAACAAATCCAAGTGCGCCCCCAAGTCAGATATACCGATATCATCACTACAAGGTAAGCATATAGAGGTAAGTGCCGGCTCAGGCCATGGCCACTTGTCTCTGTAAAGGTTGCAACACAGACATCTTTTGCTCCTCGCTTTTGCAGCCACCTGACCAACATTTTACTCATCTAAATAAATTCTCTATCCTGTTGATACCCAAAATGATAAAATATGTAATTTAATACTACCCCACAAAAATTAATATTATGCCCGAGTGCATCTTTAAATTAATAATGTTCTTGTGTGTCCTCTTAAATAGTGCCCCTTATTGATAATGCCCCCTGTGTGCCTCCTAGTTCTACACTATGTTTTATAAGTAGGTTCCTAGGAGCTCTAAGAGTGTTTTACACTATGTTTTATAGATAGGTTCCTAGGAGCCCTGACAGTGTTCTACACTATGTTTTATAGATAGGTTCCTAGGAGCCCTGGCAATGTTCTACACTATGTTTTATAGATAGGTTCCTAGGAGCCCTGACAGTGTTATACACTATGTTTTATAGATAGGTTCCTAGGAGCTCTGACAGTGTCCTACACTATGTATTATAGATAGGTTCCTAGGAGCCCTGACAGTGTTATACACTATGTTTTATAGATAGGTTCCTAGGAGCCCTGACAGTGTCCTACACTATGTATTATAGATAGGTTCCTAGGAGCTCTGACAGTGTCCTACACTATGTTTTATAGATAGGTTCCTAGGAGCCCTGGCAATGTTCTACACTATGTTTTATAGATAGGTTCCTAGGAGCCCTGACAGTGTCCTACACTATGTATTATAGATAGGTTCCTAGGAGCCCTGGCAATGTTCTACACTATGTTTTATAGATAGGTTCCTAGGAGCCCTGACAGTGTTCTACACTATGTTTTATAGATAGGTTCCTAGGAGCTCTGACAGTGTCCTACACTATGTTTTATAGATAGGTTCCTAGGAGCCCTGACAGTGTTATACACTATGTATTATAGATAGGTTCCTAGGAGCTCTGACAGTGTCCTACACTATGTTTTATAGATAGGTTCCTAGGAGCCCTGACAGTGTTATACACTATGTATTATAGATAGGTTCCTAGGAGCCCTGACAGTGTTCTACACTGTTTTATATATAGGTTCCTAGGAGCCCTGACAGTGTTCTACCCTATGTTTTATAGATAGGTTCCTAGGGGCCTTGACAGTGTTCTACATTATGTTTTATTGATAGGTTCCTAGGAGCCCTAAGAGTGTTTTACACTATGTTTTATAGATAGGTTCCTAGGAGTCTTGACAGTGTTCTACACTGTGTTTTATACATAGGTTCCTAGGCGCCCTGACAGTATTCTACACTATGTTTTATAGATAGGTTCCTAGGAGTCCTGACAGTATTATACACTATGTTTTATAGATAGGTTCCTAGGAGTCCTGACAGTGTTCTACACTATGTTTTATAGATAAGTTCCTAGGAGTCCTGACAGTATTCTTCACTATGTTTTATAGATAGGTTCCTAGGATCCCTAAGAGTCTTCTACATTATATTTTAAGCCATTGTAAGTTGAGGTTCATATCAAACTGAAATGAGTCAGGGACCTGAGCCATCCGAACCCGAAATAAATCCTGAGTTGTATCCAGTCCAGACAAAAGATTATAACTATAAAGATGGTTAAAAAAAAAAAATCGTTAAAATGGCAAAATTTTTAATAATTTATATTTTCAAAAATGTTTAAGTTTTTTAAAAAAAACCTGTAAGGAAGAAGAAAGTTGATTGTAAACTCTAGCATGATATAGTAATGTTGGTTTAGTATTGACCCAGTAAATGTTCTTTCTGGGAATACTTACAGTCGTATGAAAAAGTTTGGGCACCCCTATTAATCTTAATCATTTTTAGTTCTAAATATTTTGGTATTTGCAACAGCCATTTCAGTTTGATATATCTAATAACTGATGGACACAGTAATATTTCAGGATTGAAATGAGGTTTATTGTACTAACAGAAAATGCGCAATATGCATTAAACCAAAATTTGACCGGTGCAAAAGTATGGGCACCTCAACAGTAAAGTGACATTAATATTTAGTAGATCCTCCTTTTGCAAAGATAACAGCCTCTAGTCGCTTCCTGTAGCTTTTAATCAGTTCCTGGATCCTGGATAAAGGTATTTTGGACAAACAATTCAAGTTCAGTTAAGTTAGATGGTCGCCGAGCATGGACAGCCCGCTTCAAATCATCCCACAGATGTTCAATGATATTCAGGTCTGGGGACTGGGATGGCCATTCCAGAACATTGTAATTGTTCCTCTGCATGAATGCCTGAGGATTTGGAGCGGTGTTTTGGATCATTGTCTTGCTGAAATCTCCATCCCCGGCGTAACTTCAACTTCGTCACTGATTCTTGAACATTATTCTCAAGAATCTGCTGATACTGAGTGGAATCCATGCGACCCTCAACTTTAACAAGATTCCCGATGCCGGCATTGGCCACACAGCCCCAAAGCATGATGGAACCTCCACCAAATTTTACAGTGGGTAGCATGTGTTTTTCTTGGAATGCTGTTTCTTTTTGGACGCCATGCATAACGCCTTTTTTTATAACCAAACAACTCAATTTTTGTTTCCAAAATGAAGCGGCCTTGTCCAAATGTGCTTTTTCATACCTCAGGCAACTCTATTTGTGGCGTACGTGCAGAAACGGCTTCTTTCTCATCACTCTCCCATACAGCTTCTATTTGTGCAAAGTGCGCTGTATAGTTGATCGATGCACAGTGACACCATCTGCAGCAAGATGATGCTGCAGCTCTTTGGAGGTGTCTGTGGATTGTCCTTGACTGTTCTCACCATTCTTCTTCTCTGCCTTTCTGATATTTTTCTTGGCCTGCCACTTCTGGGCTTAACAAGAACTGTCCCTGTGGTCTTCCATTTCCTTACTATGTTCCTCACAGTGGAAACTGACAGGTTAAATCTCTGAGACAACGTTTTGTATCCTTCCCCTGAACAACTATGTTGAACAATCTTTGTTTTCAGATCATTTGAGAGCGGGCTGTCCATGTTCGGCGACCATCAAACTTAACTGAACTTGAATTGTTTTGCAGAAAGAAATGGTCCAAAATACCTTTATCCAGGATCCAGGAACTGATTAAAAGCTACAGGAAGCGACTAGAGGCTGTTATCTTTGCAAAAGGAGGATGTACTAAATATTAATGTCACTTTTCTGTTGAGGTGCCCATATTTTTGCACCGGTCAAATTTTGGTTTAATGCATATTGCGCATTTTCTGTTAGTACAATAAACCTCATTTCAATCCTGAAATATTACTGTGTCCATCAGTTATTAGATATATCAAACTGAAATGGCTGCTGCAAACACCAAAATATTTAGAACTAAAAATGATTAAGATTAATAGGGGTGCCCAAACTTTTTCATAGGACTGTAACTAAGGATCCAACTAAAATCCAAATTTTAGATTATAATACATATAACTGAATATATTCATTTACATACAATGAATTTGATGTAGTTTTTTTAACAGCTGCCACATGGCAGAAATGACTTTCTTAGTAATGTATCTTTCTGTCTGTATTTGAACCCTACAAATTGTACAGCGCTACGGAATATGTTGGCGCTATATAAATAAAATTTATTATCACTATTATTATTATAGATTATTATAACTGTCATGTGAATGTAGGCTTAGACTGTTTGTTTTTGGCTGAAGTGACGTACACCATTTTGACATATTTTAGCATGTTTGTTTTTGCCCAAAAATGCTACATCCAAATTTTGTAGGTCAAAGTCAGTAATTAATTTTTTTTTTTTTTTTTTTTTGGGGGGGGGTGGGTATGTTTAGCCATTTTGAGGTCAGTGGAATTTTTATTATCTTCCCTTTGTAAGAGTTATTTTTTTTAATCTCTTATGTGGTGCAGGTATACAGCATGTGGATATATGTAATTATGTGGATTGAGGAGATAGGATGTAAACAATAATGGAATAGTAGATGATTTGTTCAGATTTGACACAAATAGGCCGTTGCAAAAGGCCAGATGTTTTTTGTTGTTGTTTTTTTTTTTTTTTTTTCAAGGAGAATAAATGCCTTGTTAAATGTCCTTTACATGGTCACATCTCATTTGTTGAGAGCTTAAGAATAGAATATCTTTTTTGGCATACAACATATGAATATGACTGTGTGTTGCCTCCTATGGTTGAGCGATCAGGATTGGAAATGTTCGTATTCCGATCGGTGAGGGAAAAGCTATAGTATCAGATGAGAGAGTACTATTTGAAACTCCCTTTTCAAATAGCACGCACCCATAGGAATGAATGGAAGCGGCCGGCGCGCAGACTTTGCCCGGCTGCTTAACCAACTGCGTCCATTCATTCCTATGAAATGTAGCAGAGCTGAGTATACAGTAAAGCATGGATGAAGCAGAAGAGTAGATAGACAAGTCAATGTACAGTTATGAAGCTGTAGCAGAGTCCAGTATATGGCACAGCAGGGAGGAAACAGAAGAGTAGATAGTATCTATCTACTCGCGAACTTTGCTCAACTTACCTGCACAGATCCGCTGCTGCTCCCCTTTTTTCTCGCTCCTCTTCTCTCTCATTGACATGCCTTCAGAGCACCCTGCGTGCCCCGCCTCCCTAGACTAGTGTTAGAGATGCTGGGAGAAGGCGAGGCTTGTAGCTTAGGAGAGTGTGGCAGGGTACTGTGAGGGGAGACGTGAGTAATGCACTCACGTCTCTCCACCCACACTCTCATACACCACAACAAGCCACGCCTACTCCCATCATCTCTGACACTAGCCTAGGGAGGTGGGGGTGCGCACGGCGCTCTGAAGGCATGTCAATGAGAGAAGACTGGACCGAGAAGAACGGGGAGCATCAGCGGATCTGTGCAGGCAAGTGGACACCACGGGGGCTAAGTAGCTGGGGATTTTTTTAAATCACTACACAGCGTGGAGTCCAAAAAATTTGGACTCCATGCTGTGTAGTGAATAGGATTGTTTTTAAAATCTGATCTTCGATTATTAAAAAAAATCCCATTGACTTGCATTGGGATCGGAATTGGGATCTGGATCAGGTTCGAATGGAAAATGATCGGAAATCGGATTTTAAAAATGATCCTGAAATTTCAAGATCATCTCAACCCTATTGCCACCTTACACAGTATTCTCATCTCAGTGGAATCTAAACGTATCTGATCCAAAAATTTCTCTTACTACTATCTCTTAATACTTAAAATTCTGTTTCGATACTACAGTGTTTTATATATGGTGTGAGTGCCAAGAATGGACCCTGATGTGGCCTATTCAAAGGATAAACCATCAATATCTTGGACTTAGAAAATTCCATTAATCCAGAGAACCCCTTTAATTTGACCCTTAGTTCTTGGTTTGGTCTTTTAATTTTAATTTTAAATTAACATAGAAGTTCTAAAAAATCCTATTCTTTTGTGTGCCAGCTCCCCACACACGTGCCATAGTGCCAGGAAGCTGCCACACAACACTTACCTAGCTTCTCTTGCTTTTGGTCCAGAGCTGAGCCATGACGTCACTTCCGGAAGTGATGTCGGGCTTGGCTCTAGGCAGTAAGGGAGTCCTGCAGTGCAGAGCCATCATATCCTTCACTCCAGGCAGATGGCAAGAATAAGGGACAGGAAGACAGATAAGTATGATGGTGTTAGGGAGGAGGGGAGTAGATGGGGAGTGGGCTGAGTTAGTTACTTGGGAAGGATTAGTATTAGACAGGCTAGCTAGGGAAACAGGGAGCTGCTGTGAGAGGGAGGGGGAGGGAGGAAAGCATTATGGTGGTAGTAGGATGCTTGTAGTGCGGACTTGCGCAGTCGGCTCTGCCTAGGTCCGATGCCTGGCAGAGTGAATGAAGAGCCTGAAGATGCCGCGGGGACGCTGCAAGAAGACTTCTCGGAGGATCCAGCCCGACCCTCACTCGTGGACTTAATAAGTATAATTTGATCAAACGTTGCCTACCCCTGAAACGAGCATTTTCCCCCCATAGACTATAATAGGGTTCGATATTCAATTCGAGTAGTCAAATATTGAGGGGCTACTCAAAACGATTATCGAACCTCAAACATTTTACTGTTCGCTCATCTCTACTCTACATCTTGGGCTCGACAGTATATGGGTGTTTTTCACCAGACCCTGAATGATTGGTGTGTTTATCAGGGGGTGATGTTGAGCTAAACAGTGTGGGGATTATTATCGCCATTGCTAGGGTCTTTATGCACCCCTCTTTTCTGTTGGAGCCTTATCAACTAGCGCACACTTAGAGGCTGACGCTCCTATTTATTATACTTTTGACTCATAAGTATAACCCCCCCCCCCCCCCTTTGCTATTGAGGGATCTTTTATGGCATACTAAATAAAAGTTAAATTTTAATGTACCTTATTCACTATTTTTTGTGTTTGTCGCCGGAGATGAAATTGAAGGAATTCTTTTCTGTACGATTCTTGCTGTTTTATGATCAAAAGGCTAAAATGATGGGTCAAAAATAAGCCGAGCAGGCACTTTAACTAGTATGAAGAGCTCTGCTTGTAAAACCTAAATGGTATATACACGGTGGCCACTGAGATTCCTTTTTTTCCTGGCCTTCATGTCCTTCTTTAAAACCTGCTTTTCAGAACCGCTCTTTGTCTGAAGCGGCAAAGTAATTACTGCATGTGGAATCGAAGACTCAGCTGGCGACTCGGAGAACTTGGCGCTGTAAAATTTTCCTCTGCTTTGTGCGGGCACAATGCCAGCTCTGTTTTCTCATTAATTGGCCGACAATCTCGGCTATATTTTATGTATCTATTTATGGCATTTACACAGTACAATCTGCGATACAATGTAACACCTATTTGGGATCTCTTGATTTTAGTTGTATTTTAAGCAAATATTTTATTCCGCGGGAAAATGGCAAAGACCTATGAGATATTGGATCACAAGGGAAGGTCAGAATAATATTCAGCACTCCACGATGGCGGATTGTTCAGATTTACCAAGTATCCCTTAACCATTCGTGATGAATCTCTTCACCATTATTAATGCCAGTCCAATGAATTATCTTACATTGCCCGAAAATGACATTGTATAATGTGAAAAGGAAGGAGAAAATATAGAGGGTTTGGAGGATGACAGAAAGTGACATTTCAAGGCTTGAGGATTCTTCTTCGGTGTCTCTATGGCTTCCTTAGATGATAGTGACTCCTAGTGGTAAAGAATGATTTACCACCCCTCTGTGATTAATAGAAAGGATGAAAAGGGGTGCAGAGCGGGGCCACACGGTGGCTCAGTGGTTAGCATTGCAGCCTTGCAGCGCTGGAGTCCTGGTGTTCAAATCCTGCCAAGAGCAAAAAACCATCTGCAAGGAGTTTGTATATTCTCCCCGTGTTTGCATGGATTTCCATCCCATATTCCAAAGACATACTGATAGGGAAAAAAATGTACATTGTGAGCTCTATGTGGGGCTCACAATCTACATTAAAAAAAAAAAGGAGTGCAGATTCTCATTAGGGAGAGACCAGTTCAGGGACTTATTAAACCAGGCATGGCCTGCTAGGCATTCTGGGTAAGAAATATGCAAATAAGATCTCATTGGTGATAGAGGAATTTGCTCATAGCACCACCTTTTGGAAGGAGCACCCTATAAGAAGCAAAAACCTCGAAACAGCTGTCTGTGGATGGGAACCTCTTGATTATGTCCCTAGGTTTCTTTGAAAATCGGGGGCTACCTTCCAAAAGGAAACCTTTTTTTTTCTTATTTACCAATGAGGTCCTATTTGCATATTCCTTACTCAAAAGATGAGTCTGTAAGCTTTCAGACAGCTACAATGTGGGTGCACTGTATTATCTATGTAAAAATGCTGAAGTGTGCAGATATTGGTGTTACATACCTGTTATGGCTCCCCCTGGTGGTCTTTCCATTACCTCCCAGAATGACAACCAAAGGTATCAGTTTCAGGTGGACACACATGCCCAGTAGCTCAGTCCCTCTTGAAGTGGTTTGTTAGGAGTAGGGCCGGAGCATCCGTAGCCCTGTGAGGAGGTTGCCAGCCCTCTCCTCTCTGCGCTCCCGAGTTCCCTGCTTTCGGGTCTCGGGAGGAAGGCTGGAATCGCCACAGCGTTGCCGGACTCCTTCTGAGCCAGACCTGGACTTCAGGGCTTTTCAGGCCTAGCAGCGGGCCGGATCCTACTTAAGGATGGGCTCTTGCTTTGGACCGCCGCTGGCTATTCAGTGTTTCCTCATGTCCTGTTAGTAAGTGCTTTTCTCTCTTGTATGTGACTCCTCAATTCTGACCCCTTGCCTTGACCTTTGACTCTGCCTCTTGCCTCCTGTTTTTGTACTGTGCCTGTTCCTGTTTATGACCCCGGCTTGCCATTAGACTTCTGCTTCTTGAACCCATTTTTGTACTGCTCTACCGCTCCTGTTACCTATTCGGCATGCCTGACCTTCTCTTTGGATTACCCTCTGCACCGCTCTGCCCTGTTGCTGATGATTTGGACTGAACACCTATGCTTTGGCTCTCTGCTGCCACCTGTTGACCACTGCCCCCTGGAGCCTTCTGGACCTGCTCTGCTACCTTGAAGATCAGCTGGTAAACACTGTCTGGTTCTGCTGTGATTTCTGCTGCATTGTGTGTTTGCCACCAAGTCCATCCCCACTATCAGGGGCTCTGGTGAACACCATAGTGGAGTTGAAGTTGGTGCGGCCCGGAGGGGGGAGGGGTTTCCAATTTAATTGTAGGAAATACCTTAAGGTCACAATATGTTCCCAATTTCAATAAATAAAGGCCATTTTAAACTTGCAAGTCTGAACTTTGCCTTAAGCATGCAAAGTACTACAAGACCCAGCCAGGCTCTTGACATTGGAAGTCTTGCAGCAAGCAGAATCCAAAAAGTCACCTGTCTCTGCAGCCATTACTCATATGAATGAGTGCAGCAGAATTATAACTATAGAGAATTAGAATGAAAGGTCACCCAGTCTGATGGAATAACGTTAGACGTTACAAAACAACATAATGTCATTACAATTTTATGTTACATATTTTGATGCTAATAAGCTGAGACTATACCAAATGTAAGGTGAACGGATGCCTAGAAATCTCGTAATTGCTCTAACAGCAGCTCCTTATATCCGTGCTTACCTTTCTGTTTCTTGGCTGGATGTGTCCAGATATGTCTATAATGCGATGACCTGCTTTTCAAAACAATATGATTTCTTGATATTCTACCACAAGATGCCAACCCTATATGTGTCTATCTACAAAGTCAGGTGGTTATTTTGTGGACAGAAGCTTGACAAGGATTTTGATAGCATGTTATGACACTGTACCTAGCCCCACCATTATAAAGTATCTTTCATAGTATCAATCTCCTATCATTGGGAAGAGACATTATATGGGCCCCCTAAGAATCCTGGGCCCGTATGCAACTGTACATTCTGCACTACCCCGCCCAAGTCATGCTTCTGCTAAAACTTGAGAATTTATTGTGCTATCCAGTGCCCTGCTGTCAGCGCCGCACCTCCCATGAGGCGACCTGAAGCGAGCGCTTCAGGCGGCGCTATGTCAGGACCCCAGGGAGGGCGGCATTTTTGATTACCTAAGCCAGTCCAGGACAAGCTGTCTGGCTTAGCACCGAGCGGTGGTTTGGGGAGGCCACTGGAGCAGCGCTGCTCCAGCAGCCTCCCCTCACGCTCAGGCAGAGAGCAGGTCTTCTCCGTGCCTGCGAACGGCGCTAAGCCCCGCCCCCTTCACCCTGCCACGCCCCATTCACGCGGTCACGCCCCTTCGCTCCGCCTCCTCCGCCTCTGGGGGGGGGGCGGCCTTCTGTAGTTCGCCTCAGGCGGCGAAAGGGGTAGGTTCACCCAGTGGCGTAACTAGGAATGGCGGAGCCCCGTGGCGAACTTTTGACACTGAAGATATCCCTCCTACGCATTCCTGCGCGCTCTATTATGTCCCATAGTGGCCCCTGCACACAGTATTATGCCCCATAGTGGCCCCTGCACACAGTATTATGTCCCATAGTGGCCCCTGCACACAGTATTATGTCCCATAGTGTCCCCTGCACACAGTATTATGCCCCATAGTGGCCCCCTGCACACAGTATAATGTCCCATAGTGGCCCCTGCACACAGTATTATGCCCCATAGTGGCCCCTGCACACAGTATTATGCCCCATAGTGGCCCCTGCACACAGTATTATGTCCCATAGTGGCCCCTCCACACAGTATTATGTCCCATAGTGGCCCCTGCACACAGTATTATGTCTCTTAGAGGCCCCTGCACACAGTATTATCCCCCATAGTGGCCCTGCACACAGTATTATGTCCCATGGTGGCCCCTACAGGACTAAATACTGTCACGTCACCCGCTGACCGCTATACCAGGACAATTGTGGATAAAAAATCTGGTCATGTGCATTACAATTTAGTAACTCCATGTGCCTCATATTAATAGCAGTTAACCCCATCATGTCCCTCACATTAACCCTTGTGTACCTCACATAAGAGTTACTGATATGTGAGAGACATGGAGGTAATAATAAAGTATCTTCATTACTATTACCCCCAAATGTCTCACACATCAGTAACTCTTATGGTGAGGCACACAGGGGTTAATGTGAGGGACATGATGGGGTTAACTGCTATTAATATGAGGCACATGGAGTTACTAAAACAAAAGTAATCCACCCAAATGCCTGATATTAATAAGTATAGTAACCCCAGAATGTACCTGTGGACCTGTTTTCTTTCTTCAGTTTCATTTTCCTTCTTCCTCTTCTTCTCTTGCAGGACGGCAGGAGCTCGGCAGGGATAAGCCCCGCCTCCTCCTCTCATTGGTGGGCAGAGGACAGCAGAGAAAGGGAGGGGGGAGAGAGGGGGAGCATTCTGAAGCGCTGACAGGAGCCAGAGCTGCAGCTCCTGTGTCTCAGCCATTGCTGCAGCTTCGGGGCCCCCTGTTGGTGGAAAGTATTCCACCAACAGGGGTCCCGATCATTATACTCGGGGGTCCGAAAAGACCTCCGAAAATAATGATAGCAGCGGTAGCAGCTGTCACCGGGCCCCTAATGTCCCGGGCCCTGTGGCAGCTGCCTCTGCTGCCTCCGTGGTAGTTACGCCACTGGGTTCACCCCTGCCTGCTGTACAGTGTGAGGGAGCCACAATGGGACAACTATACGAAGGAGCTATATGAAGGAGCTGCTATAGGCATTATAATGCATGAAGGGGCCGTTCTGTGACTTTATACTGTATGAAGGGGCCACTATGGGACATTATACTGTGTGGAGGGAACACTATGGGATATTATACAGTGTGAAGAGGCCACATTATAGTGTGTGTAAATGGGGTGTTATGCTGTGTGGGGGCCAGTAAATGACATCTGGTGAGGGACCCAAGTCAAAACTTTGCTATGGAGCTCAGTGTTTGCTATTTACGTCTTGGCTCTGAGGCCTACTTTCTGGTTACATTTGAGGTCCGGCCTGTGGCATGTTCTTCTTGTACGTTGTCCTGCCCTTCTTCTTTGGTATTTCTGGATTGTCCATTATCACTGACTCTTACTCGATGGCAGTATACGGATCACTGTTGTGCTGAGTTCTATGGTGCTTTAGGAGCACTTGTTAATAAAGCACCATTACAAGGTTGGACACATCTGTATCAGTTACTGGAGTCTTGTTTGTAGCCTCTCAAAAAAGAGGCGACATGCTCGAGTTTGGGCTCTCTGTTACAGTATTTCATATGTGACATAGGCACCTTATTCGTTGGTCATGTCACAAATATGGGGAATGGTCAGCACATTTGCTTGCCCTAGTCAAAACAGGGGACGAGGCCTGTCATGAAAGGCTGCATGGCACAGCCTGAAAATTTGTGCAGCATGGGGCCACACAGTGGCTCAGTGGGTAGCACTGCAGTCTTTCAGCGCTGGAGCCCTGTTGTTCAAATCCCACTAAGGGCATAAAACCATCTGCAAGGAGTTTGTATGTTCTCCCCGTGTTTGTGTGGATTTCCATCCCATATTCCAAAAACATACTGATAGGGGAAAATGTAGATTGTGAGCTCTATATGGGGCTTGCAATCTACATTTTTTTTAAAAAATAAATGAATTAAAAAAAAATTGTGCTGCATGCTTTGTTCTCCTGGTGGTCCCATGCAGCATGTGAATGTTGTATGAGAAGCAGGGGCTAAATACTTTAATATCAATGGGATATACTTGGGGATATCCTTATATACAATACAGTAGACTGCATAAGTATGGAAATATTCTCCCCTAGATAGCAAAGAAGATCATCTCCATACAGATGGACCATGGTATGATTTTTTTTCTTTTGAATTCCTCATTAGAAAGTTCATATGTTTGTATGGCAACTCTTATTACATGTCCATACAAAACACAGATGTAATACGGTTGGATGAATGAGCTCAGGGAAAGTACATCGAATTCAATGTTAAGTACAATTATGTACACCAAACCTCATTGTCACTTTCCCCATTGTAAGGAATAAGATTGCACTGACTGCAGAATTACAGTTACTGGCCTATATTCACATTTCTTCATCCCACAGGCCTGTCAACATCTAATATATCCTTCAATCGTTCGCCACTGG
Source organism: Leptodactylus fuscus (assembly GCF_031893055.1). NCBI lineage: Eukaryota > Metazoa > Chordata > Amphibia > Anura > Leptodactylidae > Leptodactylus > Leptodactylus fuscus. The sequence goes on along the minus strand of NC_134267.1, from coordinate 30,773,434 downwards.
GATATCTTGGCAGCTGTGTAAGCAGAAGGTGCAGCCATAGTAATGTAGTGATTACATATGTGTGTGCACATCCTCTTATCTTCAAACCCACATTACCATTGTTGTTCTATCTATCTATCTATCTATCTATCTATCTATCTATCTATCTATCTATCTCCTATCTATCTATCTATCTATCTATCTATCTATCTATCTCCTATCTAT